>NC_137918.1:20657669-20732669 GCF_963457725.1 Sprattus sprattus | reverse complement strand
TTCTTGTGTAACAGTTCTCTCTTTTTCAATTTTGAGGGGTGGGGGGGGATGTTAATTCATATAGAGTGTCTTTTTTGCAGTGTGAGCCAATCTGTCCATTGGGCGGTGGGCTTCATGGCTACAGAGCCACTGGTAAATGTAGTTCTTAATGTGTCACAGCGGTGAGTGCACTGTTATCTTTCAGATTCATTCTCTTCTGTTATTAAACCCTACATTAAAGGGGAAAAGAATCCGTTGACTTTACATCACTTTTGTTTTCAGTGACTTCATAAGAAGGTGTTACGGTAAAGTTTTATATACTTATTTGACAATTCAAGTTTATGATGTCAAGGGTGCCTACTTTTGGTAGCTACTTAAATCTTTTTTTTTTTTTTTTTTTTTTTTTAAATCTCCATACCTTCCCCATCCTTCACTTTGCGAAAAACCCAAACTCACATACATACAAAACATTCGCACACACGCACACACGCACACACGCACACACACACACACACACACACACACACACACACACACACACACACACACAGATATTCATACATTTGCTATCACACACTCTCACCAGCTTTCTTTCTCGCTCCTGTTAACCTGATTTGTCGTAATTGACTTAATGTGGCTAAAAAGTTTTGCTCTGCAAGTCTTGCTCACGGCCTCTCCTCAAGGTCTGCCTGCCGCCCCTCCTTCGAAGAGAGGCCACCGCCATTTTACCTCCACTGTCGCGGCGCTGGTGAGACCCCTCCCACTCCCCCCTTTCCCCCCCCCCCCCCCCCCCCTCGCCCCAAAAAGTGCTTTCCCCTTCCCCATCATTAGAGGACCTCTTCCATGCAAGAGTAGCTTCTTCTGTCTCCAGCAGCACACATACCTCTCAGTTTTTTCATTCCAACCTAGGGGCCATACCAAACCTGCTTTGACTTTTGCACAGCGACTTCTTCAGAATTGTACTGTTTGTTTGTTTGTTTTTCTTTGTTTGTTTGTTTACCTGTTCTAATTTTCTTGTTTTGCTTGGTAGTTCTTGCACGTGGTGAATGAAATGCAGCAAACTGTTTGAAAGATACTATGACTTCAAAGGCTTTTTTTTCTGTGCTAGCCCATCCCTTGCTCCCAAATATCTTTAAACATTTTACTCGTAGATAGATGGAGCTGACAGTGCCAAAGCACTGGCATCAAGCCCCTGATGACAAACCATATGTAAACAAAATGAGATATATAATATATGTGTATATATATATATATATATAAATGTATATAGAGAAAAAATAATTATAGAAATAATGTATCTAATGCTTGTTATAGGTTAAATACTAACTTCTTTATGGTTCCGTATGCTTCTTTTTTGCCAACCCATAGGAAAGGTTACTCAACCAAAGCAGAGACAATGGCGCTAAACATTCCCGGTCTAGCTGTCATGGCCGTGTTTTACCTGGTCATTCTGGGCACGGGTATCTGGGCTACCATGCGGTCCAAAAAAGAGGAGCGTAAGTGCACCGGAGATGGCATGGAGATCACGCTACTAGCTGGACGAAACATACACTTCCTGGTGGGAGTTTTCACACTGACAGGTGAGTTCTTGCTATGATTGTCCAACCAGCAGCAATGGCAGAGTTTATTCAACTATTGTTATTGTTCGGTCATATATTCTTAAATACAGTACAGCCCTCCAGGATAACAATCAACAACCGTCAAAAGAATTCTACATACATCTTTTACTGACATCTTATTGGTGGCTTCCAGCCTTGAAAGTCATTGCAATATAATGTATTATTATGCGTGGGGCTTTTCTGGGTTCACCAATACACTCACATATCACTAGTCTTTTTTTGTCTTACACTAAATCAGTTTGACCCGGTCACGGCCTTAGCCTTCTCTCATCTTACTTCACCTACATCTATTATTTATATAAGAAGAGTTAATGATTCAGACTCAAGGCACTGTAACCTGCAGGACAGGTAGTCTTACATAACCACCACCACTTCAAGAACTTCCAATAAATCTGGAGTTTCTTTTTTAACTTCTGTGTAACGCAGTGAATTCACCTTTTCCTGTGTCTGTGTTTTGTGTTCGGTCTTGTGTTTTGCAGCTACATGGGTTGGTGGTGGTTTCATCCTTGGCATTGCAGAGGCTGTGTACAACCCCACACTCGGTCTGGTGTGGGCACTGATGCCCGTGCCCTATGTACTGACCTTCTTCTTGGGTGAGCATTTGACATTCTACCCTTATCGGCAGAGAACCAGGGTTACAGAAGTTGATACTGAAGCTGAAACAATTATTTGTGAATTGGAAAAGGAGACGTAAATTAAGTCAAAGCAAGAGACAGACAGACAGACTGAAAGAGAGAGAAAAAGAGAGAAAGAGAGAGACAGACAGAGAGAGAACGAGAGAGAGAACGAGAGAGACAGAGACAGAGAGAAGGGAAGGGAGATGCAGAAATGCAGAAATTCCCACTGGGTCTGTTAAGTATGTGTTCCTCTGGGGATGCTCCTAAAATAAGCCTCAGAGCCATCACTAGGATCGAGTGGCTGTTGCTTGTAGAGTTTAGGTATGGTAAAAACTGACCTGACTTAACAGGTGCAAACTATTACTGACAGGCAGCCCCCACCCAACTTCAGGAAGAAAAAACAGAGTGAGAGTGAAAGTGAGAGAGAGTGAGAGAGAGGGAGAGAGAGAGAGAGAGAGGGAGAGAGAGAGAGAGAGAGAGAGAGAGAGATGGCCTTCAGTCTGTGGTCTTGTCTTTCTTCAACAGTGCTGAACAAATGAATTGGTCTGTCAAAGACCCCCCCCCCCCCCCCCCCCTCATAAAAAAGACATTAGTTTGTTTTGTTAGTCAGTCCCTCTGTCTCTCTGCTAGTTTGTTTTTGTCTTGAGCAATCGTCTGTTTGCACAGGCAGTGCAGAGGAAACGCCAGCTAGCACAGAGTGTTTTTGATTCCGCTTGTAATCCCCCCCTTCCCTTCTTTTGTCTCTCCCAGGTGGCATTTTCTTTGCCAAGCCGATGAGGGCAAATAAGTACTTGACAATGATGGACCCTTTCCAGCTGAAGTATGGAAACGTTCTTAGCAGCCTGCTTCTTTTCCCTGCTCTTGTCGGTGACGTGCTGTGGGTTGCACGAACGCTGGTCAGCCTAGGTAAACAACCTTTTAAATAGTCGAGCAGCTCTTTTAACATGAAAGTTTATGAATGTGTGCAATTCATGCATGATTTCCTGGCAAAATTGGATAAAGAACATAAATAACTCAAAAATGTATTATAAGTGTGCTTCATAAAATATGCAAAGAGAAGCACTGCAAGTATTGACGTGTCGATTGGTTGTTTTCTTTGAAAGCAAAATTCCACATGAATTTAACCCGGAGCAGAATAAATGTTTGCCACAACACTGGAGCCGCTCGTAACCAATAAACCCACTAATGATTGCAGTGTACCAACTTTATTGTGAAATAATTTCAGTTAAATGATCTTTAAGGTTTACATGAAACCACAGTACACATTTACAGAGTTTGTCTGGGTTGGGTGGGTCTCCCCACTTGTTGTTTGTTATTTGTGAAGAGGTGTGTCTGTGTGGGTCTCTGTGTGTGTGTGTGTGTGTGTGTGTGTGTGTGTGTGTGTGTGTGTGTGTGTGTGTGTGTGTGTGTGTTTGTAGGATGTGCTTAACTGTTCCTTTTTCACAGCATTTTTAACATGGGGATAGTGAATAAGCAGCCTGTTGATTGTGAAAGGTGACCATTTCCTGTTTTCTGTGTCACAAAGAGTTGTTGTTTTTGTTTAGTTTGAAGTGTGTGTGTATTTTCCTCAAGAGTGAACAGCCAAACGGCAAAAAGTTTGCACGTCTAGTAACTTATGGTGAGTTTGGTCTAAATATCAGTTTGAAGCTCAGTACATAACTAACAGTAAATATATAAAATGAAATATACATACACATGTTTGTAGTTACACATACCTTGTAGCCTACTCTTTTGACGAGAGTGGCTACTTTGCTTGCCAGTAAGGAGAGAAGCACTGCAATTCTCCAGTTGAGAAAAACATCCCTCCTTGTGCTGCCCACCATGTGCAATCAATAAGGCACAATTATGGGTTATCACATTTCTCCTGCTATAGAACAGAGGGCCCCAGTTGAAGACCAAACAACCAAGCAAACTTAAATAATAGCAGGAAAATATTAAGAGGTAACATTCTTAGTTAGATTAAATATGAACAGGGAACATTTTTAGTTGGAGTAAATTGCTACATCTTGAGCAGCTCCATCCCCCTTCTCACCCTCTCTCACAGTCTTTTGCTCCCAACTTCCACAGCTCACTTTAACTTCAGTCTCACAACCTCTATCCACACTGATGAAACCCCCTTTGTTCTTTTCCATCATGCTGGCCCAGGCTGCTGAAGCAAGACAGGTGGACTCCTTCCCACACAACTCACTGAGAAACAAATCTAGTGAATCCTTCTATTTTTACATCTCACTGCAGGCCCACCCACACCTCACAGGCCAACAACCAGTTCTGTTCCCCGTTAGTGTCTTAGTGTTGGTCTCTTCATTTCAGAGGTTTTATTCCTTACTTCCAGGTTGTTGTTGTTTTTCTTTCACGGGATCTCAGTTAGTAAAAAGCAAGGGACCTCCCCCCTCCACACACACACTTCTCGCTCGAGCTGTTAGCGACTATGCCCATCTGATACTTTTCTGTTCAAGGGGCCTTGTTTTGGTGCAGCTGCGTCTCGGCTGGCGGCCATCTTGCTGGTCGGCGGATTGTCCAGGTAGTGACGCTTTGCTTTGCTTGTCTGAGTCAACAGTTCTCTTTTAGCCCTCTTGAGATTTTGTTCTGTTTCCATGGCGACTGAGCAAGTCTCACAGGGAGACAAAGGAACTCTGGCTCACAATCAATAGGCTGCATTAAATTTTTCGTGATGGTCTGTTTATTTGAATTTGTCTTTTGTTCAGTTATGTTTCTTATGTTATGTTTTTGTTGTTGTTGTTGTCATGAAGAAGCATACAATCGTGTGTCTTTTCGAAGAAGAAAGTAGTGTGTTTTGTATATGCGCAGTTATGTTTATATACGTAGCTCTATAACTTTATGGCTTTCTGTCTTAAAGAAGAGTGACGCTGTAGTCTCTCGAAGCCAAACTTAACCCATCTGAGAACAGTGCCTTACACACAGAGCGTCAGGTTGCAGTCATAGTATCGTAGTAGTCATTGTAGTCTGCTAACCCCATTAAGTATTCATCGGTAGTATTTTGTTTCTGAAAGCATATTTTCTACCTTACCCCAAAACATGTATTGCGTTAATGAGTGGAAAAGTACAGCCAGTCTCAAGGCATTTGCATGTTGTCGTTTTTTTTACTCTGACAGTCAGGAATGTGTGTTTAAGAGCTGGTCAGAGATTGTCTGAATGAATGGGTATATATGTGTGTGTGTGTGGGTGTGTGAGTGTGTGTGTCTGTGTCTGTGTCTGTGTCTGTGTGTGTCTGTGTGTGTCTGTGTGTGTCAGCATGAGGGTGTGTGTATCTCTGTGTCTCAGGATGGTTTTATCTGACTTCTTATGGCTGCTGCTGTATTCCAGGTGGGACAATGAGTGTGATTCTGGACCTGCCCTACATCTACTCCATCCTGATCTCATCTGTGGTGGCCATTCTCTACACACTACTCGGAGGCCTGTACTCTGTGGCCTACACCGATGTCATCCAGCTCATTCTCATCTTTATAAGCCTGGTAAGTTTCCATTGAAACGCTGTAACCAGGAAAAACCTTTGCTCTTATTCTGTTGTAGCAACGTAGTTGGAGAAAATGTAAATAAATTACCTCTCACACAAAGTGGAGAACAATACACAATAGCCTCATTAGCATGGTAGCTATGATACAAGCAAACTGCTGTCTCAGCCAAATGACTGGACATTTTTAGCTGCTACAAGCTATCTCACACAATGCACTGTGGATACATCATTCACCAAGAAGCCTGCGGTAGTATGTCAGACAAGCAGAACTGTGGAAGGGGTGAGAGGTAAACAGCTGCCCTGCCATGCCCTCATACTTGTGATTTACGTCTACTCCCTGAGGCATCGGCAGCCAAGTTAAACCTCTGGAAGGTTTAAAAGGTTAAAGGGAATGAATCCCCCATGGTTAGAGTCATGATCCCTTGAACCGTGGACAAGCTTCTTGCCTACAATGCATTCTAGGGCTATAGGCATACGCAATCGTTCCTACGTGCCAACATGCAGCCCACCCGCATCACACACTTATCCTAGGGACAGTTTGAATATATGTTTTCCTCTGCATTGTACTCAACTCTCTTCTTTCTCTCCTGTCTGGTCTGCAGTACGTTTGTGTGCCCTTTATGCTGACAAACCCCAGTTCAGTAGACATCTCCGTCACGGCCTACAATGCCACCTTCCAGTCGCCCTGGATAGGGAAGGTGGAACCAGCTGATGCTGGAAAATGGATCGATGACTTCCTAGTGCTGGTGAGTAATCAGGGCATCGTTTTTACATTTTATAAATGTGTGCCAGTGTTCTTTTCTTAATATAAATAATGATAATAATAATTCATTTAATTTGTAGTGCACTCTACATTCAAACTAAATCTCAGAGTGCTACATAGTTAAAAACAGCCCATAACAAAAGCATAGTTTAAAGAATAATACATTTTTAAAAAGTAGGAAATGCCTTTCTGAATAAAAAGGTTTTCAGGCCAGTCTTGAAAAGAAACATAAGGCATGTCTTAACATAGGACGACGCCCCTTTCATTGTGCATGAAGGCAAAGCTGAACTGAGTCATGTTAATAATGCCGTCTGTCCAGCAGCACCTAAAGTGAAATGTTCTGTTGAGTATAATGTATATCAAGCCCTTTGTTTGTTTCTTCCCCCCAAGGCTTTGGGTGGTCTGGCCTACCAGGCCTTCTACCAGAGAATCCTGTCGGCATCGTCCTACCGACAGGCCCAGATCACCTGCTTCACTTCCGCTTTCTTCTGCCTCATTCTGGGAATCCCGTCTATTATTGTTGGTGCAGTGGCTGCCTCAACAGGTAGGTTCCACATTTCACATATTTTACCATAACAAACATAGAGACCTCATTACATCATTAATCGTTTCATTTCGGATTGATTTTTGGTTTAGACTTGTATACATTTCTTTAACATACATTTTCAAACATTTTCAAAGTAGCTTTCAAATCTGATATTTAGTATAAATGTTCCTTGTGGCTTGTTAAATGTGATGGATCTTTTTTGGGCTCTTTTCTACAATAGACTGGAACATGACCAGCTATGGCCTCCCCACTCCTTATGAGCGAGGAGAGGCCGGGGCCATCCTGCCCATCGCCCTACAGTACCTCACCCCCACCTACATCTCCATCATCGGGATTGGAGCTGTGGCCGCAGCCGTCATGTCCTCCATGGACTCAGCCCTCCTCTCCTCGGCCTCGCTCTTCTCCTCCAACATCTACAAGAACATCATCAGAAAGCAGGTGAGAACTGAGTTCTTCAAAAAAAACAAATGTACTCTCATTTAACTCTTGAAAACCTGTTCTTAAGGCTTTTGTTGCCCTCATCTTGTTAAATTGTGTTTGACCACTTTTAAATACACCAAGGGGAAAAGTGAAAGAAGGAATTAATCAGTCAACAGTAACAATGTCATAATTCTATGTTTACCAATGTATGTTGGCTAATGATCCTCTTTCTTCTTGTGTGTGTGTGTGTGTGTGTGTGTGTGTGTGTCTATAGGCGTCTGACAGAGAGATGCAGTGGGTGATCAAGATCAGTGTGATTGTGGTGGGCCTTGCCGGCACTGGTTTGACGTTCCTGGACAACAGTGTTCTGGTCTTTTGGATGGTGGGAGTGGACATGTCCTACACTATCATGTTCCCCCAGCTTGTGTGTGTCCTCTTCTTCGATTTCTCCAACAGCTACGGAGCCTTGTGTGGCTTCATCCTGGGGATCGTGCTGCGCTTCATGAGTGGCGAGCCCCTGGTCAGCCTAGAGGCTATCATTAGGTTCCCCGGTGGCCGCACTGACGACGCAGGCAACTTTGTCCAGTACTTCCCCTACCGCACGTTCATCATGGTGATGTCCGTACTGACCATCTTGGGAGTGTCGTACTTCACCTCACTGCTGTTCAGCAAGGGTGTGATCCCCTTACGTTTCGACCTCTTCAAGATCAAGGAGCACGAAAAGGCCCTACAGAGGCCACAAGAGAAGTGTTACAAAGAAGGAGAAAAAGTCCCCAGTGTGTCTAATAAGCAACTGCTGGAGACCACCACCAGCTGTTAGAGTGGGGTGTCCCAAGTCTGGTGATGAGAGAAGAAAAACTCCAGTCGCTCTCTGGTGTTGGACCACTCAACCCACTCACAATCAAACACAACTAAAAAAAAAAACAAAGCACACCAAAAAAAGATAAAAGCGAATGTGTGATTCTTTGTCATCTTCTTGGTGGTAAGAGGGAAATAAGATCAATAGTCACTTGTCCTCTCTTTGAGATGTACAAACTGAGACTTCTGTTCTCTCCAACTCTTTTCAGCATACAGACTTTCTTTTTAAAGCAAGGTTTACTGAAGAAAGTGGGAAAGTGACTACCGAACCTTACTGTACCTCTCGGTCGTGCTGGGAGGAAGTCTTTTGCAGTGGCATAACATATGACACTCTTTCCAACAGTTTTGCCCGCACAGTACCTGCATGTCACTCAGTGCGAAGCCAGCGAGATTTGAGATCGAGTCACTCTAAAATTAACATCAGCTTGAGCTTTAACATGTGGGCTTCTCTCACAACTGAGCTGATGAACAAAATTTCAAAAAAAATGTTGTGTGTGTGTGTTCTTTTTTTGTTACCGGGATAATTGCTTTCTTCATTTTTTTTGTTTGTGAGGCAGAACACAGAACAGCCAAGCAAATGAAACACCTCGAACAAACCCTCCCAGCAGCTCTCCCCAGACAAACCCTCCACGTCCTCGTATAGTCTCCACATTCTTGTGGAGTGTTATTTAAGTGTGCGCTGTGGGACTCTGGCCCTGGAGTTGACAGTGGTCTAATACATCTCTCTATTTACAACAAGGCCCCAGAAAGAGTTGTTCAGTGGGAGAGGGAGAGACAAGAAAGTGACTGTCAGATATCCCTACTCACCATATGCAGTCAAGAAAAACATGGCTACAATAAAGACCATACACAGCTTCAGAGTAGAGTTTTTGTGTACAGTGTATGTAGCGTGCCTATTGTCATATGGAAAGCTGTAGTTTACAAAGGGATCTTTGTTTCGGTCCCATCTTTATTTATGTTTTTATATTCAGCCAAGCTGATTGGTAGCTAGTGTGTTTATACAACACTTCAAGCCAATCAGAGAAGGGCTATTGTTTATATTATGAATTGAAAATGATACATTATTTTTTGTAACTAAACTGTATCATGAAATATAATTGTATATGCACATTTAGAGATTGTGTTGTTTAGATGATAAACTGTGATGCAATAATCAGCTTTAGACCTCTCCTTCCACCAAAGTGCTCGACTGTACAGACCTACCGATTGTACCTTTACTGATTCTACCTTAAATGTAACATGTTAACAGCAAGTTTCTCCTTATGACATGTTATTAATGTATCCTCAAGGTGAAAGGCTCTTCTATTTCTGTTTTTGGTCATTATTAGTAAATGTGATTATTTAAGAGTGTATTTTTAGAACTTCATGCAGAACACAAATGGAAGGAAACCCCAGTTCAATAGCAAAAATGGAAAACTGTCAGAGACCAAAACATTTTTTTTTTTAATGGAGAACTCATTCTCATGATCAGTGGCTACATATTACATCCTCTAAATTTAACCCTTACTTAGTTTCCCCAGACATGGGAATGTGCTAATCATATTCACTGCCACTTGGTCTGTACATTCTAGATCCATTTTGTTCAACCTAGTGAAACTATTGCTACCTTTGGAGCATCACCCGTGTGGTTTTAAAACAGTAATATATGCACACTTATTTATAAAAAAAAGAAAAGTGTCAGTTTTTCTACTTTAATGCATATTGGACAGGGTAATTGTGTCCGTCAGCCTTCTGAGTGAAGTCTTACATGCCTGTAAATCCTTATGTGGTTGTTGAGGAATAAAGGTTGATTAAAAATGTGAGGATTGTTTGATTGCTGGTTAATTGACAGACAACTAGCATATAAGGAGCTCATGACTTTATTGACCAATACAAAACACATGCCATAGCTGGGTCATCTCTGACCAGTGCAAATCTCAAGGCAAGGAATGTTGCTGGCCTTCAGCCAAGAAGTGTGAAGTCTCAGATCTGAGTCCTGGTCATCACACCTCCCCTTGTTTCTCCTGTTGAATTACTGCAGACAGTTCAAAGTAGTCAGCATCAAAACGAGGCATTTTCAGATTCATACATATAATACATACATTCCATACGTCATATCATTGACAGGCATGGGGGGGTTGTACTCACTCTCTTTGGTTGGAAGGGTGTTTTTCTCCTGGGTCTCCGTTTTCTTCAGTTTGGTCTTGTCAAACTGAGCAACTTCACTAATGTCTGGTTTGTCAGCCATTGCAAGAGGTTTTGAACTAAGAAATGCTGGCAGACACAGACACACAATTATGCTTTATACGTTTTTAACCGTTACCTATATCGTGAAGATAATCTAATTAAACCGCTTTATTCCATGTGTAACCTACACACCAACACAGGCCTACTACAAACTTTGTAACAAAAAAGAAGTAGCTTACATTCAAGACGCCTTACCTTTCACCTAAAAACCCTCTGCGAACTGAATGATGCCCCAGAGAAACAGATGCATGCGTCGTTTCAAGCTCAAACATTTATAGCGCAGTCAAATAGAAACGGCTGTGATCATTTACCCAATTCATTGTTTGAAACGACAATTTAGGGTACTTATTAGTTTGCAATTGAAGAAGATATGCCTGATTGCAAATGAGAGTTCTATTAGGCCTACGTCAACCATGCAGTGTGTCATTTTAGCGAATCAAATGCTTTCACAGGCAGAAAGACGGATCAAACGGAATGAGGTGGAAACCAGTGGATGTATATTGACCTTTTGCCAATTTTAGCGACTGGAAATCACACATCTTGTCTTTATTCTAGTCGCAACTGCATAATGACTTGATTGGCAACAATGTGCATATGAATGAATCGCAGGTTTCGTTGCAATTCACGGGATTTGAAGTTTGTAATATGTTGTCAGTTCGCACTATGGGCAATTTTGTATTGCCTTGGAGTGATCATCATGCATTTCCCCATCAGCAAGCCGCCATTTTTTCTGTAACTCCACTCACATAGCCTACCGTGTTGTGTAATGAACCTTCCCAGCCTTTAACAAAGTGCCTTCAGATTCTGCTATGGTGTATTTGCAGTTCCTCTGTTATTTAGGTTGACCTCAGGGCAAGGTGTTTATGGGCTTGGAGGGCAGTAAAGTTGGTATGTTCTTTCGGTGTGAGTTATTTGGCTACTTTGCGTCTTGCTACTTTTATCATGCACATCATAAAATAGTTTTTTCACTGAATAAACATCGGTACGTAGTGTTTTTATGTTGTGGGTATTTAAGAGTCGGATAATATGCTCTGCATCAGCTGAAGTACATGGTGTCGTATTTGCAGAACAGGTGAGTTGTTTGTTTTCATCGTCAGTGACCCCCTCCCCCATATGCATATGGAGGATTATCGGGGCCAAAACTAAATAAATAAATAACTAAATAAATAAATAAATGAATGGTTAAATACTTGGATAAATACATAATTAGATTTATGTATACCTACATTTATTTATTTATACTTACATATATTTATTTATACTTACATATATTTATTTATACTTACATTTTGTCATACATTTTGTCATACATTTTGTCAAACATTTTGTCATACTTACATTTTGTCATACATTTTGTCATACATTTTGTCATACTTATTGTCATACTTATTGTCATACTTATTGTCATACTTATTGTCCACGGTGTAACTTGCTTGCAGCAAAATAAATCCGTCATCCCCCGTCACCAAGTCAGGGGGCGGGTTAAAGCCTCTGATTGGTGAATGAACAGTATTACACACCAGGCAGGCTCAACCAGTCGATCCTCCAGACGGATATCTAATTTTGCCGGGTTTAGATGCCAAATGCCAAGCGCCAGTTAAGCAACCAGAATGTCGCAGAAAACTTATCCTCAGCTGCTTAGAGAGGCTGCTTCTTTAATTGAAGAGGCCCTCAACTCACCAACTACTACTAGTAGTATTTCTTCTCAAAGTAGCAGTAGCGCTGTCAACTCGCCAACTACTACTAGTAGTATTTCTTCTAGTAGTAGCAGTAGCGCTGTAGTCAACACGCCAACTAGTAATACACCTACCATCACTCCAATTCGAGGCAAGTACACTTATGTTGATCATAGTTATATGATCTTTATGAAGTTATGGGGCATTTACACCCAAACAGCGGCGCGGTGAAGGGATTTCACGTTCTGCTAGCATTACCTAAATACAATTGTGTCAGGGCCATGAAAAAGTTGGAAGCCACACAGCTAGCTAGGTAGTATTTTCTTCTATGACTAGCTAGCCTGTGTGTGTGTGTGTGTGTGTGTGTGTGTGTGTGTGTGTGTGTGTGTGTGTGTGTGTGTGTGTGGCCTATGAATGTCATATCTGTTTGTGGATAATGTCTCACACAACTAAAGCAAGCCATGTGTGCTGTGTAAAGATGCAGATAATGGGTAATATAGTAAATGTATTTTCATTTTGGATTATTTAATGTAGCTAATGCTAGAACCTTGAATGTGTTCTTACTTTTCAACAGCAGAGGTAGCAAGACTGTTTGCTCCTTATCACAGAGCCAACACCACCAGAGGGTCCACCACCAGAGGGTCCAGATTCATGCGACGAGCACTGCCGGGGTCTAACTTACAAAGGACCAGTTTCACACATACTTTCTGTGTGCTCAGTGACCATAAAGCATTACGAGTACCCAGCATACAGGAAAAAAATGAACTTAAAACCTCAGGCCTTGGCGAAAGGAGATTGTCCTTCACAGGTCTGTGTACCATTTACCATTGGGTACAATTTACACTGTATTGAAATGTAAAGCCCAGTAAGTATGTGCAGGACAGAGGATCCGACATTGCAAATGCATGTGTAGGTCTTTTTTTAAACTGTAATGCTCAGTCTTGTGGTGCATGTTTTGAAATATAGGAGATGAAGCAGACACAGAGATCATTTCCGCCACTCTTATTGACAACTTCCCGAAGCTGAAGGAGGCAGGAGGTTTCGAACTGATGAGAATTTGTGGCACGACAAGGTCCAGAGAGCTCTCGGTAATTCCTCATCCCAGTGAGGGTTACACTATACGGTATTTAAAAGCCCCAGAGACACTGGTAGGAAGAGCCACCCTGTATGTGCGACCACTGCAATGCAGTCTGGACCTTGTCCCTGTAAGTTCATATTTTATGTTCATATTCACATTCAAATGTATGTCTTCATAACAAAAAAATTGTACTACTATGTAACTGTATTAAAAATAGTTTCAGAATTCTCAGACGGTCCAGGGACCCATGGTGGCGTGCATCACGTGTCAACAGGAGTTCAGCTTCACAGACATTAAAGGCCACAGGGAAACATGCAATGGGTATGTTCGTGTTTGTGAGTGAGAACATGTTTTATATTTGTTTTTTTAGACCTTTTTCTGGTTTATACACTGTGATAAAACGGAACTATGAAGTTGTCAGATTAGTTTAAGATCAAAGTAGGGTACATCTTCTTTTGTGAAATTCTGTTGCGGTTATAATTAATATGTTTTATAAGCCATGTCAGATGAACCCCGGAATATTTTTCAGTCAGTGGGGCTGTAATAATATCTAATTCATAGGAGTTTGGATCAGGCAACTTCAACGACTAGTGTACCAGCAGAGCCACAAACAGCATCAGCAAGCGTTGTTGCTTATGAGCCCCAAACAACAAGTTTTAGCAGGAGAGCATCAGGAGAAACTTCTTTGGCCACGACCAGTGGGAGCTCAGGCCAGCCTTTTCAAGTGGAGGAAAATGATGTGGAGGACATAGAAGGTTGGCATGTTAGGAAAAGAAAAACATGGAATACACTTAAGTTAGGAATAGAGGTGAAGATCTAACACCTGTCCTGCTATAGATGGTACAGTTGAGTTCTGAAAGTTATTGAAGGTGTTGAACCCAGGCCCTTCTTAAAACATTTTCTTGCATGGTGCTGACAAGTATTCTCTTGTTTTTAACGTTACATAATGGCAGATTGGAAATCGATCACTGATCCAAGGCGTGCTGCGCAAAACTTCACAAGGGCTCTATTGAGCCAGAGTGAATTTGAGAAACCCCTGCGCCTAACAATGGACCTGGAAGACAGTGAGGAGGACAGGGAAAGGGCTCTGCTTTGGTTTTACAAAGAAAAGCGCAATTGGGCTTGTCCACTGAATTGTACCTTGGAAGGTTGGCATAGCAATACAGCACAACCACACCCATTGACAAGGCATTCAAGTCATTACAAGGGCCATCCCAGAAAAAAATCTTAATTGTGGAATAGTCTGAGAAAGACTGAGACATCAGTTGATGTCTTTTTGTTTCCTATATGCAGTTGTGCAGAATTATATCTACATCTACTGCCTACCAGAGATTTGGTTGTAATTTTTTACTGAAATTGAGCTTTTTGAAATGTTTACAAAAATCGACTAACTGACTAACAGCAAAGTGCCATGATAAAACCAGCCAATACATTTAGTAAGAGGTTGCCGCCCTTAACAGTTACTGAGTTGTACTGTACAAGAATGTTTATTTATTTTCAGGTGATGCTGCTGTTGGACCTGGAGTAGCTCGCCACTTCTTCTCCACATTGATGGCAAAAATTCAGTTTGGATTCAACTTGAACCTTGGTAAGTAGATTGTGTACAGTTTATCAAGGGACGTCTGTTCTGCAAATTGCCTAAAACCTTGGTTTCAAGCCCACCCTCTGTAAAGTCAAACCACCATGCTGTCAATCAACAGTATCATTGTCTCACCTTATTACCCACCTCTCCCAGTCATGAGCCATTACTCATTTGCATTACTCGATTCATCTATAGCCGCAAGCCTTTTCTACACTTTAGGTTGGTGCTCTATAATTCTTTAGCACCCTCTGTGTGTTATTTTATCTTTCTTAGGGAACACAGCACAGACGGTTCTCTTTGAGGGACAGCCTGACCACCTTGTCCCTGCCACATCAGAGTTTCTTATAGAGAGTAAACTCTTTGAGGTGGCCGGTAGAACAATGGGCCACTCATTTCTTCATGAAGGTCCTTGCCTCGCTGGGTTGAGTCCAGCTATAGTACATGTTGTTTTCTGTGGTGATCCAGAGGTGACAACAGTCACATTGGAAGACTGCCCAGACCTGGATGTGAGAACCACAATACAACTGGTATGTTACAACTACCTAAAATAATAGATATTTTCTGGTTTGAACAAATCACCGTGCTTTGAGTAACTACGGGTGGATACAGGCAAATATGTATGTGCTGGGCCTTTTATTATAAAACAAATTCAAAGGGCGACTTCCCAGATGGTTTAGTGTGACCCGATGGTGGGTCAGGTTACATTGCCTCTACTCATGTACAAAACAACTATGTCTCTCTTGCATGCATTTTCTCTCAGGCTTACTAAACCAGGTATTATAATATAAAACTGGGTTGGAAACAAATATATAAACCTGACGAGCAGGATTGTTACATTTTTGTAAACTTTAGCTGGAGGGTGAACAACCATTAAATCAAGACCAGGAAGAAGCCATATCAGAGCTTGCCCTATCCTGGGATTTGCCTGGTGTCTCGAAACTCAACCGGAGATGGCTCTACAATAAACTGCTACTGCATGCAGTAAGTAACTTGCATAAATTACTGACACATAAATCATACAATTATTGTATGTTAAAGTAAACTTTCACATCATGTCTGCATTGTTAATAAGGCAACACATTATTTATTTACAGGTGATTGGAAGGACCACAAGGCAGGTGAAGCAACTGAGACGGGGTCTGAAAGAAACGATGTTGTGGCCCCTCCTGACATCTAGACCTGATGTCGTCCCGCTCATTTTCCCCAGAATTAAGGACATACAGTACACACCACAAGTGATCATTCTTAAAATACTATTTGGACATAAACCTAAATAACAATTCCAGGATATTATGGATTAGACCAACTTATTTGATGTTAGATGACTCCATCATTGTTTTATGTTCTTCAAATCTAATACCAGTTTCTTAGGCAGAAACCAGTGTGGTTAGCCATGCATTTAATTGGTACCAAAGTAGCAGTAACTTGAATGAGGCTTCAGAAGTTGAGCGAATATATGTATATAATGTACAATATTTCACATAGTAAATTACTGCTTTGAAGATGGTCCTAGATCGCATCAATTGGCCCCTTGAGGAGGACAGCGATGAGGATGAAGACTTCAGCCTGGAGGAGAAGTGCCGCACCACCGGCTTCCTAAGGATGTTCATAGGAAATGGTATGTGACAAGTTGCCTCCTTAAATACTGTTCAGTTACAGGTACTGTTGAGTAAAAAACGAAACTGACATGATGTATATGTTGCTGAAAAATAAATGTTTGTGCTGAACATATTGTTTGCTAATGATGTTGACGAATTAGAGAAAATATTGAAGAAAATGTCTTCACTTAATTTCACAGCATCATCAACACAGCTGGCCGAACTTCTAAAGTTCTGGGTTGGATGGGAGGTCCTTCCACGAGAAATAAATGTGGAAATGTCACAGGGTCGATTTCCGACCTCATCTACCTGCTTTGAAATGCTGAAATTGCCTGTCCGTTTTGAGTCCTATACAGACTTTTATACGGCACTTCAAGCCTCTATTCAGACTGCTCACACAGGATTCGGTCTTATGTAATGAGGGAAGTGAGGATACATGTTCAATGTATCGTGCATCTAAACTGCATGATCAGTTTGTTTTGTTATCAGAGTGCTTTATCTTTGGGTACAAAATGTTTGCCCCTTTTTTCCCATTGTAATAATTAGGTATAGCGCTCACACAGGATTCAGTCTTATGTAATGAGGGAAGTGAGGATACATGTTCAATGTATCGTGCAGCTAAACTGCATGATCAGTTTGTTTTGTTATCAGAGTGCTTTATCTTTGGGTACAAAATGTTTGCCCCTTTTTTCCCATTGTAATAATTAGGTATAGCGCTCACACAGGATTCAGTCTTATGTAATGAGGGAAGTGAGGATACATGTTCAATGTATCGTGCAGCTAAACTGCATGATCAGTTTGTTTTGTTATCAGAGTGCTTTATCTTTGGGTACAAAATGTTTGCCCCTTTTTTCCCATTGTAATAATTAGGTATAGCAATTTTACCAAAATAATGCTTACGCATCATTTGAAGTTTTTTTTAAAGGAGAACTGGTTAAAGGTTTTTTTTCCTAGAACTGTGGAGAACTTGCTGTAAATTCTGACTTGTTGCACAGTGGATGTACCAGTAGCTTCTGACTCTGTCATTTCATTCCTTATAATAATTAAGTAATTATTCATTTTAAACAAAGGTTATGCGTAATTGGTCAAGTGTTTAGGTATTTTATTGTAATCTTTTCTAGACCTGTAGACTTGATGTAAATCAGTACTGAGCTGTAGCACAGTGGGTGCACCAATAGCTTCTTCCATATTGGAGTTTTTGGTATGACGTCAAGTAAATGTGTTCTCAAAGCATTGGGTCTCAATTTTTTATTATCACACAATAATACCCAAACACAATACCATTAATAAACATTGGTTGCTCCCACACCTATCAAGGTATCTTATCTTTCATCAATCATCCTTGATAGACGTTGCACTGTCTCAAGGTAGATCTGCATTGCATCGGAGCAGGACTCCACTGGAGCAGGCAATGAGGCCACTTCATCATCCTCAAGTTGGCGAGGCAGTTGAACCTCGGGTACAGTCACTCTGCCATGGTGGTTGTGTGGTCCGTCCCAGTCAATTCCATAGTCTTCATCCACCTGAAGTACACAATCCATTTCACACAAATTTTGTAAGTTCAGCTAAAGAATAAAATAACATTTACCTGGTAACAGTTTTAAAACTCCATGAATTAAAGAAAATTAGGAAAGTAGCATGTATGGTCCTTTTCTGTTTTTAAAGCAACTTAATGAATTGCACTGTATTTTGTAACCACCCACAGTGTCTATAATAGATCAGTAAAATATAATTTTGTACCGAAGAATAGCATGGAAGTACAATATAAATGCCTTTGATTGAGCCAGATAATTCAGTAGCAAACTTTACAATTACAATTGATATACCTCTGCTAGATCCTCCACATCTTCCCATGCATGGCTCATCCATAGTTGTAGTGGAGTTTGATTGTGCTCAGTTCGGAGACCATGATTGTTCCAGCCGTCTTTGAATGAATCAAGGTGCTTCTGTACAAGTGGAATGAACGTCCAGTGCAAGGCATACAGATGGACTTCGTTGTCTGGCTCAAGAAATCCCTGCTCTTCCAAGGTGAAGAAGATGTGGTAGAACAGGTCCAGGACATGCTCATAGACATCCCTCCACATCCTCTCAATTCTGAAAATATACAGCAAAAATGAGTAATTGACTTGATTTTCTTTTACTGTGGGTTGGGGTGGTTGTACATGACATCGCATAGCCTACCTTTGGTTGTGGACACTTCGACCTGTGATGTGCGAGTTTCTGTTTGCTCCTCTTCTCTGAATCATTAACTCTGCCACAACTGTGTTCTCCCCACCTTTGTCTGAACGAACCCTTGAAGGCAACCCAAACTGATCAATAGCCGTTTGAAAGCTGTTGAGAACAGTGTCTGCACGGTTATTTGTTGAGACTGTAAGGTACACTAGCAGTCGACTGAAGCCATCGATTCCACCATGAACCACGAACCTCCATCTGTTTTTGGGGGGAGGGGGACAAAATAATGGGTGTTTTCTCTAAAAATATGAAATGATGCTGAAAACCAAATAGGGCAGTGACTTGACTTTAGCATTTCAGTAGCATTCATAATAAAAACAGTAGCTTCAGGGTTATCATCACCTCCATCCATAGGTCTATCATTGACGTATTTGTATTTGCCCATTTGTGTTGTGTTATAACTAGACTAACATTCCGTGCAAGGCCTCTACTGGGCAGTTGTTGGCTTGGTGTTGCAGTATCATTTAATAAAGTTAGCATATGAACATAACATGATTAGATGGAAGGGATTGCACTCTACCTTATCAACTTGTGATTTCCATCAATGTGCCATAAACTATTAGGTCCAGGCACAGAATACTGTCTTCTTCTGAGTGTCTGCAATCGAAGAGCTCTTATGGCAGTACCCGCTGGGTCCACTCGGCGCAAAGAGGCTTGCACCCTTGAAACTACAAAATGACATACAAAACATATATATTTAACTTTATATTATATATATAGAACAGTGGAGTCTTCTTGGGGGAGAATGGGTAGGATCCTCCTCCTCCTCAGTGACAAAAATAAAATATAGGCCTGTGGGAGCCATTATTGTTCACCTATGGGGTTAATAGGGCTTGTTTCATTTGAGTGTGGTTTGTGGTGGTTGGTTTATGTTTGGGCACAGGTTACCTATATATTCGGCTCGGCCATAGGTGGCGGGTCAAAGACTATATAGGGTCACAGGTATCATTGTACGGGACCCTAGGGTGACTTGAGGTCATACTGTTTTTACCGCTTTGATGTATAATAAACGGGAACCCCCCAAACGAACACACTTCAGTCTGGACATTGGTTCTGTACAGCGCGTAATAAACTGGATCCCCCGAAGCCACTACTATGGTAGGACTGGATGGTCGCTACAAGGCCTATCTTTTTATCTATTCCGCCATAGTTTGCATAAGGCTGGTATTAGGATGTTACGCTGTAGCATGGTTCGTATGTCCTCAGTTTTTGAATCACCAGTGATGAAGAAAGTGTTTTGTCCGTCTCTTCATAAACGGAGTGACTAAGTTCAGTTGAGTTCTGGGTTTTAATAAGTATTTATCAATCTGTAGATTGGGAGAGAAAACCAGACCTCTGACAATAAATAACAACACAACACCAGGCTTAGGTCTCAATCATGTCTCTCTCCGCTCTGAAGGCCAGAGGACCATCTTTTCTAGGGCACAAAAATGTAAACATAGATAGTGACAGTCAAGTCCTAATTACGTTACAACTCTCAGACTAGAGAGTTCATAGTTGGAACTCTACCTTTAGTCATGACAAGGGACATTTACCCATTACTTTCTCCAGACCCTGAACATCTATAAACCCTGACAGACACAATATACTCTTATTAATAGCAAGCTCACATGAGAACATACCAACTACTATCCAATGACTAGTTCTATTTATTAGTGAATAATGTAAGCACACAGGAAATCACAGTTCCTTCCACACCAGACGACCTTACTTGGAACTCGCACTCCTCTTGATTTTAGATGACCATGAATAAGCTTGTACCCCGTGTTGGGATGAATTCTATGGACATCAGTGACAATACCATCCAATTCCTCATCACAAATCAAAGAATACAGATCTGAAACTCTGTAATGAACAATAAATAATATGATAGATCATTTAAAACAAACGTATTAATCTTAAAATGTAATTTATCATATAGGCCTAGCTAATACTATTAATAGCGTATTTGCAAAGCTATATACCCCTTAAAGCATATGATGTTGCGCATAAGCTGCCCGTGTCATCTAGGATAGTCCCTGCTACGCTACCAGTACCAGCAAATGGTTACCCATCTTAATCTTAAATAGCCTACCTGATACCACTCTGCTGCATTCGTCGCTTAATAGTGCGCTTGGACACTCCAAAAAGGTTCGCAATAGACTGTATTTTCAGCCCAGAAAGTGCGTAGTGTTCAATTGTGCCAGCCGGCAAATCAAACGGAGTACGACCACCTCCAGTGTTTATCTCCTGTATCGTATCACTTTGGAGGCTCATCTGCTGAACCATCTCGCTGAGAATCGTGTACACATTCTCATCGATGTCTGTGTCAGTCAGGGCCGATATTGTTGAAATTATTTCAGCGAAGCCCTCAATATGATTTAAAAAATTGACCGAATTGTCAGTTGCCTCCATCTCCTCAGCTACAGCCAACATTTCGACAATAGTAGCACGCAATATTTCAATTATTGGATCCGCACTGGGTGCTGCCATCTTGAATTAGTCAAAAGCAGTAGATTCAAGTAGAACCACCAATCAGAGGCTTTAACCCGCCCCCTGACTTGGTGACGGTGATGACGGATTTATTTTGCTGCAAGCAAGTTACACCGTGGACAATAAGTATGACAATAAGTATGACAATAAGTATGACAATAAGTATGACAAAATGTATGACAAAATGTACGACAAAATGTAAGTATGACAAAATGTATGACAAAATGTATGACAAAATGTATGACAAAATGTAAGTATAAATAAATATATGTAAGTATAAATAAATATATGTAAGTATAAATAAATAAATGTAGGTATAAATACATCTAATTATGTATTAATCCAAGTATTTAACCATTCATTTATTTATTTATTTAGTTATTTATTTATTTAGTTTTGGCCCCGATAATCCTCCATATATGCATGCATGCTACTTCAAAATGGGTGGGTCTGTCATACTTTAAAAAGCTGGGTGTTCTCTTTTGTTTTTGCAGATTGCAAGCCTCCCATGGCCAGCCTTTTATCAAGATCAAGTTAGAACTTGAAATATTTTATATCCTTTAACATTTATGTGGAATGGAATTAATCACAGCACAAAAGCAATATGATGACTTGTTTGTCTGATCCCTAAACCATTGCCTGAAGTGTTCTTCATTGTGCAACTGTGGGTCTGTGTTGTGTAACTTGCTTAAGCAAGGCTTGGAAGAAGACTTGAAAACAATGGGCCACTGTGTTTGCTCTATGCAGGCACATGCTGTTATGCAACCTTCTGCAGATGATGATGGACGCTGTCCAGTCGTCTCTATGATCTGGGGAGCCGTGGTGACACGATGCTGTCACACAAGCTTTAAGAGGCTCAGAGAGGTGGGGGAAGGAGGGATGTGGTGTCAGGACTATTTGTGCCATACATGTTCATGTGCGATGGTGGGGGCAGCTGTTCCAGTGTTTTTGTGTGGTGGGTTTGTGGCCACATGTAGCTATGTATGTTTGTGTGTGTCTGTTGGTGGTGATAAGAGACGTTTTTGTGAAAAAAAGCATCACCACAGATGTGTTTGTGGTTGTGAAGTTGGGCATGTTAGGGGGGCAGAACTTTACTAAAGACAGTTTACATTTAGCAAGCAAGTGAGGGACATCATTGTAAGGAAAGCACTCAACCTACCCTGTGTCCACTTCATGGTTGCCAATGCTTGCCATGGTACCATCAGAAGTTGTGGCAGTAGCCTTGGTAACAGAGGGTGTGCCTAAGTGTTTGCAAAGCACTATGGGAGAAAACTACAGAGATCCATGTCTGGGTTGAAACAAGAATCAACATTTAGGAAGGGCCAATTATTAAAATGACTATAAAGGGGATTTAGGTACTCAACAAATAAAAGCATTTAAGCAACACCATTTTTAAGAGTTTGAAAACGAGACTTTTCTAGGATTACACATGTTTGCTAGATCTGGTAAACAGCTTTAAGGGTGACTGGAGCACTGACATTTACTATGAGAACTAAATAACTGTCAAATGATTTGAACAAGAATCCCCACTTACTTCATAACAATAAAGTAAGCTTGGCCAAAGTTCCCACAGCACATATCTATCACATAAAAGGTCCACAGGGGGTTAGTTGTGGTTTCATAGCATCAGAGTTGAATTTGACAATACGCCAATGATTTGACAGGGTATCCACCAGGCAAAGGGGTGTAGTGAATGACCAAATCTTGAAAGCTGTCCAATTTCAGAATTTTATGATATTCTCTGATTCTTTCTGTAAAATAAACGTACTCTGCTTGTCTGTTTTGTCATCGCTTGGTTTTTCTGACTTTGTCAACTGGTTGACCAAGTGCAGAAACAGCAGATGTTTATCAAAAACCAGCCCCACCCTGTATTGCGCAAGATCTGCAGTGGGGTGCATGCTGTTGCTTGAGCTACTGTATGACAATGAAGAGCCTATTGACACAGACCCACTGCAGACGGTGTTCTCAGTGCATTCTGTTCCTATGAGTCAATTGGAATGGTTTCGTGTGTGTGTGTGTGCGTGCGTGCATAAAACACACAGGCCTGTGCAAAGATCCTCTGTCAGTAACCCGAAGTTGCTGTTAGAATCCACAATTGGCTTCATGTCAATAACCTACCACCCTGGGGTAATGCAGTACTCAGATACACACACGCAAATATACACCTACACAGTATTTTAAACACAAAATTAGGCTAGGTCATGGGGTGTACAAATTACTTATCACTGACTGTTTAAATATTCATTAAGTTAATGGTGAAATGTGGTTTAGTGTTGGATCAGCATCATCATTCGAAACGTTTCACACAAAGTTAGTGTGCAGCATTTCTGAATGTTGTGTTTTACTGCAGGTTTTTACATGTGTGCACATTAGACATTGTTCAAGGTAGGTCTGCCAAAGGGGTCTGCAATTGAATGCTATTTGTCAGGCATGTCACAGCAACCAAAGAAGAACTTGTATGTTCTGCTGTTGTTTTTCCTCGTCTCTTGGTGACCTGGGGCTATTTCAAACAAACTACAGTGGAATGAAAACTGCAATGAAAGCCTCTTCAGTTTCAGACCGGCCCCATGCAGCTCTACAGTTTCCTTCTTCGCCTCTTGACATCAATGCCTGTTGAGACTAGGTCAAGGGTAGAGCTGTTGAACTCTTTGTTTTTCCCATGTTGCTCACGGACAGTCATGTCATTTATACAGACTGTAAGCCTATCTGGACTGAAGAATCTGATACATCATGGAACACTTCAAACCGTTCTGCGTAGAAAGAATGGGTCAGAAGTGTCTTCAGACTTTGTGTGTCTCATTGTTATAAGACGACAACTGTATGTATTTTGATATGGACTTAAAATGTCAAATCTGTGTCAGGCTGCAGGAACATACGACCAACATGGTGTTGTTTGTCAAGACCAGTTTTATCTGACCTCTCTCATATTACAGCAACGTGAATGTAGCTTCTGTATCTCTCACACGCACACTGTGACAAACAATGTAGCTTGGGGAAGCCATGTCTGCTCTGAGCAATGGACGTGTTAGTGCAGGTGACATGAAGAGACATCAAAGGATTCAACGAGTGAAGAGTTGCCTGTTACTTGATTGTATGTTTTGAAACAGAATGTTTGCAGCTGTTTGCCCTTGAGCCATTGGATTTAAGAACTGCAGTGACTTCACCAAGGAAAAATCCTACACATGCTATCTTGTGTGTACAAACAAAACACTTTTTATTGACAAGTTGAAGGACATGTTTAACTTTTTCTTCCTGTACCAGTTAGGGTGATTATGTGGATGTTGTGCTCTCTGGACAGATGTCAGCTGTTCCACTCTGACCCCATGACGCTGGCGGTCAGGGATCAGGGATCACGGCACCATCTCACGCCGTGCTCACCTTCCCACTCCACAAGGCTCGAGGGCGAGATGTTCTCTTCCCATAGGTGAGGTGGAGGCCTCAAGCACTGCCACAGCGTGGGTGGGGAGTTCCTTCTTGCCGCAATCCTGCGGATGACTGGACTGAGTCTGGAAGGATGAGTGTCACAGCTGTGTGCCTCCTTGCGTGATTCAGGAATGCACCAGTACATTTGCATGTGAGGTCATGTGCTTTTACGTCAGAGAGGAGATCATGGAAATGATATGTAAGGTGGTTTGTCAAGTTCCTAGCCTCTTAGCATTTCACTCCTATACCATTCAATTCACAAACCATTCTCATCACTCAGTTGGTCCACGGTCTCAACTGATGTAAATCACCTGTTGAACATGTGAAACACAACATATGTTAAAGTATTTGGCAGATGCCGCCAAATACTTAAATACTTATTTTTATCCCAAATCATGTTACATTTCACCACCAATCAGTAGAGCACCATTAGTAATTGTTGACATATTGACATATAAAACAATGAGCTCTGAAGAGACGGGTCTTCAGTATAGAAGGGGTTTCTCCTGATCAGATGCTCATTCAAACCCCGGGACACCACAAATTTAAAAAAAAAGTCTCTTGCCTGCTGAGCCAAGATTCCTAAAGCCAGTCATCATCTCTTTCTTTCTGTTGAAAGCCCTGCAGGGTATAAAACTGGGTTCAAACCTGGCAGTTCTGCACAACAACTTTGCCTTTGCCTGAGTGTACAGAGAGAGAGCTCAAGGAGTTTGCCATGTAAGCATCTTTGCCTTTCCCTCAAACAGCCCTGGGCTGGTCGGCATGTTGTGCAGATGCAATGAACGACAGTACCTTGATCCTCTGCACTGTGTTGGCATGACTAATTGTTAGTATTTGTCCAACGGTACACTGTTAAGTATTTGGGGCTAGTTCAGGCATGTTACAGCAGGCCCTAGACTGATGGACCTGAAGATAAACATTCACACCTTCCTCATAAGTAATTTTGCCATGCTACTGTCAACTTTGATGCGTGTGGTTTTTGTGTGTGTTGTTTTCTGCTTTCAGCTATTCGATAACATTTTAATGGTCTGGCCCTGTTACATTTTATGTTTAATTTCACTACCTTTAACATGTTTATATGTGTGGAGTTGCACTGGGTACTTGTGAGGAGGTCAAGGCGATCTAGAAGACATTTGTGTGTGTGACAGAGAGAGCAACAGAGACAAAGACTAATGGAGAGATGGCTGTTTATTCACGTTTAAAACAATAAACAATGCTCTTCGCTTTCACTCTGTTTTCCAGACCTTATTCAGTGGGAGACTGGTGCTGGCATGCCCACACACACAAACACATAAACACACACATAAACACACACACAGACACACACAGACACACACACACACACACACACACACACACACACACACACACACAGAGAGAGACGCACACAGAGACCCTTTTAGAATGGAGCCGGTGACCTCTGCTGACTGTGTGATGGCTCTTAGTGGACAGCCTGTTGCCCTGACTGAAAATAACTTCTGGACTCATATGCCGCATGTGGGAGACTGTTTAATTGAGTTAGGCAGTTGTTGCTGCAGGACGAACAGGAAGACTTAAGATTGGCTGTTCAGCATTAGAGCGTAAACACCAACCACAGAGAGGCAAACTACTTTTTCTCAGAAATGTTGATGAGATATAGCTCCATATTTGCAATATTTGTGACTGTCATTCTATTTTGCTTGGCACTGACTTGCGACAACTCATCTACTCTATAGCCAAAAGAAAATGTCATGGAGTCGGGTCTGTCTTTTATAAAGAAAATGATTTAATGTCATGGAGTCGTGTCTGTCTTGTATAAAGGACTTAGTTACTTTGTCAAGTCCACCTTGTCTCACAACTGCCTCACTCTTCCCTTTATCACTTCACGTGTACTCATAGCCATAAGTTGAATTCAGCTGGCACCTAGTGGTACATTTGTGTAATTGTTTCAGAAGTGGGTCTTGCATCCCAATGGTACTCCTTAACCAGTTAAATGGCTTGTATGTGTTTCAAATGAATTACATAAATATCCTGATAAAATACACAGAATAGAGGCCAAAGTTAAGTAATGTTTTGAAAGTGGTAATGTTCATCTGATTGTGAAAAACTCACTCGGGATCAGTTAACACAGCCAAGTGTCATGTCACAAGGAAGCATAATGTTGATGTGCATCAGATGGTGGAGCAAAGTGCTAACAATGTCAAGGTTAAGTTTCAAATCCTTGGCAGTAAACATTCTGAACTGTGTACCTTACCTGTACTTTTACTGGTCTGCGATAAAAGTGTCAGCTAAAACAATAAATAAAATAGGCATAAAGCACTTTCATCTGTCTGCATACTGGAACATCAATGGACAAGGAAAGTCCATCTGATTGGTTTGACTTGCCCCTCCAGCCTGGCTCATCCAGTCTTACTGTGAAGAGTGCTTTTGGGACACCAAGACTGTAATGTAATACATGGCTTTAGAGAAACTTTTCCACTGACCAGAAAGCGGAGAGAAGGTTTTAATGTTTTAGTTGGGGTCTCTGCTCTGCTATGCTCATGGCTCCATTCTCTAACCTCTGTTCAGGGAATGACCAGGTTGGTCCCTCGGTCAGGTCTGGGTGTGTCAACGGTAAGGTGAGCCTGTTTGCAGGACTCTGTTCACGGTACAGATGAATAGCACAAGTGGCACTCTCCTTCTATATTGCTTCATATGTTTGTGATATATGGGATCTATATATTATTATATTTATATATTATATATTCCTGTGAGAGACACAAATAAGGAATGTAACAAATCCTCAATTAAATGTCGATTATGTCTGCTGACAATGTTCAATCAAGTATGTGGTGCAGTTGATAGATCATTGTCCTGTATCGACAGGATGGGACCACTCAGGGACGATCAAAAGCTGTTCTGGTCAGATACGCCTACAAGACTGGTCCAACCACCTGTGGATGTGGAAAAGCATACCACACTATGGAGCACTGCCTTGTCTGCCCTATACCACCCAACCCTTGCAGCTCAAAAGACCTTGCAGTGTTCAATACAAATGCAAAGAACTGTGTAAAGGAATGGTAAACTGTGAAACCATCACGCTTCAGAAAAACGAAAGGAAGAACAGGATGTGGTGTCTTTATGAATATCGACAGGATCGAAACAAATCAGGGATATATGTCAGTTAGATTGTACAACATTTTTGTGTTGCATTTTTGTTACATGCAAGGTAAGGAATTAACAGTGTTGGGCTGGACAATATGTTCAGTGGCTTATAAGCTTTCTGCTAATTATTGTTCATTGTTGTTGTTTTATATGTATATGTAGCCCTTTGAGATTTGTATGATGTAAAGTGCAATACAAATAAAATGTATTATTATTATTATTATTATTATTATTATTATTATCATTGTCATGTTTCAGCCCTTGCCATAGCTGCCTGTTATCCTCAAGGTTACAGTGTGTGTTTATTCTGAGGGAGTTAGCCAGAACATCTAGGTTAGTTTGTAACCATGGTTCCATGATTGAGGGAACAGGAGGGAATCAACCCTTCCAGAGCGACGGCTGGAGCCAAAGACACGCACGCATGGATCTCACACCCTGGCTATAAATCATCTAATCATCTCACACGGAGCAGCGATTATCTAACTGACATTCTGGCCCACATAGGCAGACAACACAAACTGCTATTAAAATATGTATCAGTGAATGTTCAGAATGAGTTGATAGCCTCCATTCATTGTGTGAAATATTGAGATTTAGTCAATCACATAAACTCTCTCCTTTAGAACCAGCCTGTTATATGTTCTTATTGTTAATTTTAATATGATTAGACACACAATATTGTTCCCTTTCAGTTGATTCACTGAGTACAACACAGATAGTATAGGTATACTCTCGACCTGATAAGGATCACAATGACGCCTGCCTGAGAGTTGTCCAGGCCTGAAGAGGGTTGGTGCAGCCTTATGCATGTGCGTTTGGTCGCTAGCTCAGACGGTCCACTCTTGAACGGTACGTGAAATTCGTCCACCAAATCCTTCATCAAGCTGCTGTCGAGCATGACCCCGAATCTGCCAAACTCCGAGGGCAAGATGGAGAAGTGGTTGCTGGCTGGGCTGATCAGATGGAGGAGCTGTGCGCCTTCATCTCTCCGCTCTCAGCAGCATGCGATGCTCAAGACGGGCAACAACAAGTATGTTTTCAATCTGGCATGGACGAGCATGGCCTGTCTGGACTGCTTACCAGGAGCCCAGTGTGAGTGTCCAGCTACCGATGAGACACAGAGCGAGACAGATCATTCCTTTTTTGCTCTCCAATATTGTGAAGCTCAGAAGCTGTATGTGGAGTGGCCCGCCCAGAGCCCAGAGCCCGGAGTCCCACCAGGTTCACCAGATCCTTCTTCCTCCCAGGACTCCTATGATGGTGAAACAGTGTCTGCCACTGTTTCAAGAGCTCATGACACAGCTAACATCGTCCTGGAATAAGCTGCTGTCCAACTGTGCCGTGGTGCCTGGTGACGCACGGTAACTGAACCATAACAGGGCTGAGAAATCAGGCTGTTGCATCCTCCTCTTATGGAGCCACCCCTGTCCTCTTACCTGGCCCTGACCCTATAGCCCAGACCACCAGTGTGGCCCTTACCCTATAGCCCAGACCACCAGTGTGGCCCTGACCCTATAGCCCAGACCACCAGTGTGGCCCTTACCCTATAGCCCAGACCATCAGTGTGGCCCTTACCCTATAGCCCAGACCACCAGTGTGGCCCTTACCCTATAGACCAGACCATCAGTGTGGCCCTTACCCTATAGCCCAGACCACCAGTGTGGCCCTTACCCTAGCCCAGACCACCAGTGTGGCCCTTACCCCTAGCCCAGACCTCCACTGTGGCCCTTACCCTAGCCCAGACCTCCAGTCTGGCCCTTACCCTAGCCCAGACCTCCAGTCTGGCCCTTACCCTAGCCCAGACCACCAGTCTGGCCCTTACCCTAGCCCAGACCACCAGTCTGGCCCTTACCCTAGCCCAGACCACCACTGTGGCCCTTACCCTAGCCCAGACCACCACTGTGGCCCTTACCCTAGCCCAGACCACCAGTCTGGCCCTTACCCTAGCCGAGACCACCAGTGTGGCCCTTACCCTAGCCCAGACCACCAGTCTGGCCCTTACCCCTAGCCCAGACCACCAGTCTGGCCCTTACCCCTAGCCGAGACCACCAGTCTGGCCCTTACCCCTAGCCGAGACCACCACTGTGGCCCTTACCCTAGCCCAGACCACCAGTCTGGCCCTTACCCCTAGCCCAGACCACCAGTCTGGCCCTTACCCTAGCCCAGACCATCAGTGTGGCCCTTACCCCTAGCCCAGACCACCAGTGTGGCCCTTACCCTAGCCCAGACCACCACTGTGGCCCTTACCCTAGCCCAGACCACCAGTGTGGCCCTTACCCTAGCCCAGACCACCAGTCTGGCCCTTACCCCTAGCCCAGACCACCAGTGTGGCCCTTACCCTAGCCCAGACCACCACTGTGGCCCTTACCCTAGCCCAGACCACCAGTGTGGCCCTTACCCTAGCCCAGACCACCAGTGTGGCCCTTACCCTAGCCCAGACCACCAGTCTGGCCCTTACCCTAGCCCAGACCATCAGTGTGGCCCTTACCCTAGCCCAGACCATCAGTGTGGCCCTGACCCTAGCCCAGACCATCAGTGTGGCCCTTACCCTAGCCCAGACCACCAGTGTGGCCCTGACCCTAGCCCAGACCACCAGTGTGGCCCTTACCCTAGCCCAGACCACCAGTGTGGCCCTTACCCTAGCCCAGACCACCACTGTGGCCCTTACCCTAGCCCAGACCACCAGTGTGGCCCTTACCCTAGCCCAGACCACCAGTGTGGCCCTTACCCTAGCCCAGACCACCAGTGTGGCCCTTACCCTAGCCCAGACCACCAGTGTGGCCCTTACCCTAGCCCAGACCACCAGTGTGGCCCTTACCCTAGCCCAGACCACCACTGTGGTCCTTACCCTAGCCCAGACCACCAGTGTGGCCCTTACCCTAGCCCAGACCACCAGTCTGGCCCTTACCCTAGCCCAGACCACCAGTCTGGCCCTTACCCTAGCCCAGACCACCAGTCTGGCCCTTACCCTAGCCCAGACCACCAGTCTGGCCCTTGGAGAGCAGCTCCATCTGCATCTCCCAATGTGCCGCCAAAAAAGACAAGACAGTCTGCCTGGCACAAGCTTCCCCCACCGATCCCAAAAGCACTTGTTTACGGATCCTAGGTACAGCATGTGGCCACGCTTGCTATCCTTCTATAATTCAAATCCCCATGCACAAAGTGGGCAACATCACTAAACATAAAGCATAACAACTTAACATATATAATCCCAAATGTCACTGAAACTTGGCTACAGACAGCGCACTTCGTACTGTGAAGGAGGGCCTTTACGGATCCCGGGTACAGCATGCATTGCGTGTTGCGGCTGTAGCCGCCCAGTTCTGTATTATTATTGTTATTATACCCTGCCAGCCTTACTATGCGTCTATAATTAAAAATCCCTGTGTCGTGTAATTACATGCATGCGCTGACAGGATCCCTTCTGAAGTACAAACTTTTTTCTTGTTAATTTTCCTCAACTGAAATAAGTTTGTTGAAAACATCTGAGATGTATTTCAGAATGATTTATTGTTGTTAAGTACAACAAGAAACACACCAAAATTCATTATAAAAGTGAAATATATGTAGAATATGCTGAAGGCCATTTTTTTTTCAGTGCAGTTGGGGATTTGTCTGCCACTAGTGTCTCCTTTTGACACATTGGATTAGGTGCAACTGCTCTCTGTTGGTTTGAATCTCCACTGCCTATCCACTTTGTCACCATTCTTTATCTCTCTTAATTTTTTCCATCTAGTTGACCGCATCAGTCCCAAACGCCAATTTACAAAGCAGCCACCAGAGGTTTCCCCATGTTGTTAAACTTGTTCTTTGCTCAGTAACCTGAGAAAAAAGATTGCCCTCTTGAGGAGCCCCCACTGCATTGCAGAGTCTCAATCTTTTCTTCAGTAGTCTCACAATGGCAACAAAGGCTGCCCAGTTCAATATAATAAACTCAATTTCAGCCTTTAAAAAAGGAACAGCTGAATATCCTGCTGTTCTGAAATCACCTTCTGACCTTACATACTCTCACTTTTAACCCTCTTCTCTTTCCTGAGGAAGCCCTCCCATCCCCTCTATGACGAGCTACTGCAGATGGGGAGCACATTCAGCCACAGACTGATCCTTCCTCGGCACACCACAAAGCGCCTTGGCCAGTCCTTCGTGCCAGTAGCCATCAGACTCCACAACCAACACAATGAAACATACGTTTTATATAATGTACGCCAGCGGAGTTTTGCTTTGTTGTTTATTTATTTTATTTCTTATTCAAATTTGTAATAATTTATTTTTGATGATTTTGTATATAGATACATGATTCCTATTCCCACTACCCTGCTGCTTTGACAATTGAATTTCCCTCACGGGATTAATAAAAGTTTATCTGATCCTATCTTATCTTATCTTTCTCTTGTTAACCTCGTAATAGCAACTGTTTACCACTTTATTCTGTTGGATTCTGATGCTTGAGTTGTCAAGGACAGCCAAGTAATCATGAAAGGGTTTCTGCATAGGGGGTGCAGACAGTCAAGGACAGGTGAAACCTTCCGAAAAGCTGTAATCAAGGTCTAAGAGGCACACACATGCTCACACAAGCCACCATTGTCTTGAAATGTTTCTCAGCAACAAGTGAGCAGAATATTCCCATTGGCTTAACTTTGATAAGTGTTTAGTTTTCGACTGGAAAAGCTAAATGTAAATACGAATTGTAGTATATAAAGTAAGTGCACTGATTTCTGCCAGAGATTCTCCATGGACTCACACTCTTGTACCAAGCAAGAATTTCATGTACATCTTGGAGAATCTTAGAGATTGTTTTGGACTAATATGATACTTGGCTGTGACTGTGACTGAGGAAGAAAAAAGCAGATAACAGTCTGATAGTTACCATCATCATTGGTATCTGGATTTTGGCCATTTTTGTCTCAGGAGCTGTAAGTTCCTTTTGTATTGTATGAATATTATCAGTGAGCCAAGGGTGACTGACAGGATTTTGAACTTACTGGTCATGTGGATAGAGGGCACACATTATCCAGAGTGTCCTGAACTAGCTAGTCTTGTGGATAGAGGGCACACATTATCCAGAGGGCCTGAACTAACTGGTCCTGTGCCAAGTCAAGTCAAAGTGAAAGTGAGCCTGTGTAAAGTAAAGTGGCGAGCGTGAAGTGGCGAGTGTAAAGTGACGAGAGTGCATTATTGTCCATTTAGAAGACTGATGGCCTTAGGATAGAAACTGGTCTCCAGTCTGCGGGTGCGAGCCCGGATACTTCGGTACCGCCTACCAGAAGGCAGCAGGGTGAACAGTCCGAAGGATGGGTGATGACAGTCTTTTAGGATCCTGCCAGCTCTTCGGAGGCATCTTGTGTGGTAGATGTAGATTCCTACCGATGATGAACAGCGGATCTGACCACACTGCGTAGAGCCTTACGGTCCATGGCTGTGCAGCTACCGAACCAAACTGAGATGCTACCAGTCAGGATGCTTTCTATTGTGCATCTGTAGAAGTTGGTGAGGATTTCTGGGTTCATGCCAAACTTCCTGAGTCTCCTCAGGAAGAGGAGGCGTTTCCGGGCAGCTTTGACCACCTTGTCAGTGTGGGCAGACCAGGTGATATCCTTGTGGTTAGAGGGCACATATTATCCAGAGTGTCCTGAACTAGCTGGTCTTGTGGATAGAGGGGACACATTATCCAGAGTGTCCATAGCATCATTAATCTCAAGTGATGATAACTCATTGCTTTATAGACTGCTGAGGTTATGATGTAATGAAGCCACAGGAGGAGCAATAGTGTTCCAGAGGACACAGAAAATCTAATAAATGAATGATCATTAGCTTTACGGAAGTGCAATTACGCAATAGTATAAGATCTAGATCCTTACCAGTCTTATGAGTTGGAGGGTTGTGAACACATTTTGAAATGTTTAGTAAAGACCAGTTAGGTAAAGACAAGAAGTCTACTGAGAATAGTCCATATGAATATTAATATCACCAAGGATTAGTATTGGGCAATAACCCATTGGAAGTGCAGACAAATAGCTTATACACAAAGCTGCCAAGTCATCCTGGTGTATGACAATTACCCAAAATAACCCAACAGAATTACCCAACAGCCTCAACCCAGCATTTGGGTGGAAAACTATTTTTTTTAAAGTGAAGCAAGACACCAATCAAGTGACAGCCGTGGTAACCTACATTTAAAAAGTATCAAAGTGTTTGGTTTCTAAAACGTACGGAGTGACATTTTTTCTTTTGAAAGTCATTGGCATAGATCATGCATATGGATGGTGGTAAGTGGAATGGATGGAAGTCCCCACTTGTTACTGTGAAAGGTAATGGCCCATCAGTCTGGCATGTCACAGTAGCCCTCTCTGCCCCCTACACAACCATTTTGCAAGATCAGTGTGAATTGTAAGAAAAGAAGAGGGAATAAAGGCCTTTTTACTTTAAATGCTATAGTCCAAATCCAAACACGCAATGGATAAAATTATAATGTATAGAAGATTCAATTATATTGCATACCTGGAATAATACTATATGGATCTATGTATATTGCTGGCTATGTAGTCTAGAGTAATATCTCATACAGTTTTATGATATGCTGCGCCAACAGAGCAGAGCTAAACCCAGACTACTCTGAATGTGCAGGCTGTGCATCACTTTAGAGAAAGAAATAAACGTTTGCCTAACTTTATCTTCGGTAAGCTATTTGTCATAGCCATAGAAGGGGATATACTGTGATGACAATTAAGAGAGAGAGAGAGAGAGAGAGAGAGAGAGAGAGAGAGAGAGAGATAGCAGTTTGCATGTAGAAAATTAAATAGGTTGATGTGTGTTATGCTGGCTGCAATATGATATGCTTCCCACATGAAAAAAAAGTGAAGATATTCCTGCTTACATACAGGTCTAAAGCAACACTGGTCTGAAGGTACTTCCCTTCCACAGGGTGGAGTCCTGGCAGAAGGAACTGTTGGCCGTTACACTCACCTATAGCACACATCCTGACACCTTTCAACTGTATGGAAAATGAAAAAGGACTTAGTTTGATGTGAATGTTAGTCGAACAAACCATAGAACCCATCTCGTAATATTATTTATATCAGTTTGTCTCTGAGACCATGTTCTTGGAATCACAAGGAGATCTTGACAGTTATTCCTTCTCCATTAAAGGATGGACACACCAATTATCCACTGAATGTCAAAAGGTCTATTAATTACCCCTAAATACCTGGCTGGGTGAACAACATTCTTCAGTTTCAGCCAAGGGTGCATATTTTGGTGGTGGCAAAGATCAGCCTACTACATTTGTAAAGGGTACTTTATCACGGCCACAAAACACAACTGCTTACCACTGATAACTGGCCTCTGCGCACCAGATGAAGACAATAGTTCATAGTTGGACTGACATTGAGCCATTCAGGGGTTTGTATATCTCTGTGTGACATATTAATAACAGAGTAAAACTGATGGTTTTGTGATGGCAGATCACTGATCAATATCAGACCATTCATCTGTGCCACAAAACTAGATAAAGTTAATTGGCTATGTGAATTAATATAATTTACCACAGATCATTTCTACATATTACAGATTGTCTTACTATAACTATAACCATGTCTCGGCTATACAAACGAAATTGACTTGGTATGTAGGCCTACAATTACTTCCTATACTGTTTTGTGGGCAACAAAAGGACTATTTTGACATTGCAATTAATTGCTGCTCATTATTTGCATCAGTAACAACGTTTTTATTTATTTTTGTAGCCATAAATCAATTTTTGTTATCCATAAATCATAACTTTGTCTTTCAACTGCCATTAACAATCCAATCCAATTATCCAATCTTTGTCATGGTTTTAAAGATGTCTTAATCACCCACACTCCATGCCAACACATGACCACATCAGTTCATGCAAACTGCGTCTCTGGAGCATATTGATGCTAAACAGTCTTTGGACAAAAGTATACATAATAGATGATGGCATTAATAAACACATAGGCTCCCTGCCCCACGACGGTCTAATCCAAGCTCACGTTCCCTATGACTAAACAACTGAAATGTTGGGGGATTCCTTTTCACAATAAGGATAGTTGTGCTGTGAGACTTTACCCACAAAGAACCATTAGGCTACTTACAGGGCATACCTATAGAGACAGACGTATGTGCTTTCTTCGGCAGAATATTTTTCAGGAGACACAGATCTAAGGTGTACCGTGGATTTTTTTTGACGATGTTTTACAAGTAATAGTAAGTCCACTGAGAGCCATTTCGTTGCAGGTCTTGCACCACCGGCTTCGCCGTATCTGTACGAGCGTCTAACGTGACATCACGGTCGCTTCCTGCTTTATATCTTCCTGAAGTAGACGCTGGTAGCTACGGAAAGCCATGGATTAGGGTCTCTGTTTATGTTCGTTCGAATTTGATTAAGGTAGGCTTATTTCCAGGAGACTAAATATACGTGAACGACAGACATATAAAATCGGTAAGTGCATTGGTTAATGTAAAATACATTTACTAAGCAACAGTATAACCTCGAGTGAATATAGAAAGCTAGCAATCTAGCCAGCGTTAGCTATCAAGCGATAGCTTAAACTCGCTCCCTGCGGATAGCCTGGAGTGCTAACGTAAGCTAAGTAGGCTATCTGGTCAGACAAAAGGGTTTGGCCCAGCTAGCTACATCATTAAGGAGTCGACTAAGTCACTGTTTTGAAACAGTATTTGCAATCCGTTCAAATTGTTGGTCATAGAGTTGTATTAATTGTATTAGGGATGTCTTCGAAAACATTTTTTAAATATTACGCTATATTACTAGCCTGTGAAATGGGTATCTAGCTGAAGGTGGCTACTCTCATAGCCGGTTTAATCACAAGCTAGCCAGCTACCTGATATAACAGTGTAGCAAGCTAAAGCTGAGCAACTAGCCCCAGCTAGTCAGGCTACGTTAGTTTAATTACTAGCTCCTCTGAGACATTTTGATGGTCAGAGATCCGGTTTCCCAGAAAAGTGAAAACAAGAAGTACTTATTGCGAGACAAACTCGTTGGCAACATTGGCAAAGTGTTCCAAGTTCAGCCAGCGTTTACGGTAACATTATAATTGAAAAGAGAAACGTCAGTGAACGTAGCAGGCTTTGTTGCTTTTAGCAAATGTAGCTTCCTTTCGCGGACATTAACGCCAGGCACGCTCATATAACACATTTAAGTTAACGTATCCCTGTTAATATGCATGGCCGACCACAACAAATCGATATTATATGTGTCTTATAATGAAATATAGACCAGGTACTGTATCAGTGATCTGTTGGGCTGCTGGCTAACTTTAATCCGCTTTAAGCGATATTCCCTGTAGGGAGCTCATTAAAAATACGAGACAAATACTCCAAGTTGCCATCATGGCTTATTTGGAATGTGTCTTTTGATCTGACCTGATGTGATGCCATGTACACTGTAGGTAAACGCCATGGTTATCACAGTGGTGGTTTCTTTAATTGTCTGACTCTCGTCACTTATCTGAGGAAATCTAACATTTAATTTGCCCCCTTCTTTTTTTTCTCCAGGAGATGGATGGAGAATGATGTCAGGGGGGAGTGCAGTTTGACACATTGGTTGGCTCTGTCACTATGTACCAGCCCTGAACCTGATGCACATTCTCACCACATCTGTTGCCATGGATGCAGAGGACTACCTGCTCCCAGAAGAGTCTCTGGACAGCCCTGAATATGGCGCACCCAGCTCTCCTCTGGCGTCCTCCATGGAGGTATGACTCAAGCATTGGCAGAAAGACTGTGTCACACACACTGAGGGGTCTTATCTGTCAGTCTCTCTTCCAGAACCCCACTACACAGAGCCTCGACAGACTTCGTAGATCTCAGAGATACCATTACAGTGCAGCCAGCATCTTGGTAGTGATGCTGATATGAAACAGACATGGACTTAGTCTAATTAGATCATTTGTACATAATGCAGACTGTTCTAGGGAGTGTGTCTGAAAAAGACTTATGTTAGTATAAATTCACTGTCCTCTGTGAGCACAAACCATTATGGAATGAAAATAGAGTCTGTCCAACATGTCTCCGTATCTTCTCTGCGCCTCTTTTCATATGCCCTGCAGATACTCTCCACCCACTGTATGAACAGCTGTGGTAATGACACGTTATGGCTCCTCACCTTGGGTTAACACAGGGAAAACTAGGCACTTGTCTTGCAACTTATGTGGACAAATGGGAATGTTGGTATATGTTGCACTCTGTTGATTCATACTTATCTCAAATTATTGTGGCAGCTGGAGGTAACAGCGTCACATGGCAATATTGAGCCAGTATGAATGAACGAAGAATAGAAGTATTGTCTTAATTCAGGTGGATATTCAGACAAGCACATGCCGGGTGTGGGGTTTATTCAGTAGTGGTTGGTAGGGTGGTTAGTTGTTGTAACCATTCGCCTTTACATGATGTGGAAAGCAGTTCACTAAATGTAGGTAATTGTTTTGCCTATGCCAGGTTAGAGCAAATTTTTAATTTTTTTGTAAATATGGCGATGGTTGTTCCTCAGTATCTGGTGTTAAATTTACACATTAGTCTTGGTCTTTTATATTTGGAGAACATGATCTATTTGTCTTTCTTTTTGTAACTTATGGTTTCCTTCTCTTTCAGAGTCAGATCTTTCCCTCAAACTCTTGGGGATTGTCCCAGCAGACTGCCTACAGTCAGCAGTTCCCTATGCAATCTGAGAGGTAAGCCTATCATCTATGAAAGATCTACCTACTTGATCCAGATTTAAAGCAGAGGTTGAGGAATCGTGATTCACTTTGTATGAGTTTAAGCCGGGATGATGTGGGGATGTTAAGGGATCATTGAATCCAATGTATACTGCTGACATGTCTGGGAAGTCCTTGTCTGTGTCTTGGAGGAGCCTGTTGCAATCTGATAATACTTGCTTGTTCCTTTACTTGTACCACTGCCTATGTATATGAGGTGTGAGTGAGGGAGGGAGGGAGGGAGGAAGGGAGAGATAGATAGATAAACATATGTAGAAGCTTCACTTAACCTGTTTGTTTATGAAAAGGTATTCAGTAAGAAGGAAGACCTATAACTTGTTCTAGTAGAAATGCATATGTTTTAAAATAGTTGGCCTTTTGAATCAGTTTTCAAATGAGATGCAACTGGAATTTTCATCTGGATATTTTTCAAAGACAACATGTCGTATTGAGTCATATCAATTTTAAAAGTCAGTGCCCTAATAGAAGAAAACAGATGAGTTGGATTAAGTGTGTTCGGGAGGAGGCCTTGGTGAAAACTGTACACTCCATCAGTGGCTTTGCTTTATACACTTTTAGTAGGATGAAAATGTTATCCACGTGGTTTGGGGAAATATAGCATCTCTGCATCAACTTTAAGTGAAGAAAAGATTTGTATCTCTTTGTGAGTAACTTGGTCTCAGTATGCTCTGGCTTCCTGGTCCCGGGATCTTTTACCAGGGCCTCTGTTGACTCATGGGTTTCTACCACCCATATGTTGGCAGTGTAGTTCAGACTGGGTTCGCTACGGAGCTGGGTCTCTCAAAGGAAAAATAAAAACCTGTCTGTTACAATGGGAGTGTAACCTTGCAACAACTACAACTGACTTTGCATCTCTCCCAGTTCATTTTGTGACCTTTATGCAGTTTGAAATTGTTCTTGGGAGAATGGTGTTGGCATAGTCATCTGTTGCCTGCAGTCAGGGCTTGTCGCCTTCATATCAACAAGCTTTAAAAATCTGAATATCGGTACCCATGGTACCCATTCATTGTAATTCCAGAATGTCTAAATGTTTAGGCACCATTATGCATCTGCATATTCTGGATGGTGAGGTGTATGTATTTGGAGAATTTTAATTGGGCTTGAAGGACCTCCAAGAGAGGACCCTGGCTATTACAATAGCAAACTCGAAATCCAGGCTAATGGATATCCACGAAATACCTTGGTGATAACCGAATCTAAAATCTCAGGCAAATTCCACTATATGCACACACCACACTGAAACAAAACAGATTGCGTGAATTACGACATTTTAATGAAAAAGCCGTCCGTATTCTATAATTTTGTGATCTTGTATCATAGTATGCATGTGCTGCGGTTCTGCTTAAGGTTTCTTCCTGATGGACAGGGATTTTTAGTTTCTTACCCCTGTTGTCATTGTGCTTGCTCTAACGCGGTGCAGGCACTGGGCTTTAAAGCGCCTTGAGACAATTCTATTGTTTGGGTGCTATATAAATCAAATTGAATTGAAGGAGATATAAACCTTAAGTTGGTCAGTTGCATGTGGAAGCCACTATGAATAACCTCTCACCTTCCTAGCAGTGAGCTAAACCGGGTCTTTCCTGTGTTCACCAGGCAGTTCAATTCATCCTCTACGTCTGTGACGCCAATGGACGTGTTCAACTCAACACCCTTCCATGATGACTTCACGGACCTGACCAGGAATGACTTTCCTCAGGTAGGACTGGAATGGAAGGAGATGGAGGAAGTCTCCTCAAATGTGTTGATTAATGTGGGGTTCTGTGACTTAACACACTACCAGTTCATTTAAAGTAAACTTAAACACTGTTGTTTCATTTTCTATCCAATTGCACACGCTGAGCAACGACAAGTTGATCACAAACCCTTTGTAGGCATAGCCTTCTTTGTACAATTTCATGAGGTTTTGAGAGGCATATGCATGTGTCCTCCTGTGTAGTTTTTCTAGTGTGGAGATGAATTGTTGGCCTGATTTTCATATTAAATATGTAAGGTGATTGAGTGAAAATAAGGGCTGGACATCTGTAGAAGCCACATTTAGTAATTTATCAATAAATTATTATATACAATTATTATGTACAGGTGTAGATTGCATTAAGATTGAGCTGTTGAGGGCACAGACCTGTAAAGGCGTGTTCCTGTATTTAGACGGACAGAGGACCCACACAGAGAGAGATTGTATTTGTGTGTGTGTGTGTGTGTGTGTGTGTGTGTGTGTGTGAGTGACTAGAGAGAGATTTGGTGGATATAACTTCCTCCATCTCTTAGTGAAGGGCTGTTAAAAATGCCAATGTGTTGTTAACTTGGGAACCTATTGTAACCTACTACAGTATTCGATCTGTGAAGTCTGATTTGTTTTGAGTTGTGTTCAAATTCCGAATGATCAGACACTGTGTTGCCTGTTGCGCTCCACTGGCAGCCAAAGGGCAAGCACCTCCTCTCTGTGTGCTTTGTAGAGGTCTTGCTAATCCTTTGGGTGAGGGGTATAGGGGTCTTTGTGTAATCTGGTGTCTTAACATGGTTCCCCGGTCGGCTTGTCCCAAGTACGGCATGAGCATCTTGCCTAGTGTCATCATATTAACACTAAAACCGACACAGTGGTCTAACCTGGAGACTGACGTCTGCTTGCGCTATCCAGTACTTTTGCTAGTGATTAGTTACACCACCCCCCTCTTATTTTTAACCTTATTTGTTTAAAACATAAAACTAAACCCAGTGAATGATTCTTTGTGTCAGTGCGTCTCCTGTGCGAGGAGGAAGTGGGAGGATTCCCTGTGGGCAGCCTTAGGGGCTCCGTCCCGAGAGCGAGCGCTCGCACCGCTCACACCGAGGCCTCTCAGGAAGCATTGGATCATTCTGTGTCACAAACACACTGGCAGGATCTGTCTGTGCTGCTTGTTGTGCGTCCTCACCCACTCCTCCCTCCTCGGGATTGCAACAGTCTTTTTTTTTGTCCTTTTTTTTTTGTGAGTTTGTTCACTTTGACCTGGATTGTTTGCTGCATTTGTTAATTTCATAAGTACAGAATGTCCCTCCCCGGAGTGTCTGGGCTTTGTGAGCTGCATTCGCGGAATGGTCAGTCGAGAATAGTGTTGCACGGTATTCCGATACAAAAAAAACTAGTTTTGAAAACGGTATGATACCAACATTTTAAGAGAAAAAAAATCGATTATTTTATTATGACAGTGGCTATTTGTTCTGTCTGACAGCGGTGACATTGTGCTAGTTGTGTGGGACTTCGCGGGAAACAACCCTGACTGAGTTTGTAACATGAGCCGCAGCAGGCGTGAAGTGAATCGAGACGGACCACTTTTTTGTTCAGAGACTAGAAGTTAAGAGATGGAAGCAGCTTCAGCAACACCTGAACTTTATGATAGCGAGCGGGCCTGAAGTGGAATATCGAGATATTTTGGCAAGAAAGCCTCTCTGTAGTAGTAGTATACATATTCCTACATATCCTACATATTTGCGTAGGGTGGAAAGTGTCGCCCATTAAAGTTGTCATTACTATTGTCCTGTAACCGTGTTTTGGGGGAATTGAGCAAAATGGTGGAACCATTACTCTATTCTCGTGGTGACATAGCAACATTAATGATAATTATCTGCAATAGATCCAATGTGAATACAAAACACAAGACTCCTGTCTGTCTTTGTGAAACGCAAGGGGGAGGGGGATCTTCAGATTACTTTATTGATATCAGAGTAAGCCCTTGCTTCTTTGACGTCCCATTATTTCTCCCGGGATTGATTGATGTCTTTGTAAAGCCTTTTAACATCATCTGCAAGTTGTTGTGATCACCGTGAACCCAAGACTGTCTTTATTGGTGAGCTGATTTTGAGAAATTAAACTCTGCCTCAGCTTCCAATACACACATGCATTTCTAAATTGTGAAGTCTCAAACATGATTTTATACAGAGAGATATGGCCGTTGCTCATTTAATGTTTAATACTTTATAAAGACAGCATTTAGATTCTTAAAAAAAATAAAAAGTGTAACATTAACCTACAGTAAGCGTAACCTATTGGTAAAATATCTAATAAGTCTCCTCAAAATGTCATCCAGGTGAAGTATTGAAACAAAAATGTAGTTATCATGATGACACTAGTGGAGAACCTGATGCCATATCCACTCCTCACAGTGGGAGGTTGCAGACAGTACCCCTGTACTGACTTTATAATGCGTCTGCTACAGTGCGTCTGCTACAGTGTTGCGTCTGCTACAGTGTTGCGTCTGGTGCAGTGTTGCGTCTGGTGCAGTGTTGCTTCTGGGACAGTGTTGCGTCTGGTACAGTGTTGCGTCTGGGACAGTGTTGCGTCTGCTACAGTGTTGCGTCTGCTACAGTGTTGCGTCTGCTACAGTGTTGCGTCTGCTACAGTGTTGCGTCTGGTACAGTGTTGCGTCTGGTACAGTGTTGCGTCTGGTGCAGTGTTGCGTCTGGTGCAGTGTTGCGTCTGGTACAGTGTTGCGTCTGGTACAGTGTTGCTTCTGCTACAGTGTTGCGTCTGCTACAGTGTTGCTTCTGGTACAGTGTTGCTTCTGGTACAGTGTTGCTTCTGGTACAGTGCTTCTGGTACAGTGTTGCGTCTGGTACAGTGTTGCGTCTGGTACAGTGTTGCGTCTGGTACAGTGTTGCGTCTGGTACAGTGTTGCGTCTTGTACAGTGTTGCTTCTGGTACAGTGTTGCTTCTGGTACAGTGTTGCTTCTGGGACAGTGTTGCGTCTGGTACAGTGTTGCTTCTGCTACAGTGTTGCTTCTGCTACAGTGTTGCGTCTGCTACAGTGTTGCGTCTGGTACAGTGCTTCTGCTACAGTGTTGCGTCTGGTACAGTGTTGCTTCTGGGACAGTGTTGCTTCTGGGACAGTGTTGCGTCTTGTACAGTGTTGCGTCTTGTACAGTGTTGCGTCTGGTACAGTGTTGCGTCTGGTACAGTGTTGCTTCTGGTACAGCGCTTCCTTGGCACACTTTCTTGCTCTGGCCAGTGAGATTTGGTGTCACTGGGCATTTGGCAGTTAACAGCTCTTTCGGGTGTCTACTCCAACCTCCCCTCATTGCTGACCAACCAAATAGATGGGACATTTTCCAGTATGATGAAGTGCTTTCCTATTCTGCTGACAATAAGTTAAACAAAGAACCTCTTCTCAAGGTTTCACTGGTAAATTATTCAGAAACGTGCACTATAGCTTGAGGCAAGTTGACAGGTATGGCCTGTATTCTGTGTGCAGTGTGTGTGCTGTGAGAAGCGCAGTTTAAAATGCTTACTGTGGAAGCAGGAGGAATGGCGGCTGTATATTCCTCAGAGAGAAAGGCATTAAATGCCACCAGTCTCTTGGTCGCGTCACTGCAAATGAGAGATTAGAGTGTGTAGCTAATATGAAATGACTCATGGGGGAAACGCAGGTTTCTGCCGCACCAAATGCATCCTATTCTCTGGAGATGGCATTAGAATGTTTCGGTTTTGAGGGTTTTTTTAATTTATTTTTTTAGGGCAAGCTTGATGTCAAAGCTGTAGAGACTCTTATCTCTCCCAAGCAGACCCATCTAATGCGCTATTCAATCATGGTGGCTACAGGACAGGAGAAGCCCAGACTAGAGTTCCTCTCTCATTGCTTGGAGCTATGCGGTATTAGCAATAACCACATAACAAAATAATATAAGCAATATAAAAAAAAATGAAATGTCCTAGTTTATGATTTTATTATTTTTAAACTCATCACCAGACCTCTTGCCTATAACTCTTAATTTACATGGTCGGTTCCTTTTGTTCAGGATAGGTGGAGGGAGGTTGCCATTTTGTTTCATTGAACCGCACTAGCTGTATGCTAATCTTTGCTGAAAAAGCCCATGGTTTTTGATGATGATCTGGATGAAACTAAAGCTTTCTCGGAGAGCCCTCAGAGCTTAGATGAAATCTGTGGTGCTGTGGAAAACAGCATGCAGTCTACAAAGCCTGGAATGGTGAAGGAATGTGGCCTTGGAGCTTTGTACCTGAATTTGAAGACAGCCCCTTGCGTAGATGTCAGTCTGTACATGCCTGCCTCAGTCAACTCAGGGGAACAAGGGGCTAGAACAAGTTCATTGTCTGGCGTTTCACAGACTTAACACTAGCTGTAGGCTGCTTCCTCCAGATAGTCAGGGATCTACTGTCAAGTAATTGGAAGTATGTTCGCACTTTTGCCTGCTCAGATATTGCCCTATATGTGATCTCCATATAGCTTGGCCTGTGATTTTGTCAGTGCAGTATATTGTTGTCACTTGTCTCTGAGAAAGATGAGACCGATTGTACTGTGCTGGTAGTTATTTGAAATAATTACTGACTTTCAGTATCTATGACCTTTTGTGTTCTAACCAGCCTTTTAGACCCAGTCATAAATACAGTTGTGCAGTTTAATGTTTGCTCCTCTCTCATCCGATGCTTCCCGTGCAATTCATAGTGTTCCGCATCACATGTTCACTCAGAAAGGGAACATATCAGTTTTCCAAGGGAGATGAAATTGAGTGATAAAATGGCTGTGTAGACTTGTAAAAACCAGCTTGGCCAGAAGCCACATTTTGAAGTAATACACTTAACTCACTCAGTCTCTCTCGCTCCCGCTCCCTCTCTCTCTCTCACTCACACACACACACAAACACACACACACACACACACACACACACTCACACTCTTCACATTGTGAATACATTGTGAATACATTGGGAATCATGGGATTGAATGGCCTGGCCTTATTCACATCCATCATGCTCTGCAGGTATTATGCAATTAGAGTAATGCTATACAGCCTTGTGTCCAGTCACAGTGGGGATATATGCCTCTGGTGGACTGAATAGCCCCCAATCATCATTAATTACATGTCATTGTGGAGTAGCATCAGAGGGGACCCCAGCATTCCAGGTTTCCAGTATAGTCCAGGCAAAATAGCCCATTTAACAGCCAAAAATAGAATTCTTAGGACTTTTAGTATGTTGTTCTGGACACCTCATAGAAATGATCTATGCTGAAAAAAAATATTTTACAATTAGTCTGTCGTAAAACGCTATTTTGCCTGGACTAGTACCCATATGTCTGTGTTTAGTTATCTTCTGTAAAATACACCTCCCAGGATTCCCACTACATATAGCCTTATTGCTCATTTTCTAGTGGGATTGTATGTAGATGATAAATATTCGCCACTGTGAGCTGAACTGTTGAATTTTAGTTAAGCTTCTGCTCCACTAATTTTTCTTTTTCCCTTTCTGTGTCTCGCAGGAACTCATTGATGAACTCTCTAACAACTCCCTGTTCTCCTCTCCTCGCGACTCGCTGTCAGACTACGGCGCAGACAGCGTGGCACACACCTCCACCGCCATGGCGCCCTGGGGAAACATCAACACATCAGGCCTCAGTCAGAGAGAGGTAACATGCGCACACACACACACACACACACACACACACACACACACACACTCACACTCAATTGTACTCTCACTGTCGTTACCTCAAAACAGAGACAGTAGTGCGCATTAGGGATGCAACGGTACAGTGTGGCCACGGTTCGGTTTGTATCACGGTTTTTGGGCCACGGTTACGGTTCGGTTTCGATATATCAATATTATCCTGCCGCTAACACGCATTAGGTTATATTTGTCTTTTCTATTTCAAGTCAACAAGGTGCTTCTACTCACACTTGCAGAGACAATGCAAGATGCAATTAAATGTAAAAAGGGCACATATTAAGTAAAATCACAAAATGTATTTTAAACAAGGAACACTATTCTGGCCTTCTGTCAAAAACAGGCAATATTAAATATAGTAAAGTGCAGTATACTGTAAAGTAATGTGAAATGTAAACATTGACATTATTCAATAAACTCAAACAACAAACATTGTCATTCACACACTTAAACCCTAGAAAATACTTAACTGTTATAAATACACCCTTAAAGAACAACAGAACAAACCTTCTCTCTCCTAGTCACTTCGTACAGTTCTGGAATTATTTTGCTGCTGAAATGCGTGCGGGAGGGGATATTAAAACGAGGATCAATGTCAATGGTCTTTATCATGTGACGGAATCCCGTGCCTAAAACTACTGAATAGGGCTGCATGTCTTTCCCTTTGAAGACGTCCATTGAGTTGGTTATTGCCTTGTGTTTTTCGGAATTATAAGCATATTGTTGCTGAAATGCTGCAGCAATGGATGGTTGTGTTTTCGGCGACAAACCGTGCTGCTCCACTTAGAGTTACAGCCGGGTGATGACGGGGCAAGTGGCTCAACATGTTGGATGTACCTGTGGAGTAGGCGATCGTAGGAAAGCAGTGCTTGCACACCGTGCTTTGCTTGCTGACGATCTTTTTCCCTTTGTCATCATACTCCACACTGAACCAAAAATGTTCCCATACAGCTGATTTGTAAGATGACGGTGCCTCTTCAAATTTTCTTTTCTCCGTTTCGTGTTGACTCACCATGATCGTGCTGCAACAGGGAAAGTTTTGTTTCTTCTCACATGGATCTCCAGCGTCTGCATTCAGAGCGCTGATTGGCTATTGGGAAAGTCAGTACAATTCTGATTGGTTGTTGCATGGTTGTGGAGCGCAGAACTCATCCCCTGGGTCCCAAGCAGTCATGCTATCGCCCAATACATGCGTGCATTCATTATAGCCACATATTAAATTAAAAGTATAATGTCACCCATACCGTAATATCGCGGTTCACCTGGGTCAACCGAACCGAACAGGGCGAACCGAACGGTTCGCTAAAATACCGAAAACCGTTGCATCCCTAGTGCGCATGGTAGAATCGAAGTCATTAGCAAATCTGTAACAACTATTGTTGTTTTTCAGTATACTAAATTATATGACTGAACTGTGGTGAAACACATCAATGCTGGTGTTCTTATTTAATATAAATTGTCATTTCATGGGTTAAAAATGACTGACTCGGCATGCCATCTACTAGTTAAAATCATTGAAGGCCAACGCTGACAAAGATTCGACCTGTTGGTACCGACTACATCATGAAATGCAAAGACTCTCAGTCCAGTAAACCCTCAGCACTGGCGCCCCTTGCCCACTCTTTGCAGTCCTTCAAAAGTATGCAGTAGGAGGGGTTAGCCTCAGAGCTGGGGCTATTCTTCAACATTAAACAAACATTTAGTGAAAGGACAAAATGTTTAGTGGCATAGTTGTAGTGAGCGGTTTGAATGTGTCATCGTACCCGTCCCTACACACTGCCTTACGTTACACCTTTAGTTATATCAAAGCATTGCTATTTTTTCTAAATCCATCATATAAAACATGCAATGTGTACATTTGTTCTATTAAGTGATCTAGAATAAGATCTAGACATCGTCTTTTTGAATGAGCTGCATTGCTGCGATGTATGCTTGTGAATTAAATAGACACTCCATCACCATGGTCACCTTCATTTAGATGTATGTCAGTGTCCAGCTGTTTGTTGACATAGTTCTTCCACCATTGGCAGAGCCTGAGCAGAGCTCATGACATGGGTGGTCTGGATGACCCGTCAGCCATCACCAACACCCCACCACTGGGAGGATACCAGGTAGCTCCAGGCTAACCTCGTACCTCTCCTTCTCTGTTCATGATTAGCTTCATCCTTCTTCTATTCTCATCCATGCTCCTCTGTTCTCATCCTCTGTGCTACTCTTCACCACACACCCTGCACTTATCGTGTTCATTTTCATTTGCATCAGTGTGGTCCAATGACTAATGGATTAGTTTCAGCGTTTTTCCGGTGCAGTTCAATGCAGGCAGTTTGTGATGGGACACATCAGCTGACTGTTCTCTTCATTTTTTACTTCCTCTCTTTCTTCATCTCTCTCTCTCTCTCTCTCTCTCTAGCCGGCTGCTCAAGCTCCAGCACCTCCAGAGGAAGAAGAGGAGGCAGACGAAGAAGAAACAGAAGAGCTGGGTCATGTGGACACGTATGCTGAATACAAACCATCCAAATGTAAGGTCTACTCTTTGAAACCTTTTAAAAGTCAAAGTCAGAGTAGCTTTATTGTCAATAACTTAAAGGCACCCAGTGCAACTTTCGAGGCTTAAAAAGAAACATTCAATTTCTAGTCTTTTTTACACGTAGTAAGTTTCAATAACTCCATACCATTACATACCGACATTCAAGCAGTAAAGATGAGACGTCGTTGTGTGGTGAGAACTGATAGAAAATCGATAACAACAACAATCGCCGCCATTTTCTTTATTTTTTGTAACCTACAATAAATAAAGCAGGCTTCCAGTCAATGGAAAAATGGCTTCTCCCCACCGGCGATTGTTGTTGTTTACGATTTTCTATCAGTTCTCACCACACAACGACGTCTCATCTTTGCTCCTTGAATGTCGATATGTAATGGTATGGAGTTATTGAAACTTACTACGTGTTAAAAAGACTAGAAATTGAATGTTTATTTTCCATTGAATGTTTACATAAAGTTGCACTGGGTGCCTTTAATATGTCAAGACATACAAAGGAATCGATTGGACGTTTCCCACTCCCCCACGGTGAAACATATAAAGGTGCACAGGCACAACAGATAAGACAAAACATTTTCTAAGACTAAGTAAACATAAATATTCATAAATAAGTAATACAACCAACCTTTTAAGTCAAATTTTGAACAGTTGAACTGGACATACCTAACAATCACAGGAAATCTTGTTGAAAATAAATTAATTTGGTAGAGGACGCTGGATTAACTGGGTTTAATATTCGCATCAAATCTCATTATGAAACATGTGTATATACTCGCATTTCCTCAATCTGAATTTTCACAAATGTGCTTCAAATGTGTAAATAAGCTGGATGGAAACCCAGCTACATTATACAATTGTAAGTAGTCTATTCTACAGCAATCAACAGATGGATGTATCCATTTCATTTGGGAGTTTGTTTTGAAGTAAGAGAAGAGATGGAAAGGTGTGGAATAAGCAGGTACTGGAGAAATGAGTGGTCATTGAGTGGCAGTCAAACCAATTATAAATAGGCCCCATCATTGTAAAGTTTCATGTTCATTTTTTAGCCAGACCCAATGCATTTTAGTTCGTATCGTTTTTTTGTCGCACTTGATATTTTCATGCCTGACCACCACGGTGTTGCTCTCTTCTGTCAGTGTGAAGCATATTTTTTTGGGTTGCCTTAGTGTGTCTCTATCGGTCATGTGACCTGTGCCACATGTTCAGTCATGGGCACAGAGATGAAATATGGCTATTTATATTGACTTGACAGAGACATGGATTCCTCTTTGTGTGACCAAAATTGCATTAGTTGGGGTCAGTTGTTGATTCAGTTAAGTTCGCTGCGTTGACTTGTGAAGTCACTTACTTGACCTGTATAATTGTCATTAAGTTGGGGAATTTCAGAGCCTGTGAAGAACGCTACGTCAGTTACAGGGGCTGTCACACAACAGAACAGTTGGCCATAGGCACAGACTGGTTTTTATATGACTGCAGGTTTGAGAGATCGATAAGGGAGTGAGTGACAAATGAAGATTGGTGTCTCTTGTCCATCAGGTCATGGTGTCACTGATTTTAGCTGATTTAAAGCAGTTCCGACTAGCCTCAGCTGAAATTGTGTTTTTGAAAATGAAACACTCCTCTTCTGTCCTCCACGCACAGCTACGATTGGCATCTCCCACCCGGACTATGTCGTGGAGACCAACACCCTGTCCAGCGTGCCCCCACCCGACATCACCTACACCCTCTCCATCTCTGAGAACGTCATCAGCACAGGCCTTCTCTCCGCACTGCAGTTGGAGGCCATCATCTATGCCTGCCAGGTACAGCCTACTCAATACTTTTTAAAAGAAACTCTTCACCTTAGCCTTTAACTAGTTTTATTTTCTATCTTATGTTATGCATTTTATGTATTATATTGTTTATCTTAAATCTTTATGCACTCTATCCAAGCTTTTATGTTTATTTTATGTCTATTTTTTTTGTGTATCATTTTTCACAATCATTTCTTTGTGCATGTAATGATTTGCTGTTAAGCACTTTGAGCTGCATTGTTTTGTATGAAAGGTGCTATACAAATAAAGTTTATTATTATTATTCCCATAAAGAGGGATTCATAACATTTGTGTGAGAAGGAGTAGTCAGCTGACCAGTGTGAATACTCTGCAGCTGTAATATGTGACGTATAATTCTGTGTGATCCAGCAACACGAGGTGATCCTTCAGAATGGACAGCGAGCAGGCTTCCTGATTGGAGACGGGGCAGGAGTGGGAAAGGGGAGAACAGTGGCCGGCATCATCGTGGAGAACTACCTGAAGGGCCGCAAGAGAGCCCTCTGGTGAGAAAACACTTCTCTATGCAAAACGTGTTTATCCTCGCCCTGTATGCTGTCCTGTCAGTGTTTGTGTTTTGTCTGTGTGTGTTTTAGATCATCTATACATATACATGTAACTCAATGCACCACCCCTGTTTTGATACTAATGGGAAAATGGTCTGGTTTTTTTTTTCTTGCTTCTTTTTGTCATTGTGGTGTATAGGTTCAGTGTTTCCAATGACCTGAAGTATGACGCGGAGAGAGACCTCAAAGACATTGAAGCTGCCAGTATCCCTGTCTACGCTTTAAACAAGGTTTTACTCCTCTCTTTTACTCCTCTCTTTTGCTCCTCTCTTTTACTCCTCTCTTTTACTCCTCTCTTTTACTCCTCTCTTTTGCTCCTCTCTTTTACTCCTCTCTTTTACTCCTCTCTTTTACTCCTCTCTTTTACTCCTCTCTTTTACTCCTCTCTTTTACTCCTCTCTTTTGCTCCTCTTTTTTACTCCTCTCTTTTACTCCTCTCTTTTGCTCCTCTCTTTTACTCCTCTCTTTTGCTCCTCTTTTTTACTCCTCTCTTTTGCTCCTCTCTTACTCCTCTCTTTTACTCCTCTCTTTTACTCATCGATGTCTACTGTATGCTCAGGAAGAATATTTTTGGAGATGGTCCTTCTCTCCTCTGACTGTGTGTCTCTCCCCCCTCCCCCCCCCCACAGATAAAGTATGGAGACACCGCTACCTCAGAGGGGGTGCTGTTCGCCACGTACTCCGCTCTGATTGGTGAGAGTCAGGCAGGCGGGCAGCACCGCACCAGACTCAAGCAGATCCTGGACTGGTGCAAACCCAACTTCGATGGAGTCGTATCCCTTTTCAGCTGTGCCCTTAGCACAGGACGTATTGGAGCTACAACCTTTGTTTGTCTGAAAAAAATGCTTTTAGATTTTAAAACCCATGACTCGTTATTTCTTATTACCCATTGTCTGTTTAGCTTTAAAACCCACGACTCATTTTTTTTCATTACCCATTGTCTGTTAAGCTTTGTTATATATCGATGGAAAGTGACATATCAGTGAATGTATTTTTGAAGGAAACAATAGGTAAATAGATCTTGATGGCTGCCAGTCCTGTTCCATTTGTCAACAAAGCGTTTGGTCCTTAATCCATGACCTGCACCAGATTGTGTTTGATGAATGCCACAAAGCCAAAAATGCGACGTCCACTAAGATGGGCAAGGCCGTACTGGACCTGCAGAGCAAGCTGCCCAAGGCGAGGGTGGTGTACGCCAGTGCCACAGGTAGGTCATCCTCTGGGGGACGGGTCCAGGATCAGATCCACTCCTGCTGTTGCACTGGTGGCATGCAGTTAAACTGTTCCTGTCATATTGCATTCCTGTTGTCATTCACTGCACATAGAAGGCAGATCTCTACTTCAGCCAGACAATGAAACCCTTTTTTATTGCAATTGTCAAATACCAGAGTATCACAGCTGTTTGTTTCCAGTGTGTTGCCTCACAGTCCCCTTCTCTCTGGCTGCTTAGGTGCCTCGGAGCCAAAGAACATGATCTACATGAGCCGCCTGGGGATCTGGGGAGAGGGCACACCCTTCAAGACCTTTGAAGACTTCCTGCATGCCATTGAGAAAAGGTCAGGTCATGCATCAGTGCTGGATGTCCTGCTGAGGACAGCTTCCATCTCAGCTCAGTTTTACAGTCTTGGTCCTGTATATTCTCGCTGTTATAGATGGGCTAAGGCCAGGCACTGAAAGCCACCACTATGGAGAATGTTTCCAGTCTGGGTCTTGCCTCCCTGTATATCCTCGCTGTTATAGATGGGCTAAGGCCAGGCACTGAAAGCCACCACTATGGAGTATGTTTCCAGTTTTAGTGTGTCTGTTCTTGGAGTGCTTTGGAATAAATTAGCAGAAATGAACACAAATATGTTAATCCTGAAACTTTATTCTCCGGCCCAGTTGCTTTATTTTTTCACGATCTGAGAAGAGCCAAAGCACCCATTCATAGGAACTCGAGACACTCCTTCGTACTGACATATTTACACGGTGTGATTTTATGTTGGTGATTTGAATAGTGTCCATAGAGTAACACTGTAATTGTATCTCTGTCTAGTTTCTACCATGACAACTTCCATAGATTTCCATTTAGATTTGACAAGAAGAAAAGAGGCTGACAAAATAAAGTGCAGCCATGTTCTGCAGGTTTTTCCTCTTCAAAGCCTTCTTCAGTGTCACTTAAAGCTCACCATGTGCTGTCACTTGCGTCATACTTCCATTCTGCACTGTCCAGGTTCGCCTAACCGTGGCCTTGTTTACCTTTTGGTAGGGGTGTGGGAGCCATGGAGATAGTTGCCATGGACATGAAGGTCAGCGGCATGTACATTGCCCGGCAGCTGAGCTTCGCGGGTGTGTCGTTCCGCATCGAGGAGATCGCCCTGGACAACGAGTTCAAGCTGATGTACAACAAAGCAGCCCGACTGGTAAGGGGTCGCTCTCTCAGTCCTGCGCCGACACCAAACACAGGAGTGTGACTGGTGGATGTGGAATAGGTGGATGGGTGATGGTGGAATTGGAATAGGTGGATGGGTTATGGTGGATCTGGAATAGGTGGATGGGTGATGGTGGATGTGGAATAGGTGGATGGGTGCTGGTGGATGTGGAATAGGTGGATGGGTGATGGTGGATGTGGAATAGGTGGATGTAGAATAGGTGGATGGGTGATGGTGGATGTGGAATAGGTGGATGGGTGATGGTGGATGTGGAATAGGTGGATGGGTGATGGTGGATGTGGAATAGGTGGATGGGTGCTGGTGGATGTGGAATAGGTGGATGGGTGCTGGTGGATGTTGAATAGGTGGATGGGTGCTGGTGACTGGTGTGTTGAAGGTCTTCCCCTCTGAGCTGCTCTCTGAGGCACTTGACCTCACTTGACCCTGAGTCTGTCCTTGCAGAACTGACCATACATGTTCATTTCATCCATACTAGAATGTTATTGCAATTACAATGAAATGTCACACCTTGGTTTAAAAATCACAAAAACCACACATTTTTGTGAATATTCTAATCATGAGTAATCCTATACTATTGTTTAAAAACTGAAACAGAAAACATAATAAAATTAGGTTACTTACTTGTGTTCCTCTTCTATTCCTATTCTACTCACTGAAATTATCCTTTAATAGGCAGCTGAATTAATTTATTTTGAGATGCCATCGTGGAAGTCGCAACAGTATTTTTTAAGTTTAATAACATGTTCGAACACTATTTACAATGTCACAACTCAATACAACACATAATGTTAAATTAACTTACAAGAGATAACAGTTAGAGATCTAGTTTTGTCTAATACCAACCTAACTGACTCCATACCAACTGAGTGGGACAGTAAGCAGCGGTAGTGGTTGAGATAGTCTGCATAAACCTACCTTCAGGAAGTCAGAAAAAGCGTAAATAAATTGTAATTTGATTTGACAGTGTAGGAAGATGAATGTTTGTCTAGTGGTTGATTGAGCAATCTGTGTTTATTCCAGTAAAGTGCAGTAGCGAAGCATGTGGAACATAATCTGGATTTGATGATGCAGATCTGAACCACAAGCATCTCCAACTCTAGCATATATACTGTTATTACACGGCTCTTCTTAATGCTGTAGAATGCTCCATTCACTTGAATGGGGCTTCCCAACGTTCTGCGGTCAACTATTTTCCGATAACTGACCGTTGCTATGCAGTTAATGACCGCTGTCAAGGAAAGTGGCCTTTTTGCCTCTAATTCACGTCTTTCGTAGCACTCCGCAAGTAGTACGGTAACTTATCAATGGAGTTTCAGCGGACGGTTGAGCAGCTGTGTTCTAAAGAATGTTCAACTGTCTTTGAAGTTCAACGTCTTTGGCGAACTATTTCTCTCCATTTAAACACTACGTATAGTAACAAATACATTGTAAAAAGACACACGGTGTTTAGTAATTTATTTGTTTTAGTAGTAACCGTATAATAAGCGGGATAATGTATAGAACGCCGGTCATTGTCGGGAAAACAACCTCGTTAATGTAAATGAGCTAGGCTTCTACTGCAAACAGGTCTGGCAACCTTTTGTTGTTCTGTATGATAATTAGATGGTTCTCAATGCCCTACCCCCATTCACATACTATAATTGGTTGCAGTCACTCACGCCTCAGTTTGCTTCCTGACCACAGGTGTCTGAGAAATGCCACCTTTCCTTTGTTGCCATAATAAGATTGCCAGCAGTTGCTTTACCAGGAATCTCAGGTTCTCACACAAGCTACTTTAATTTCTTACAACATCTAATTTTCTGTTACTTTATTCAGCATGTATCTGGTAAATAATGTATGCCGTAAATTGCTGAATTTGCGCGGAACTCATTGGGGAATCGTGAAAAAAATGGAGGGACTAATGATTAGTGAATAATGATTCTGCTTCCTGAGAGATGATGGAGAGCCCTTTTGGCCTAAAAAAAAGCCCCTATTAGCATTGGAATGTGTGACTATTGGGTGTAAATGAAAACCACCCCCCCCCCCCACCCACCATGTTCTGGCAGGACAGTCCAGCAGCCTCCGTAGTGGGCGGCTCAACACGCTACGTTCACGGACTGAGCGACATAGGAGCCCCTTTGTCCCAGCTGCCATTAAACTTAAACTTTAACTATGCACTAAACACCCTACATCCTACACTGTACATAGCTGAATCGTATTGTTTTTTGTATTGCATCATATTGTCTGTACATATTGTTTTTTATTGTAAATATGAGAGAGCTGCAAGGTACCAGAAATTCCCTACAGGATTAATAATGTGTTTATCTATCTATCTAAATGTTTTGTGCAATCTGATGGTGTTTATGGCTCCCCTCCCTCCTGTCACTGGCCAAGTGTCTGAGTCCCTGTTCTCTTCTCTCCTCTGTTGTGCAGTGGGCGGAGGCCTTGGCCTTGTTCCTGAGGGCCGCCGACACACTGGGTCTGGTGTCCAGGAAGTCACTGTGGGGCCAGTTCTGGTCCTCGCACCAGCGCTTCTTCAAATACCTCTGCATCTCAGCCAAAGTGCGCCGGCTAGTGGAGCTGGCCAAGAGGGAGTTGGAACAGGGCAAGGTCAGTCTAGTCTTTGCATTTGCATTTGACTCTGCATGTCCTGCATTCGTATGAATGGGTGGTGTCACTAAATCTTTACAGATGTAAAAGTCTTTAGTGACACATCTGTGGTTTCTATAATATGACCTTTGCCTTGTCTCAACTTTATCATCCTGACCCGTCTTCTCTGTCCGTCTACAGTGCATTGTGATTGGTCTGCAGTCCACGGGTGAGGCCCGGACCAGAGAGGTGTTGGACGAGAACGATGGGCATTTGGACCGCTTTGTTTCCGCCGCTGAGTGAGTGTTTCCCCTAAGCCTATGCCCTGTAGAGCCCTGCTGCTACAGCTACTACTACTCACCAGATTACCTCTGAGTTACCCAGTCCTGCTATACAATCAGTACATCTGTGAGTTTGTATGAGTGTTGATGATGAGGATGAATTCCACTGCTCTGCTTTTTAGCATCACACACACACACACACACACACACACGCACACACACACACAAACGCACCCTGATGTGTGCTTGTGAAGCTTCCCTCAGCAGAAAATCACAGGGTTCTTCTGAAAATGAATAACATTTTGCCTCCTCGAGAGCACAGCCCTTTTTTTTGGTGTGGCCGCAGCTTGAGCCGGACCACAGTGTGGTGTGGCAGGCGTGTAATTCTACCCCACTGTAAATGAGGTGAAGCTAAATTGGGCTCTTGTTTTCCAACAGGGGTGTGTTCCACTCACTGGTGCAGAAGCACTTCCCCTTGGAGAAGCCCAAGAGAGACAAGCCTGCCGGGAACAAGAGGAAACGTAAGCCCTGCGCCACACGGCCCTACAGCCCCAGCCCCGCCCTGGGCTGGCTAGAAATTACACTGTATTTACCCATGCGGACAGTCATTTGTGTTTTCCATACATGTACTTAAGTGCCTTTCTGAATGCGTGAAATACATCTGAAAAGTTGACCAAAACCGAGAAATAGCCAACGTTTGCTGCCTGTGAAAACCGAGAAATAGCCAACGTTTGCTGCCTGTGTGCTTTTTTTGTAGGGAAACCACGTGGGAGGCCCCCTAAGTACCCAAAGCACCACAGTAAAGACGTGGTAGGGGTAGGGGAGGTGATCAGCATAAGTGACAGCAGCAGCTGTGAGTCTGATGGAATGGACAGCGACTCCAACTCTTCCCCCGGGTCCCCACTGGACAACGATGATGTCATCTTCGTCAACCACATCAACGGTCACACAGGTGAAGGCCTCAAGACCTCGTACCCCCCACCATTCTCCATCCTTGCCTCTTTGGCCACCCCTAATTAATGTTATCCACCTGGTCTTTTTGAATTGGACAGGCTGTTTGTCTGGCCTTTTGCTCAGTAAAATGACGAGAGAATGAATGAGCAAGGTTAAAAACCGCAGACGCTGAGCTGGCTGACTGCAATAGGCCGTCTCCTCCACTGACCTGCTTTACTCACACACTCTCCCTTTTGCCCCGTAGCCAAACTAGAGGAACTGAAACAGAATCTGCTGAGCAAGATCTCTGCACTTGGAAAGGACCTGCCCCTCAACACCTTGGATGAGCTGATTGACCGCTTCGGAGGACCTGAGGTGGTGGCTGAGGTGAAGCCTGATCTGAAATGTTACATTTGTAATAATAGGCGAGCATTGGTATAGTCCAATTCCATATATAAGAAGTGTAGGGTAGAGGCTGTCGAGGGTAAGGGTGACTAACTGTAAGTTTTGTAAACCTGTTTTTCTGCGCATCACTGGAGAAGTTCCTGGTGAAAAGGGGAAGCGCATCAGACTGAATATGCATAGATCAGAGCCAACATGAGATGCCCTCAGGAATCAATTCCTGTTTTGAACTTGTTCCTAAAGCCTTTGAGGCCTGTCCCCGTGAATCATTTGTCCTTTGCCAGCACATACCATATTAAAAGCAAACAAAACAATAGGGGTGTTTCCTTATTGCTTGTATTAATGTGTGTGTGTGTGTGTGTGTGTGTGTGTGTGTGTGTGTGTGTGTGTGTGTGTGTGTGTGTGTGTGCGTGTGTGTGTGTGTGTGTAGATGACTGGGCGTAAGGGTCGGGTGGTTCGTCGGCCTGATGACAGTGTGCGCTACGAATCACGTGCAGAGCAAGGCCTCACCATTGATCACGTCAATATGAGAGAGAAGGAGCGCTTCATGTGCAAAGAAAAGGTTTGTGCTGACATCATCAAAGCCCCTCACAACATCCCTCTGAGCTGTGTGTCACTTGTTTTGGTACACTGGAATTCATCATGAAAATTGCACAGGAAATGTAGAGCAAATGTGATTTAAATTTTCTACCAAACTATTACCCCTACATTTCTGATCTTCTGACCCTTTACCTCCATCAAGGACATTAGGGTTCTCCAAGGACCTTTTTTTTGGTTTTACCTTATTTTAAATCCAAGGGTGGTCGAGCTTTTAGTGTCATGGGTCCAGAATCATGGGGGTAGTCCCCCTTTTAATGTTAGATCTACTACCTGCTTGGACACTCTTTTTAATAACTTGACTTTTATGTCCTATATTTTACAGTCCTTTAACCTCTTTTTGTTTTCAATGTTACTTGACTATTTTATGCTGTGTCCTTTTCCCTTATATCTGCCATCTGCTTGCTGTGGTCCTTCTGTGTGATAATCCATTGATGGCCCTTCTGTTTGTCTCAGCTGGTAGCCATCATCTCCGAGGCAGCCAGCTCAGGCATCTCCCTGCAGGCTGACAAGCGTGTGCAGAACCAGTGCAGGAGGGTCCACATGACCCTGGAGCTTCCTTGGAGTGCGGACCGGGCCATCCAGCAGTTCGGTCAGTTTTGCCTCGCACCGCACCACACCACACCGCACCGCACCGCACCGCACCGCACCGCACCACATCACACCAGGGATGCAAACAGCGCGCTTTTTGGCGCCTCCCGCTTTTTTCACGTCAGTTTGGGTGACTTGTGTGAATCGTGCAGATCCGAAGAGGTTTTCTTTTAAGGGGGGGAGGGGCGCAATGTAATTATATGGATATTTGCCGTGGGGCAACTTCAATTACCTCTTCTCTTTTTTTGACCATACATGCGTTTGCATCCCTGACCACAGAACATGTGTAGTGGAAGTGTGTGTCTTGTGACGAGTTTCTTGTGTGGTGGTTAAACATCTGATCACTCAAGTCAGATGATGTAGTAGGCGGCTGTGGTTTGTCAATTCTGAGTGCGTGTCGTCTCTCTTCCTCTGTGTGCACGCGCAGGCCGCACTCACCGCTCCAACCAGGTGACCGCTCCGGAGTACATTTTCCTCATCTCAGAGCTGGCAGGAGAAAGACGCTTTGCTTCAATCGTAGCAAAGAGGCTGGAGAGCTTGGTAAAGAACACACACACACGTGCACACACACACAAACACACACACGCGCGCTCTGCATAACTCCCTTAAACCAATGGCAAAAGCAATGAGCATGTGTGTTGCCACAGCTGTATAAACACCCTCATTGAGCAACACACTGCCTAGTGTATGAGGTTGTTTCTGAAAGGGGACATTGTCTGGTTGTAAAAACAGTTTTCATAACCCCTCACCCTAAGTGTGAGGGCGGTGATATGAGCATGGTGGTAGATGTGTGGCTGTTGGTTTTAAATGTGCCTCCCTATCCACGTCCACAGGGTGCTTTGACTCACGGAGACCGGCGTGCCACAGAGTCCAGAGACCTGAGCAAGTTCAACTTCGAGAACAAGGTGAAAAGATGGTCTTCATAATTACTGTTTTGAGAGATGGTGTATTTTGTGTGTTTTTTTTTTTTTTTTTGTTTGTTTTTTAACTTTTTATACCTCTTGTTTTAAATAATTCATATATTCTCATTGTTTGTATCCATTGTAGTATGGCAACAAAGCTCTGGACAAGATCACCAAAGCCATTCTGGGCCACATCAAGAACACTGTCCCAGCACCCAAGGAGTACCCTGGTGGCGATGTCGCTTTCTTCAGAAGTAAGACTCATTGTCACCTATGCCACTGATTTTTGGGAGAGAATATGTTGTGAAGTGTCTTCCTGAGGCTTCCTGATTCCCTCTTGATGGTTTCCATGCTCTTTCTCTCCTCACAGACATGAAGCAGTGCATGATTGACGTGGGAATCCTCTGCAGTAATCCTCGTTTCGTCATCAACGCTGAGAAAGGTTAGCAGCCATGGCCTCCACATTTGAATGGGAGGAAGAGGCACTTGGCCTCAATCCATTTTGACTTCAATGGAATGCACTGATTCTTTGCGATTGTTGGTCATCTCAGAGTAGAGATCATAGGCAATTCAGTTTGTACTCTATAGCTTTATTGCTAAGATTGGTGTAACTGAGAGTTTCTAGTTATAATTCTAAGACTAAGTTGAAATTTGCATTGCTTTGTGGTTAAAGCTTTATAATCCTGGTGTCTTTTGAGTGGTGCTCACTCATCTCTCTCTGCTAACCCTCTCCCCCAGACTGCACCATCACCAAGTTCTTGAACCGCATCTTGGGCCTGGAGGTCCACCAGCAGAACTTCCTGTTCCAATACTTCACGGACAACTTTGAGCACCACATTGAGAAGGACAAGAAGGAGGGCAAATACGACATGGGCATCCTAGGTGAGTGGCTGCTGATTGGATGGAAACAGATCGAAAGAGTTTGGAGGTGTAATTTGTCGGCGGCCTGTTTGAAATGACACCTTACACCTTACACAGTGTGCTGTCTTGACTTTGTTATCCCGCATCTGACTGTTCTGACTGATAGATTTGTCAGAAATATGAGAGCTTGTTTGTGTGTTGCATGCGTCATTAGATCTGGCTCCAGGGAATGATGAGATCCGTGAGGAGACCCAGGAGCGTTTCCTGACCGCAGGGAACCCACAGGAGGGGCAGGTCATACTCTACAAGGTAAGCCCTGAAAACACAGACGCAATCCTGAAGACTCCCTCTGTCTTTCTCTCTCTCTCCCTCTCCCTCTCTCTCTCTCTCCCTCCCCCCTCTCTCTCTCTCTCCCTCTCCCTCTCCCTCTCCCTCTCCCTCTCCCTCTCCCCCCCTCTCCCTCTCCCTCTCCCTCTCCCCATCTCTCTCTCTCTCTCTGAGTGTGTTTTTTTTAAGTTTCTTCGTTCTAGTGTGTTTCACTTTGCCCCAGTGTGGGCCTGTTTTGTAAGTTGTTTGACATGTGTCTTGCTTTGACACTTTCAGATCAGTGTAGATCGAGGTATGCCATGGGAGGAGGCATTCAATAAGGCCACTACCCTCACTGGAGAAGATGAGGGCTTCTACCTCTCTCACAAGGTACACACACACACAGCCAAACTGGTCAAGAATATGTATTTTATAAATGCAAACATTGTAGTATAACTAAAACACTTTACAAAATTCTGCGGCTTCAATTTGCCACAGTGATTTAACAGTGCGCGGTCATTGATGCTCGATTACGTAACATAATATTTCCTCACTCCAGCATCTGAAGAATTCAACAATGGTTATGGTTATTTAAACTGTAATCTGTACTTGTGTGTGTGTGTTTCAGCTGCGAGGAAGCATGCCATGTGTACTGCTAGCGGAGCAGGGTCGAGGGAGAAACCTCATCGTATTCAAACCCAACATCGGCAAGCAGTCGCACCCCGAGAGCTTGGACAACCTGCAGCTCCGATACCGCAAGGTCAGCCTCGAAATGACATGAAATTGAATAAATATCCACCACACAAAGCAAAATATGTCAAGTACGCTATTAATCAAGACAAATATAATAATGTCAGCGAATATAAAGTCAAAATATTTAACCGGACTTGACCAATGTAAAGCACCAGTCAGATACGGACCCCTAGTGGTGTAATTTTGTAACAGAAACTCTCTTAGCCAGGCACACCTGATGATACCTGATGGTCTGATGCACCCCAGGGCTACAGTATGCTTTAGAAGCCACGTTTGACCCAGGCTCCAGGCCTGTGGGTTAGGGGTGGTTTGTTGTGTCCTGATGTTGACCTGTGTGTTTTTTTCAACTGTTGTAGGTTCCTCCAGAAGAGGCAAAAGATTGCTGGGATAGTCAGTTTGAGTTCTCCCTGCAGAAATGCAGCCATGCCCATTGGTGAGTAGTAGAATTCAGATGTATGTACAGAAGTTTGCGATGAATTGGAAGAGGTGAATTATCAGAATCCTGTAGAAATGGCCACCTTAAATGACTTCTTGACTTTGAGAGTAGTCCAGTGATTCGTTTAAATAAACATTCAAATGTCATTTTTTTTTTTAGGAGTTTGCAACTTCAGTAATTCTTATTACATTTGTTTGTGTGTCTGTGTGATGTGTTTGTATGTATCAGGAAGGGCAAGTGCAAACAGAAGGAGTTGGGCAATGAATGCTGGCTGGGTATGCGTCTGAGGCAGTACCACATGTTGTGCGGTGCCCTACTGCGGGTCTGGAAGCGTGTGGCAGACATAGTCTCTGACATCACCAACTCCAGCATCCTGCAGATTGTCCGATTGAAAACCAAAACGAACAGCAAGCAAGTTGGTGAGTACAGCTCCAGTCCTCACCTTCGCTTCAGCACCACCTCCCGGTGGACACAGGTTCAAGTCTGGCCTGAAGTCATTTCCCAATCCTCTCCCCACCTCTTCTCCGCCTCGCTTCCTGTAATATCTTCACCTGTCCTATCCTAATAAAGGCATAAAAAGCCCAAAAAAGAGTCTTAAAAAAAAAAAAAAAAAAAAATACGTTATCAGTTATTTTAGCTACAGTGCAGCTCAGACAAATTCCAGTTGGATCTATCCCATCTGACCCTTATGGACCCTGACTGTATTTCTGTCTATGTGTTCCGTTTCACACAGGCATCAAGATCCCTGAGAACTGTGTGGCTCGCGTGCGCACGGAGCTGGTCCAGATGGACGAGGAGGTGAAGCGGCAGCGGCAGGAGCGCGACCAGCGGGTGCACGAGAAGCAGGCCACCGAGCAGCTGCTCATGCGCCTGGCCAAGCTCCGCGCGGTCAACCCCAACCTCAACCTTTCCAGCTTGTACCCCCGTCCCAATGCCGCCTCCGCCACCAACTCCCCCAGAATCCTGCCCGCCCTGGTCAAGAAGGAGGTGCTGGATGATGAGGTGCTGGACTTGACGCTGAGCCCTTCTCCCTCCCCGGACAGCAGCACGGCCGAGGCGGGGGCTGAGAGCAGCCCCACCCTGCCTGAGACCTTCCACCTAGAGGCACTCATCTCTCAGGAGCGGCAGCGCGAGCAGGGCGGCGGCGGCGTCGCCCACACGCATGCCTTGCATGCACGCATGCTGCAGCAGCAGAAGCAACAACAGCAGCCCCGCAGTCCTGCCCCACCACGCGCCCTTTCCCAGCAGAGGAGCCTGACGCAGGCACAAGCCCAGCAGCAGGCACAAGCCCAGCAGCAGACCAACCGCCTACTCCTCGCCCACACCAACCTACGCCAGCAGCTGCAGCAACGCCCAAGGAGCCCGCTGGTCTCACACACGCACGCGCAGGCCAACAGCGTGCCGCACGGCTCCTACACGCCGCCCGCACAGCGAGGTCACCCGCTGCGGCAGCAGAGGCAGACGAACACCGCCGCGCACAAAATGCAGAACGTGCGCAAGCTGCAACAGCCGCAGGCAGCACAGCACACGGCTCTGGCACTAAATGCGCGCAAACAGCAGCTCCGCCCAGACGCGCACACTGTAATGCAGCAGTTCCAGCAGCAGCAGCAGCAGCAGCAGCAGCAGCAGCAGCGGCGAGAGCTGCCGTATGCCCAGCAGCCCACAAACAGGCAGCGCCTCCCAAATGCTCTGCACATCCCAAACACACGCGCACTGCACATGGGCAATGCGCACACGCAGCAACTGTCAAACACACAGGCGCAAAGTACTCACATGATACAGCAGCAGCAGCAGCAGCATCATCAACAACAACAATCGCAATCGCAGCAGCAGCATCAACAACAATCGCAGCAGCAGATGCTTCACAACAGCCTGGGTCAGCATGGCTCACACACCCAGCCCCGCACGCTCACTCAGACTCAGGCGCACAACCAGGTCAAAGCGCATACACTTGCGCTGTCAGTGAGCCCATCCCTCTCGCTGGATGACTGTCCATCTCCTGATGACATTCTGGACTTCCTGGACTGCTCAGCGTCCTCCGCTGTTCTGCCGCCCTCGTACTTTTCCTCCGCCTCCTCGCAGGCGGTCTCTTCCCCTCCCTCTCTGTCGTCCTCGTCTCCCTCCATCGGCTCCTCCGCGTCGCTCTTCTCCGCCGGCCTGCCTTTGTCTATCGGCGCCGGCGCGGGATCCTCTTCCGTCTTTGCTTGCTCCTCCCCTTCCTCTCCTGCTAATCTCTCCATCCTCCCCTCTAATCACTCGCTTCTGTCCTCCAGTAACCACAGCGCTGTGTACCCCTCGAACAACAGCTCCTCTATCCTCCCTCCGGCACATACTCTCCTCCCCTCCTCCGCCAACTCATCCCACCTATCCTCCTCAGATCACTCGCTTAACCCGTCTATGCTCTGCAATACTCACTCCCTCCAACCCCCCCTTGACACCTACCTCCTCTCCTCAAACAATCCCTCACTCTTCTCCTCCTCGTCCTCATCCTCTTCGTCCTCGTCCTCATTGCCCAATGGCCACTGCAGTATGGACGCTTTGGACATGTTGAGAGCCAGTGCTAGTGACCGTCAGTCTGTCATCCAGTACAAGCCAGAGTGGGACGCCACTTAGTGTCTGAGCTGCTCGCTTGGCTGCCACTGTTCACACGCACATCAGAACTGCTCCCCTGACACCATCTCCCATCCGGAAGCCACACGAGTCACTGTCGCCTCCCCAGGGCTGTCAAGTAGCGTTGTTATTGTTTCTGTTGTGTTTTGTTCTGCATCTATAAGCTACTGTTATGAAATGGTGTTTGTTTTGTTGATTGTTTATTTTTGTTGTTTTTTCTGTTTAGTTTTTTGCTTTACTTTGTGACTACCACAGTTGATCTTGGTTGTGAATACCTACCGCGGGCTTATTCTTTGGGGGTAGGTTGCTTTGAAAAGTTTACCTCTGACAGCAACTTTTCTCTGCAATTGAGTCAGTAGTTATTCTGTACTCACAGAGGCGAGATTACATTGAAAAAAATCTTTATAACATTCAATGCATACTGGATATAATAAGCATGCTAATTGATCTGATAGTTGGCACAACAAATTTAATTACCCAATGCAAATTGTTGTCAATTATAGTGCCTCAATTCCACTATTGGGCCACAATACAGGATGCTTCTTTGTCTCTTCATCTTCAGACTTCAGATCAGTTCCAAGTCACAAACGTATATGAGAATACCCTCTGCCTCTCAGATCAAGTGTAACAGTCAGGCCATCTGAACTAAAGATCCAAAATGGCTGAAACGCCATTATAGTTTTTGTTAGTCTGTCTTATTTCTGTCATGGGGAAATCTGTTCTGATCTTAGAAAAAAAAAGATCAAAAGAAAGAAATGCCTTGTCCTAACAGTGCCTTCACAAATGCTTAACAAATGCAGTCTTTTAAACTGGTATGTATATATTTATATTGAGAGAAGTGGAATATTATTATTTATTGTAATGACTTGTGTTACTCTAAAGAAGAAAAGAAAACTTCCTCTCTTGAGCAGTGACCTGTGGTCGAACACGGTCACACAACATTTAGTCTGCTGTTTATGGTTATTATTATTGATATTATAATAATTATTAATTTTAATGTTTGCTTTTATTTTGCCCCACTCAGCAAGTCAGACTATCCTCTTTCGTCCACATCTTCCCTGACAGTGAGAATAGAGAGAGAGCGAGAGAGAGAGAGAGTATGGCCAGTGCTGAAAATATACATGGCTATAATGTGAGCCAGATGTTATAATAAATGAAATCTTGTCACTTGTACTGCTTGTTTAAGTAATTTTCTCAGGTATAGTGCTGTCCTTTTTCTATAAGTGCAGACCAATTGCTACCGTTTTTGAATTAAATTAGTTTTGGGAAGATGTTTTGTTTGGGAAACGAATCCACTCATTCAGGGGAACCAAACCATTTTGATTATGTGAACCTCCCAAATTGCGAAATATGAGAACCGGTGAAATCAGGTATATGTTTTCACTGTCTCACCTACAAGTGGAAGTGTAAGCAATACAGTGTCTTATGAACATTTCTCAAATGTACCTATAAGTGATCAAACAACTCCTCAGAAGTGCTTCAGTGGTTCAAGGATTGGGTGTGTATTTGTCTAACTACAGGTTTGAATAATTCTATTTAAATATTTTTTTTTAATTGGGGTAAAAAGTAAAAATTGTTTAAAGGTCCTTACTGTACGGTCAATAGATTGTGTCTTGTATTCTTGTATCCAAGTGGGAAGAAAGAAATGTATTATTGTTCTTTGATGTTGCTGTTCATAATTATTGTCATCATTACTATAATTGTTATTTATATATTCAAGGGATATTTTAGTAGGACTGTTATTTTGATTCTGTTATCCTGTTTGATAGCTCAACACGTTTCTAAACCTCTTGTCAGGGTCCTGTTCCCCACACCCTCCTCAGAAGTTAGTCTAAACATATTTAACCTGCCACCAAATATATTGCACTGCCACATACTGCTGTACTGCAATATTGTATGTTTTCTGTATGATCTATTTTATGCACACTAATCAGAAACTGTCATCTCTTCGTTGGGTTTAACAACCCCTTACCCTCACCCCCCGGTATCCATTTTTCCTGACACCAAAGCATCAGCACAAGTATCTTGCAATGTCTGAACACATGAATTACTTTGGCTGTAAACCTACCAGATGCCATTTTAGGTTGCTCCAAACGCATGATAGAATTCTCCCTGCAAGGTTAATCTCAGGAAGACCCATGGGATCATTTGAGCGACATGTTGGATTATTTTACAGGGCAAAACGTGTCCTGCACTGCAACTTTGACTACTATTGTTTTACTTCAAAGATGAATAAATTCAATACTGACCTCTTGTACCGATTTTGGAGACATGAAAGATTTATTAACTTGGACACCAAATCAAATTCAGAGTTCTTGTTTTCTACTAATTGTTTAGAGTAGAGGAGAACTTTTTCTTTTGTGAATTTGATCCTATTGCAACACAGCGTTGTTGGTGTCAACATTACCCCTTATGCAGACATTGTTTTTAAACAGCTCTTTGGCCTGCTCCTGCCACAGATTGCCATAGCTGTGAGTTTTTCAACATAATTCATTGTCCATTTCAGCATGCTTTCGAGCATTTTTAAATGAATTTGACAGTGTTTTGTTTTGAACACGAAATATCTATTTCAAGACCGTGACTTGTCACCCAGTGTGCTTTTTCATAAAATTGTCTACCTTTCCCTTTTAAAGAACTGAAAAACGTTCTTTGGTGAACACTTTGATAATAAAAACAGAACATTTGTTGAAACTGCTACTGATTGTATGTATTTTCTGTTGGAGCACTTTTTCTTTTGGGGTTTCCTTTTTATTTTACTGAATATTTATGACTAGGTGGAATTGTAAATAATGTATACATCTGTGCCTTTTGACTCATTCTCAACATTTTCTATATCTAACAGAAGGAATATATTGTATTGATATTAATTTTGTTAACAAACAAAATAAAAACTAGAGTTTGTCGAATTGCTGAATGAGACTCCTCTTGATTCTCAAGGTGTGATAGAGTTTTCTGTACAGATGAGGTAGATGTCTCCCAACAGCGCGGCATAGTGGAGACACGTGGCGTAATTGAAACCGATTTTGTGAGTCTCGTCCTGTCGTCTCTCTGCATAATTTCCATCAATGAAATTCTTAATAATGTTGGCTGGAGTTTCTTTCATTTTTTACTTCTGAAATTATTATCGGAAGTTGTTCTTAGCATGTTCACAGGTCATACAGAACTGGCGCTATGACGACAGGAAGAGACTAACGGTAGTGAGCTGGGAGTTGATCTGATGGGGAAGCTGAGCAGTCAGAATTTACTTAGTGCGGACTGATGCCATTTTATAGCCTACGTTTGTTAACTGTTACTAAACGCAGGTTAGCAAGTCTGTCAAATTACAAAACAATATAGCATGTTTCGAAAAAGGAAGGATTTATCCAAGACACCCTCAGTGTCCAAGAAGGGTAACACAGGAAATCCCGGACTTCACAGCCCCTCTGTAAGTTCTTGGTGAAATAATTGTTAACGTTATGGGAACTTACTTTACTAGCTAGCATAATAGAAGTTAACGTTACCTAGCCAGCTAACGTAAGTTATTGCTTGCATATATGATGGCTTGCTGACATGACGTTGATAAGTTAGTAATGGTCTGTTAAGTTACCACATAAAGCCGACAGACCCTGTCATTTCTCAACTTAAAAAGGATTTGTTTTCCTGTGTTAATTTTACACAAAAATGTTTACATTTGTTCTTTCCCCATGTGTTTCTCCTAAATGCTAGTTACTTTGGCTTAGGTTTTGGCACACTCAGACAGTTAAACGTGGGCTAGCTTGTTGGCTAATTAACATGCTGCGAGATTCAACAAGGCAACTGTCTGACGGGCTATGGCTAAAACTTAAATATTAAACTATTTAACGTTAGATGCTGATAATGTAAAGTCGTATCAATGTCCACATTTTATACATTTCTAGGTGGTCATAAAAAGACAGCAATGTAAAGTTAGTGAAGAGATTTCTTATCAGCTCGCCAAAAGTAAAGTGCCGTTAACGCATTCTGTGTTGTAATCGATGGGTTAGCTAGAAATGACAGGTGGCCTCGTCGACCTCTAGTTAGCCAGTCTCGAGTCTCCCAACATTATTAAACAATACGGTGCTTGGCTAATAAATCAGAGTGACTATACAGGTCATTCTTATAATTTAAAAGAGGCAAAAAAAATATATGGGCTTTATATCAACAGTCTCCCTTGAGCTGTTGTTCAGCAAAAGGAGAATGTAATTCTGTAAAGCATTACTCACAGGGGAATTAACTTTGCCAGTGGCTTGTAACGTTAGAATACATTTCATTACATCAATGGAAAAGTGTTTTATTTAGGTCAATTAGCTCCCGGCCTTGGTTAACTTGTTCATTGTATAGTTTATACAATGTAAAAAAGTTTGTAAAATAAGTACATTTTTTAGTACATTCATTTTTAAAGAGTCGTGATTATTAGGGCTGTAGTGGCAAAATATGGCGATAAGATACATGATACAGGAGTTACGATTCTATATATTGCGATACTGTAAGCAAGGCGATATATTGCGTGTAAAAAAAAATAGAGGTTTGCTCTTACACAACTTCCTGTCGCCTGTTAGATTCTAGTGGATGAGTCAAATGGCTGAAGATAGATTACTCTAGCAGTTGGGGGTTTAAACTCAATACAAATTGAACCAATGTCTGGCACAATTCTTTGCATACAATTAATACAAAATGGATACAGTGTTTCTGAGAATTGATACACTATCATAAAACATAATATCGCGATACTCAAGTGTATCGATATTTTCTAACAACACTAGGTGTGATAAAGACAGCATTCCCCAATATTGCTATCCTATGTATTCTGCTTGTTTTGTTTTCAGCCTTCACTCCACTCATTATGGATATGGCAATGAACCTTAAAGAGCCTAACAGAGACATTTTAAATGTGTGGGAAGAAGAATGAAGAGGCAATTAATCGAAATGAACAAGAGAATAAAATCATGATACTCGGCAGATAGAAGAAAAATCGGAGCTGGGAAATATCATGTCGGACGTTCCAAGTAACATGTCTGAAATCCGTCATAACATCCCCTTCGTAAATAAACTAGCCTACCTGTCACTTTCAAAAACAATGACGGTTGAACTTGGTGTCAGTGGCTCTTGCAAGCTGTGCACATTTTTAGTAATGTTCAGACTCGAGCAAAGTTGGTGTGCATCATATACATCATGTTAAACCTTATCTTGTTGGATTTGTGTGTTCTGACAACACAGTAGTCTTGCTTCATTTTGGTTAGCTGCGAGGCTGTGTCGAACCCCTATCCCGTTATACTGGCTCTCCCTTTTACACAGACGTTTAACTGGCCCTGTGACTACCTCTGCTGCCAACAATAACCGCCCTATTCCGTGTTCGTACCTTTATACAGAATGGCATGGTAGAATAAAAGCTCAACATTCCCGCCTTGAACAGTCTGAATAAAAAGCCCACCTCTGTTTCTCTCTCTCTTTCTCTTTCTCTTCCACGCTCATTGTATTAGCTGTCCGCTCTGCAGGAGCAGTCAAACAGAGATGTAGTGGATGGCCTTCCAGCTGTGGCAGGGGTTCTGGACACAGTCTCCATGTCGTGCCCAGGCACCCCGTCCATCCTGCACAGCAAGCTAGTGAGCTGCCCGTCACCGGTGGCCACCCTGAGGCGGCCCACAGCCCTGAGCAGGCATGCCAGTGCCGCAGGCTTCCCCATGCAGACCGCCGGAGCCTGGGGCTTCAGTAAAGGGCACAGTCGGGGGGTGGCCCATAGCCCCACAGCGGAGACCTCAGAGGGGGCCGCCATCGAGGTGGAGGACATTCCGCCCTTGCTGCGCGATGTAGCACGCTTCGCTGAGGCTGTGGAGAAGCTGAAGGATGTGGTGCTTGGGGAAGGTGGGTGTGATCATCTTAATGACTACAGGTCTACAGGTCAGGTCTCCAGTTTTTCCTTTGTAAGTAGGGAAGATGGATAGCTTTCGTGGAGAAAAGAGACAGTGCTGCTGTGACGCAACATGAGTGTAGACTTGTTATCTTGAATACTGCGAAGTCGGTTCAAGTAGTACGTATAGAATGAACAACTTTAAGGTCACACACAACCGGCACTTTGTTCTGTGTTTTCATAGCTATGTAACAACAATTAATGTAAAGGAAATATAGTATGAAAGGCCTATCAAAATTGTTCTCCACTTATACAAGTGTCACCCTGAATGGCGGAGGGCCTGTTGGAGTTTTGTCCGGGCAAGCCTTATCAAATAATTCCACAGACTTGTCCACAGCCTAGCACTTCATTTGAACATGTGTACAACAACCTCTGTCTGTCTGGCTGGCCTTAGTCTGTATCATTGTGGAGAATGGCCATTTACACATTCTGAGGTTTCCTTCATTTTTTTTTCTTTGTGTTTCTATGGCAACCAAGAGGAAGGAAGAGAATATGTGCGTCAGATGTTTTCTCTGCTGCCTTTAGTAGAGATTGCTCTATCACCCTCCCTCTCTGCCTCTCTTGCTCTCTTTGTCATCATATTTGACAAGGGTAAAGAGTGCAGGAGTGTGTTTGTGTGTGTACATGTGTGTGTGTGTGTGTGTGTACGTGTGTGTGTGTGTACTTGTGTGTGTGTGTGTGTGTGTGTGTGTGTGTGTGTGTGTGTGTGTGTACGTGTGTGTGTGTGTGTGTGTGTGTGTGTGTGTGTGTGTGTGTGTGTGTGTGTGTGTACGTGTGTGTGTGTGTACGTGTGTGTGTGTGTGTGTGTGTGTGTGTGTGTGTGTGTGTGTGTGTATGTGTCCCAACATATAGCACCTTCCTGACCTCACTCAAACAAACCAAACCAAAACTACCTGTAAATATTGGAACATTTTTTTTTTTTCTAAATATATCTCTTTTCAGCAAATATGAGCATTCCATTAGAATGACTAAAAAACAGTCATATAAGTCAGGTCATTCGAAATTAAAGTTGAGTATACTGCATAGAGTGCATAAAAAAACACCACTACTGAAAAATGCGGCTATACAATTTAATTGTATAAATGTAAGTGAAAATGGGTTGTTATAATAACCTAAAATGTCATTTTTAGGTGTTTCCTTTCAATACATGAGTGGACTTAAGATAAAGGAAAGGGATGGCAGGTTTAAGGTTTTTCAGAACTGACTCATCCTCAAAATGCTTACATTCTTCAGTCTTATTGGTATACCTCATGTCTTGAGAAAGCTGCCTTAAGACATGGGTTGTCTGATAATCGCTGACCCAGTTTGTATGTAGTCTAATCTGGAGAGCACACACCTCTCAGCGTGCTGCTTCTACACACACACACACACACCCACACACACACACACACACACACACACACACACACACACACACACACACACACACACACACACACACACACACACACACACACAGCTTGAAGCAGCAGAAAGTGAGAGTCAAGATGGACAGTGAGGATGTGTTGAACTGACCCACCATTGACGTTCTCTCCTGGCAGAGCAAGGAACCAAAGAAATCAGTTATTGCAGTGTAGGTTGGTCAGGGCGACTGCACTTCCTGTCAGCACAACTATTTTCATCACACACTCTTCCTGTTTACATTCTTCAAGCAGCAGTGGCTGTTGGGTGGCCCGCCTGATAAGGGTGGGAGAGCGGTCCAGTGTGGAGCCTTCCAGAGTGTGAAGCCAGTGTCAGGCTATTTATTTTTCTCCGGGAGTCTTCCATATCTCTCAGATAAAACCGGGCCAAGACTGCAGTGGCCAACCCCCATGACCCGTATGTTGTGATTCTTAGACAAGCCTCCGGTGGGCTTAAAATACATTTGCCACAAACATGGCATGACAACACAGCAGCACCTGAAGGCATAGCAGGTCATACATGTGGTATTAATCAGTCCTCGCCCCGATTCTCTTGTTTGTACATTGTCCACCGTGGGGCTCGGGCTGTTGGTCCAGTGGGCTCTGACGCAGACAAATCACACTGTCCTCTGACCTGCAGAACTGCGTTCGTGTTTTATGTTCAAGTGTCAGTCTGTATGCTATGATGCAAAAGTTGAAGTGCTCCCATTCAAACTATGAGTTGAGGACTTGGGGTGTAGGTTGTTGGCCTTTTAGCTCTCCGTCAGTGTGGGTCTGGTCCTTAATTAGTTTCCAGTGACTCATAACTGAGTACTGACTTGTGTGTCTGTGTATTATTGTTGGTGTGTGTTTGAGTAATTATTTGAGTAATGAGTGTGTGGGTGTGTTTGGATTTCGAACAACAAGAACAACTGCCCCATCAAATACTCTGGCTTTTTGCTTTGCCTGAAAGCTTGCAGGTGTGTTGAGTTAATCAGATAGTATAGAAACATGAAACTTTGGTTAGCCCTGTGTGTGTGTGTGTGTGTGTGTCTGTGAGTAGGGGATTTTGTTTGTCTGTGAGTAGGGGGTTGTGTGTTGAATGTTTGAGTATCTCTGCATGGTTTGTTGTTTTTAAGTTTTCTTTAACATGCGCTCACTCAAATGTTCTCAGTAGCATCAATATCCCCGACTGGTTGCCCCCATCCACGGCTGAGGTGCCCTTGAGCAAGGCACCTCACCCCAATCACTGCTCCCCGGGCGCTCAAAAGCAGCTCACTGCTCCGGGTTAGTGTGCTTCACTGTATGTATCACTGTGTGTATCACTACCCTGGAAGGGTAAAATGCAGAGATAAAATTCAGAGTGTGTGTGTGTGTCACTATCTCTGCCGTAAACAGTCACTAGTCACTAGGGCTCATTTCAATTCTGCTAGGGTAATAGCAAAGTGAAAGGTTAGTTTCCCATAGAGAAAAAGGATTGGTAGGAATGTATCAAATTGAATCCGTACTCCTCTGCTTGTTAAAAGCCTACATGTGTGTGTGATCGTAAGTGAATATTTAACTATAACTGCAGGGAATTGAACAGTTTTTTTATTTCCATGGAGTTAGTTGAATTTATCAATTTCAGATGCCAGTTCTACATTTGATTGGAGTTAAGGTCTGGCCGTATCTCTGCCGTAAACAGTCATTAGTCACTAGGGGCTCATTTCCATTCCATTCCATATCCCCGCTCCCCCTGCAGATAGGGACGAGTCAAGGCGTGAGGTGGCCCATGAGTGCCTCGGTGAGGTGTTGCGTGTTCTGCGCCAGGTCATCGGTACCTACCCGCTGCTCAACACTGTGGAGACCCTCACAGCAGCTGGAACACTGATCTCCAAGGTCAAAGGTCAGTTTTAGGACACATGCATCCTTGTACGATTCATGAGAGGAGTGTCATTCAGATTGAGGATTTATTTTTTACAGTCAACAAGTGATCTTACTAGTGAACTAGTGACCCTAACCTTAACCCTAGATTTATCATAGGGCGTAAAAAGCACTCACATTTTTATTGAATTGAGGGAAAATAGACACTTTCATTCTTGGCATTCTGTTAGATTTACCCTTTCCACCCACTCTGGCACTGTGAAGCCAAAGCATCTTTTATCATGGCATGTTGCTATAAAGGCTTTTCCATGATCAGTGAATCAATAAAGGTGTCTGCTAAATGTGGGTTAAAAGGCTACCATCTAGTTCATCATACATTGCTGTAAGTTAGCAGTTTCTTTTGTCCTAATGATGTTGTTGACGTGAGGTATCGTTGACATGAGGTATTGTTGTTGACATGAGGTATTGTTGACATACTGATTGTCTGTTTCCTGCTCAGGGTTCCACTATGATGCCAGCAATGAAGCAGAGAAGAAGGACTTTGAAAAGGCCATCGAGACCATCGCGGTTGCCTTCAGCAGCAAGTGAGAATGTGGCGACTTGTCTCTATTCTGTCCTTGTGGTCTCCCTTCTAAAATAGTAAATAATGGTGTAGTTCACTCAGTCTGTCTCTCTCTCTGTTACTGTTCTTTGCTGTGCCCTTCTATTTTATATTATTCAGTCATGAACCTGTGAGATAGATAGCTAGGTTCAGTCTGTATGAATCGTGTGGCATTGAGTGTGTAAAATTGAGAAAGAGAGAAAGAAGGGTGAGGGGGAAGCAGGGTCTGTAGGAAATGTGTTACATTCGACTCTGCTCTTAGTGCTGCAAACCCATGACACCGTTATGAGCTAGAGATGCACCGATCAATCGGCCGCCGATTAAAAAAGCCGGTTTTATATCCAACCGGCCACAATCGGTGACCTGCCGGTCACTGTCGTAATTTCCGGTTTTCGGCCGATCAAACTGACCCACAGGCGCGGTGCGTAGCAGCTCAATGCGCCCAGAGCAAAACAGCTAAAAACTAGCAAGACTCGGGAAGAAAACATGTCGCTGATTTGGACTTATTTCACTGTGTGCCAGGACGACCCAAAACACGCTGTTTGTAATGCTTGCAAGTCAAAAATAAGACATGTGTAGCGTCCGTGTTAGGGCTCTCTCAAGAACTCACACTGAGAAAATATCTCTTTGGATAAGTAGCTCTCCGTTTAATAAAAGCGTATTTCACTCGTGCTCAGAACAACCACAACAAGTCAACCCATTACCATGGCAACTCCCCTAACAGAAATCCCGTTGCCACTAGTCCCATATGGAATGCTATGTATTGCTGCCAGTGCAGAAAAAGAAGTTTA
>NC_137918.1:20620169-20652669 GCF_963457725.1 Sprattus sprattus | reverse complement strand
TCTCTATCTGTCTGCACTACCGCTCTCGTTCTCTACGCAACTTTGCCGCTCTCACACTTGCCAGGCAAAGACAGTAGAAGAAAGCACACGCAATCCATTGACTGGTTGGGCAACCCTGGATACAGGACTGATAACGGTGTGTTTTTCGACTGGAAGTCTCTAGAAATCTGGCAACTCATTGAACACAATTAAAAAGAGTGAACATGCTATTCACAGACACCAGAATGAACGCGTTCACAGTATCGTTCATCAGGCATGATACAGTCTGTTCAGTTCACTTTCGAGTTCATGAACTTTCGCAACACTGAGGTACACGAATGTAAGTCCTCACGCCAGGTTGGCCATTCCTGGTAAATGCTGAGGTAAGAGTGATGGCGAGAAAACCACCCACTCATCCATCTGTAAGTGTGATTGCTAAAGGTTACAAAATACTCCTTGTATGTTTTGCTCTTAGTTATGAGCCGGTCCTACTGTCAATTGCATTGTTGTGAGTCATATGGATATGGATGTTCCCTCCACATGGCCCACAAATCAGAAGTGGTCATGTGATGTTTTGATTCTGGTGTAGTAAAGTGTGGTCACAGGGATGTCTATTCCAGGTAAATGCTGAGGTAAGAGGGATGGCGACATCAGCGTGATTGCTACAGGTAAACAGGTTGACGTAAATAGTTCCAGGCTTCAGGCTAGGGACAGGTGAGTATATATTGAGAGGGTGTGTGTATGAGTGGACACTACCGTCCATGTCTTTAAACAGAGGAGACATTGGTGAGCAGCTCTGTTGGACTTTGGTGTGCGAATCGAAACAATAGTTGAGCCTTGAGAGATTACATTGTCTTTGGATAAAGTGGCAGAGTAATCTAACTGTAAGTATATTCCTGGCAGTACAGCAGTACACTGGATGGTCTTTTGGTGTGGACAAGTAAAAAATGAAGCTATGAAGGGGCCAGTGTGTAGAACTCCAGTGAGTATTTTGAGCCATTTGGTATTGTATTGAGTTGAAGGTCATCAGCTTGGTGTGTGTGTGTGTGTGTGTGTGTGTGTGTGTGTGTGTGTGTGTGTGTGTGTGTGCTCAGGCTGAGGAGGCGGAGGCCACATACCGTACTTGCATCGCTGACGCCACCACCCACCAGCAGGAGTTGGAAGACGTGAAGGTGAACGTGCTGCGCCAGATCCAGGACCTCATCAAACAGACCGACCAGACTCTGCGCACTGTGAGTCCCTAGGGCAACACAAAGGCTCACTCTTTCTCACATCCATCCTTTATTAGTTCTCCCTAGGGATGCAAAGGTACTGTGGGTCCACGATGTGTATCAGGGCTTTAGGGCTACGGTAACGGTACGGTTTCCTCAGCTTTATATTTAAGGAAAATTCATAAACGGTGAACTATTTATTTTGCGTGGTTTCTGTCTCTGCTACTTTGAGGCAGCTTTCAATTGCACTGGAGGTCCAACTCATTGCAATAAGCTAGATGGGGTGTCTGTGTCAATATGTTTTCATTTTCATATTGGTTTTCAATGTTTTATAGGATATCGTGTGTCAATGCAGTTTTTAGTTTTTTCCCTCAGGTAACACAATCCTAAGTCAGTAACCAAAAAAATCGTAGCCTATAAATACTCCCACTGCTTTCGTTATTTCTGCTAAGGAGGTTATGTTTTCAGCGCAGGTTATTCGTTTTTCTGGCTGTAAACCGGATAAGGCAGGAAAACAGGAAAACTACTAGCTATTTCTATGGAATTTGGAGGAAGGTGTAGCATGGGCACAGGAATAACCCATTACTCACGACTCACGAGGTGGCTCCTGGAATTTAGTTTCACTTTCAATCACGTTGTGTCATGCAGCTTAGGCCTTGGCAGAGGTATGCTCTGTAGTTTTCTTTGCCTTATTTGTCACAAATTGTTGTTGTAAGACAAATTGTTGTAATTTTGCTAACAAGTGTACACTCCTTGCTCAGGCATGTTCGAAGTGTTTCCACTTGAGTAGCCAACAGTGACAATGCAATGATTACAGACTGCACTTTGTATATTTACAGTTTTCTTACCATCGTCATCGTTTTGAACGCTGAATCCAAAATGTTCCCAAAGAGCACATTTAAATGTGATTCCCTGTCTTGCTAGTGTCGGAGTTGAGATGAAACAATGTGCATGCTGTCTTCAGCGCAATTAGCAAGTTTTGGAAATTAAAGGACAATTACAGGCATATGGCAATATCACGGTTCACGTGTGCATATTGAACCGTAGGAGGCGCGCTGAACAGTCGACATAACACAGTGTACCGTTGCATCCCTTGTTCACACCTAAGGGAGCCAGTGGTCTTTTAAATCATACCCGATCAGAAACATTTCTCTTAACACTGACATCTGGTGTAGACTCAATGCTCATCGATTTCACACTGTAGGCCTCGTGACCCAAAGCTCATATGTGACCCGGATCTGTTCTTCTTTCATAGCTGTGTGAACAGCACAAATCACGTGGAATCTAAAATTTTCAATTCTGATTTGGGCCACTTCCATATGTGTACACCTTTGGTACTGTTCTTTAGCGCACGCGGGTCAGTTCAGGACTGTGACCAGTTCACACTGAAATCTGATGTTGGCCACGACATTTAAACAATAATGTGAAGAACAAACTAAAAGATCGTATCTGAGCTATGAACTCGAATTGAGCACTGAGGCTTGCAGGGTGAACGAGCCTTAGTATCTCTGATCTCTGGCCCTCACTGGGATCAGTGTGAACGTAGCCTTAGTATCTCTGATCTCTGGCCCTCACTGGGATCAGTGTGAACGTAGCCTTAGTATCTCTGATCTCTGGCCCTCACTGGGATCAGTGTGAACGTAGCCTTAGTATCTCTGATCTCTATACCTCACTGTCATCCATGTCATTTATTCGCCTTTTTCTTTTTCCCATCTCGCCCTCCCTTCAGTGCACTATTTACTACTACCAGATCATGCACATGCAGACAGCCGCATTGCCAGTGCACTACCAGACCCTGTGTGAGAGCTGCAAGCTGTACGACCCGGGCCAGCAGTACGCGGCCCACGTGAAGAACCTGACCCTCAGCCAGGAGCCGCCCACCACCTACGAGTTTGAGCCCTACTCCGCTGCCAGCCAGTGAGTCCAGGAACATCTGTCTGTTCACAGCGCTGGGTTGACATAGCAACCGCAGCCTTGACACTTAGGGTTCGTCCACACTAGCCCGGGTAAATACAAATACGCGTATTCGCAATGAAAACGATCTCCGTCCATACTAGCGTTTTCATATCGTTTTCCAAAATGTTTGCCTCCGTTTTCAGTCTCCGAATACGCCGTATTAGTGTGGACGGTCAATGCAAACGCAGACATATTTATGCGTTTCTACATTTACCCGGGCTAGTGTGGACGCACTCTTAGCACTGATTTCACTGTAACCAGGCTGCATTTCTACAGTGCCAGCGGGATTGGTATATAGGTTTTTTAGCCAAGTTATTTCATGTGAAGATGCTGGCGTTGCCATTGGGCTGAGACAAGTGGTACATAGGTAGCTAGATGGATATAAAATCCAGAAATGACAACGATCTTGTGTGTCCATGTCAGTGGCTCATGAAAGATTGTTAATGAAATAAAAGACGAGGCTCTCTCTCTCTCTTTCTTTCTCTCTCTCTGCACTCTCTCACTTTGTCTCTCTCTCCACTCTCTCACTCTGTCTCTCTCTCTGTCTCTTTCTCCAGTCTTTGAGGCTCTCAGTATTAAGCCTATTGGTTATCACCTGAACAACATACAACACATTTTCCTGATCTTTTTACTGAAGGCGAATAGATCCTGGTCAAGTTGAGATGTTTTCTTCCCTCAGAAATTCAACACGAGTTCGAAGCAACAGCAGTTCTGACTATACCCCAACTCCAGGGGAAACGGGATCTGGAGATATGGTCAAACAGAGAAGAGGTAAGGTGGACCGTGACACATACAGCCTGGCTCAGTCATTTCTCTTTACATGCACTAGTATTACCCCAGTTAAATGATACTAATAGTGAGATAAAACTCTTTTTTATAAATTAATAATTGCCATGTTATTTATTGGTATATTATAATATTAGTATATTATAATATTAGTTACTGTGATTAATATAGAAAGAGAAGGACTTTATCTTGATGTTTCTCCTACACTAGGCCGAGACCACCAATCCCATAAGTCCTGGCCCTCTACACTGAGTGACACAGACAGTGTGGGTGGGGGCAGTTGCCTGGGATCCCCGACAACCAGCACAGGTACTATCCCATAATACACAGCAGCACTATTAAGGGCGCTTTGGCAGTTATATATACTTCACGCTGATTACATTTTTCTAAATGGTTGTTTTAAATTGCTATTGTTATTTTTTTTATATTACCAGGTGACATCACTAAAGCCCAAAGACCTGTATCTGCGGGAACCCTGTCATCCAACGAGGATCTCGATGAGGGGGATGGAAATGTGGCCTCTTTCGGACAAAGTGAGTCCTGCCCTGAACACTATTGATTATCTTCATTATATATATATATTCATTATTAGGAGTCATCGACTGTGTGACATATTCATAATCAAAACTGTAGAATGCAGATACAGCAGAAAGGCACACAGGTCTAACTCCTATGGAAGCATCCGTACCAGATACCTTTCACTGCTGACACCTGGAGTGGTGGCTCTCCCTGTAGAGCACAGTGCATATAATCCATTTCCTCTTATTGACATTGTCCACTCCTGCATGTTGGTGGTGTGTTGACATGTACACATGCAGCCCAATGGAATGATCTGCCAGGCCATTCCTGCCGGCGAGTGTTTGCGTGAGCAAGGCAACAGAATCACACAGCCCTGGCGTGCAATATGTTCTGTGCGTTCTTAGGCATGAACGGGATGGAACCGGAGATCGCCGTCCCCACTGGACCTTTCCGGAACGTGGGGCTCTCCAAGGCAGCCAAGACACATCGGCTGCGCAAGCTGCGGACTCCCTCCAAGTGCAGAGAGTGCGACAGCTACGTGTACTTCCAGGGAGCGGAGTGTGAGGAGGTGGGTCACTGCTGACAACAAAACTGTCAGATCCAACATGGCTGCTGTTGTCTCTCTCTCTCTCTGTTTGTATACAGATTTGCGACACCGCACTTGTAGCTGAAGGAATTGTATGCATTTTAAGGAAAGACTACAAGAGAAGCATTTATATTTTTCTGCAGAAGTGCCTGTTTTGATTAGGGTCTCATTCATGAATATTGTAGATACTGATTGGCTTTCTCTTGCACATGTTGGACTAATACTCTTAACTAGATTGTCCAGGAATGTCCACTTGTGGGGTATTTCAGTTCAGTTTGTTTATTTGATGAAGAGGGACAGTGTACATTAATAAACATTAAAATGTAAACGCACCCAATTGTAGCCAAAAGACTAGTTTCCATTGGCAGTCCCCCTGCCAGAGTGAAAATGTTGCCAGTTATCAATCCATGACATGGTCCAGGCTCTTTAAGGACAAGAACATGCCTGTGTATCATATGTCCAGGCTCTATAAGGACAAGAACATGCCTGTGTATCATATGTCCAGGCTCTTTAAGGACAAGAACATGCCTGTCTGTCATGTGTCAATGTGGCACGTGTCAGTCAATCTAGAAGAAGCTGTGGGAAAGTGATTTTAGAGAGAAGAGAGTTTCGACTATCTGTAGCTGCTCAATAGCATTTATGGGTCACAAGCACTGCAGTTCTGTATTCAAGGCCTATTGACTTGTTAAAAATCAATCTGGTGACTGTCAGTACATTTCATGCCAGTAACAGAATTATGGGATGATTGAACACATCAACCAAATGTGTCCCAGAGATCTGATTTGGCTACTATCCGTGTTTGAGAGACAGCTTTAACCAATAATGGCCAATAGTGTTAGATAATGAGTGGTAATGTTGATGTTGCAGTTGTCTGACATGCCAGTGTTGTGGTCTGTAGTGCTTCCTGGCCTGCCATAAGAAGTGCCTGGAGTCTCTGGCCATCCAGTGCGGTCACAAGAAGCTGCAAGGCCGTCTACAGCTGTTTGGCCGTGACTTCTCCAGCGTGCTCCAGGGCAGTTCGGATGGCATTCCTTTCATCATCAAGAAGTGCATCCAGGAGATCGAGAAGAGGGCACTGAAGATGAAGGTGAGCCAGCCATGTCGTAATAAATGAAGGAAACAAAGATGTATTCCCTTTACTTTTAGATTGTTTCTGTGTGTAATGAGTTTGAGTGGTACAGGAGGAAGAGAAGTTGTTTAGTAATCAGAAGGTTGCTAGTTCGATTCCCTGTCGAAGCGTCCCTGAGCAAGACCCTGAACCCCTAATTGCTCCTGATGTGCAGTGTGCCATCAGTGCAAATGTAAAAAAAAATGTGTATACATCCTTGTAAGTCGCTTTGGATAAAAGCGTCTGCTAAATGACTAAATGTAAATGTATAGAAGACTGACAGTATGAGTGTGTGTGTTGTGCAGGGCATCTACCGTGTGAATGGGGTGAAGACGCGCGTGGAGAAGCTGTGCCAGGCCTTTGAGAACGGCAAGGAGCTGGTGGAGCTCTCTCAGGCCTCTCCTCACGACATCAGCAATGTGCTCAAGCTCTACCTCAGACAGGTCTGTCTGTCTGCACACCTACACACACACACACACACACACACACACACACACAAGATCATGTTTGCTCAAGCTCTACCTCAGACAGGTCTGTCTGTCTGCACACCTACACACACACACACACACACAAGATCATGTTTGCTCAAGCTCTACCTCAGACAGGTCTGTCTGTCTGCACACCTACACACACACTAACACACACACACACACACACCTACACAAACACACACACACACACAAGATCATGTTTGCTCAAGCTCTACCTCAGACAGGTCTGTCTGCACACACCTGCACATACACACACACACACACATACACACACACACAAGATCATGTTTGTTCATAGATGCAGGCATACATACACACATAGGGACCTCCACACAGAATCTGACTCTCTGAATCTCAATGTTCCTAATCAGTATCATTTAAGCCTTTGTTGTTAAATACTTATGCCAGAAGATCTGTACATGTAAATGAATCCTGGCGTACAGAAGAGCTATTCCTGGTTTAGCCATATCTGGAGCATCATTCCATCATTGGCTGATGAAGAATTGAAATGTTTACTCTGTAAAAAAAGTACCAAAGCTCCGTAACACAAGAACACATTTCCACCAGTCACCTTCTAACTTAGTGAGATGACATCATTGATGGACATGATGTAAACACTGAGCGTGTGTCTGTTTGGATTTACTTGCACAAGTGTGGCTGATCTTCAGATCCATTGCCAATACCTGAATGGTAACATTGTCTCTCTGAGCCAATATTATTTTTAGTTTTTTTGCCCTCAATTCATAGTTAACATATGTCTCTCTCTCTCTCTCTCTCTCTCTCTCTCTCTCTCTCTCTCTCTCTCTCTCTCTCTCTCTCTCTCTCTCTCTCTCTCTCTCTTCTCTCTCTTTCTGTCTCTCTCTCTCTCTCTCTCTCTCTCTCTGCAGCTGCCGGAGCCCATCATGCCCTTCCGCATGTATAATGATCTGATGGGGCTGGCCAAGGAGAGCCTCCAGCAGGCAGAGGGCCAGGAGGGTGGGGAGGCAGGGAAGGGCCCGGGGCTGATGGACCGGGGGTCGCAGACAGAGCCAGAGGTGCTGGCACTGGTGCGGAAGCTCCATAACCTGCTGCAGGAGCTGCCTCATGCCAACGTTGCCACGCTACGCTACATCACACGCCACCTGCACAGGTTAGAATGCGATATTAAGCTGCATTTGCCTCTTGTGTATTGGGCTAAGAATATTGGCCTCTTGTTGTGTTGTGTGTTTAGAATGAACCTCCCACGGACAAAAGTGTTCTGTCCGTAGAACTTATGATAAGCTGACACGGGTTGAAATGGAACCAGCTGTTAATGGTGACCGGTCGGCTTAGCATCTGCTGACGTGAATGGGAAACTCAGTTTCTGACAGAAACGCAGCATGAATCAGGTTGTGATGTATTGTGAATACACTCCTTGCATCATGCCTATCATGGCTGTGGTATATTCACACTACACCACGACCTATTGTTTTCAACTATTATGTTACTATTCTATTACTTCTGTCAATACTTATTCAGAAAGGAACGTGAGTGTTAAAAGCATTATTTCAGGCCTAATAGTACGTTTATTCATGGCATGTTTTCCCCTGTGTCCTGTTCTTCTTTCTCAGAGTGTCGGATCTGGAGCAGGAGAACAGGATGAGCCCCAGTAACCTCGGTATAGTCTTTGGCCCCACGCTGATGAAGCCCAAACCCACAGGGGCCACCGTGTCCCTGTCCTCGCTGGTGGACTACCCCCACCAGGCACGCATTGTCGAGGCTCTCATCGTCTTTCACAAGCAGATCTTTGACCAGGGCTCTGGGGCACTGCGACCCCCCTGCCCTGCCTCGTACCTCCACAGCCAAGCTCAGGTGAGCACGGGTCGGACTCAGACTGACTCCCTGTATTCCTCCATTGCCCAAAGTAGAAAAAAATTAGCAAGGTGGACTTGGAAGGAACTTGTTATGCCATTTTGGGGACACTGTTGAGAGACACAGCCATGGCAGAAGTGGTAGGCTTCAGGACCATGAGGTGGTTAACTCTGTTTACATACACAGATGGCTGCTTCCACCTGCATCGCATGTGAACCTTTTATCCCACATAGGGGTGAGGCAGGTGTGGCTATACTGTATGTTCCTCTTATAGCTCACTTTAAACCTCTCTAACCCTATTAATAACAGTGCATTTGCATAACAGTTGCATGCAGAAAGATTTGTAACGGTCATACAATCATGGAACACAGATAAAACTATGGGGTTGACTGGTACGCTGTAGAGAAAGGTCGCACTGACAATGGCTCTGCATGCACTACGCAGTTTAATGTTTATAACTGTTTTACATACTGCACTGTCGTTCATACAGTATGATCAACTAGCACTTTTGGAAATTCGTTTGTCGCTTAATACAGAGTTTTTCTCAACTTACCGGAGCTCTTGCTGTGGCTCCTTTGTCCTTCCTCCAATCTGTTTACCAATACACGGACGGAGGAGAAAAAAGGAAGGCAAGCGTGCCGGTATCCTAGATCTCGGACTAATCACTGCAATCCCCCGCTGCCAAGCATTCCACTTGCGAATGTTCAATCCCTGGACAATAAAAAGGACAAGCTTCACTCACAGGCTAACTTCCAGCTGGACATTGCGAACTGCTGTGTGGTAACATTCAGACAGAGACCTAGCTGGATCCTATGGTGCCTGACTCGGCCGTCAATCCAGCCGTTTTTTTTACCTGACAGGACAGAACCCTCCGAGTAGGGTAAAAGTAGTGGTGGCGGGGTATGGTTGATGGTTAACTCTGGCTGGGGCTAGGATGTTGCTGCGCTTTCAGCACACTGCTCACCAGACCTGGAGCTGCTATTGATAAAAGTTTGCCCCTTTTACCTTCCTCGGGAATTCAGCTCCGTTATAATCTCCTTTCAGTTTGTATACCGCCCAAACAGATCTACGGATGATGCCATCGCCCTGACAACACACACCACCCTCTCCCATCTGTAAAAGAGTAACTCATATGTGAGGATGCGGTTCGCGGACTACAGCTCAGCATTCAACACTTTTTGTGCCTGCCAAGCTCGTCCCTAAGCTCACGAGCCTGGGTCTTAAAACCTCCCTGTGCAACTGGATCCTGGACTTCCTGACGAGCAGACCCCAGGTGGTGAGAATGGGCAACCACACTTCCTCTTCACTGACCCTGTGAAACCGGGGCCCCTCAGAGCTGCATACTCAGTCCCCTCCTGTACTCCCTGTACACGCAGGAATGTGTGGAAACACACAGTTCCAACATCATCCTTAAGTTAGCGGACGGCACTACCATCCTGGGTCTCATCTCTAACAATGATGAGACCGCTTATAGAGATGAGGTAAGGGGCTTGGTAACATGGTGCCAAGATAACAACCTGTCTCTCAACGTCTGCAAGACCAAGGAGATGATAGTGGACTTCAGGAAGCTGCAGGGGGGGGGGTCACGATCCCATTCACATTAACGGAGCTGTAGTGGAGAGGGTCTCCGACTTCAAATTCCTTGGTGTGTTCATCAAGGATGACCTTACCTGGTCCAGACAAGCGGACTCTACGGTCAAAACTGCCCCAAAGCACCTATACTTCCTGAGGAGACTCAAGAAGTTTGGCTTGTCTGCAAAAACTCTAACAAGCTTTTACAGATGCACCATTGATGCTGCATTACTGCCTGGTATGGTAGCTGCTCTGCTGCTGATCGTAAGGCCCTGCAGAGGGTGGTGAAGACAGCGGAACGTATCATCGGCTGCCATCTCCCTTCCGTGCAAGGCATCTACAACACAAGATGCCTGAGAAAAGCACTGAACATCATAAAGGACCACAGCCACCCAGGATGGAACTCTTACACTGCGGCCGTCTGGCAGACGTTACCGGAGCACCCGAGAACGGACTACCAGACTCACAAACAGCTTTTTCCCCCAGGCTGTAAGGCTTCTGAACCAGCAACACTGACCCACTGAACAGTCGCCCTCACCATTTACATTCTGCTCCCCCACTCATAAAACTACACCTACTACTTACTTACTACATATATATGCATATTATTTTATTTAATATTCCTCTGACTCCTTCACCCTGTAAACTGCTGCTAGCTCTTCATTTAAATTGTTGTATTATGTTATATGTTATTTTTTTATTTCGTAATGCCTGTCTACTGCGTAGATGTTGCCTGCCAGATCATAAGAATCTCAGTGCTCTGAAGTTATTTGGTGCATGTGACAATAAACACTTCGACTTGACTGTAGTCCTTTATTTTCTTGGGAAGAACCAGCCAGTGTCATCACGGGGAAGAAAAATATTATTCACACTAAAGGTTTTGCCCTACCTTGGGCCACAAGACATGACATAATAACATTGTATGACACTGAACTGTTCCATACTACACAAGGGGAGCACTATCACTCTGAGTAACCATCTAGCCCTCTTTAAGGAGGTGAAAATATTTAATTTCCTCTCATATCCCACCACATTAGCTAAGTCCAGTCTCATGAGTGTGGGTGCGACAGTAGTACAGGAGGTAGAGAAGTCGTTTAGTAATCAAAAGGTTGCTAGATCGATACCCTGTTGAAGCGTCCCTGAGCAAGACACTGAACCCCTAATTGCTCCTGATGTGCAGTGTGCCATCAGTGTAAATGTAAAAAAAAATGTGTATACATCCTTGTAAGTCGCTTTGGATAGAAGCGTCTGCTAAATGATTAAATGAGTATGAGTGTCTGTGTGCGCAGGACGGTGGAGAGGAGGGGAGGCTCCAGGAGGGAGAGGAGGAGGAGGGGCAGGGCAGAGCCGACCCAGAGCAGTGCTGTGGTGAGACACTTCTTTGCCCGTACCCCATTGGCACACATCCACTCTCAAGGAGTACACCAATCATTTACACACAATTCCAGTGAATCATTCTGAACCTAGAAAATAAGTTTTACCACGTCCATATGAATTACACTCTTCACGGAGAGAATACATTGCAGTACATCATTTTACAAGATATTGACTGTGAAAGGTAAATACATAATATTTACACCTGCCTTAACAGATTAATTTAACCTAGTCAACCCAATTGAGGAGAGTAACTCTATGTTAACAAACGGACATGTTTTCCCCTCAGGAAACTCTCTCGGCTCGTCTGGCTCGCGGGGGCGATCGCTCGACTCCGACTCAGAGCAGGAGGAGGCTGTGAGGGGGCCCAGGCAGCGCCCCCCTCTGGCCAGTCAAGAGAGCGAGACGAGCACGGAGGATGACCAGCTAAGCCCGCGTGCCAGCATGGAACTGTCGAGTGGGGTGCCAGAGACCATCCCGGAGCAATCCCCCAGCCAGACAGAGACAGAGACAGAGACAGAGATGACGGAGACAGGGATGGAAGCCTCAGGCGACCCAGACAGGACAGTAGTGGACAGGCCACAGACTGAAGCAGAGCTGGTCTCTGCTGAATAGGAACAGTGTGTGAACTGCCATATTTCTGTGTTTCAGTTCCGAGCACAGGTTTGTTGTTGTCATAACACCACATTTAATTAGTGGCTTCATCTTCAAGCACACAATCCCCGTTATATTGTCCTTTGAATTAATGGATTTTGTTTTACGTAAGTGAATTTGTAATATTGCCAATAACAGTCGAACACTGGAATGCTTCAGCTCAGGTTATCTAGTTCAACAGCGCCGTGCAGAACTGGAAGGCTGTGCAGCATATGACCAGAACATGGATTTCAAACCATCTGCATTGGTCATAGTAGAGGCAGGTGTTACCACTTAGTCTACTGTATGTGCCATCCACTGAATTTCTGCAAAAATGTATGTTATAGAAAGAATATAATTGTTTATTATTGTTTGCGTGTGGAGTGTGGGGGAGCTTGAAGAACTGGAATTTAAATTTTAATGGCTGCTTGTATTAATACTGCATCCTTCAAACAGAGCAGTTACAACTGAAGACAATGGTTTTGTTTGTATATTTCCAGTATATTTTAAATGCAATATCATTCAAAGTAAATTCATTTTTTATTTTCATTGAAGATGGTGCATCTTCATAGTGTACTAAATGACCGGTTGAACGCGGCACATTTTCATATGTTAATTCATTCAACTCAGTTCTGTCATAGGAGTAGGTCTTACAATCCCTGGTTGATTAGCACTCATGAGATGTGAAGTGGGTTGATGCAGACATGTGAGATGTTTCCAGGTAAGAGTCAACTCAGTGTTCAAATTGACTGCAACCATACTGAAGAACTGGAAAACATTACATATTAAGAGAAAAATTCACCTGTATTTGAGGGTGAAATGAATGAGTAATATGATACACAATATATTTACTCTTTATGCAATTTTTTGAGGAGAGGTATTGAGAGCCAGTCATAGTTACACTGTTAATACGGTACTTTTTGTACATGACCATGGACATTTTAAATACTTGATTTCAGCATATGTTCTTAAATATATGATATTCAAACGTTTTGCACAATTTTACCATGTATTACTGTCTCTATAAGGTCACAGGAAGCATATTTCACAGGATCAGATTTAACATTTCCATTTTGTATGTATTCTAAGGTCTCTACAGCATGTTACACAGCCCAGAAAATGTCTATAATCTTCAGAGGTGGTTTCCATAAAATATGGGCAGATACAACCCCTTCAAATCTATCAGATAGCATCAGTTTTGAGACATCCCAGCTGTGGTTTTGGGGTTTGGGGCTGTAATGCTGGTGCCATTGATGCTTTATGATAACAGTAGACGTGACCATCAGACCCATGTCTACTCATGTGGAGAGCTCTTCATTCCCCTGGATTCCTTAGTTACTGGTCTTAACTGGATGTAATGTTCTCTGTAGACAACTGTATAAGCCAGGGAAATGGCTTATTAAATTATATCGTTCATACTTTTTAAGTAATAACAAATATTGTCTGTATGTAAAAAAAGTGTTTTAATTAATAAATGGCTGTTTTACAAAACTAAGTCTTCTTGATTTAGCAAGAATTCCAGCATAGGTAATCAATTAAAGGGGGTCATGTTTTTGCCAAGTCGGTTCTACAAAGGGTTAGACATGTAAGAATTTTTTTTCCCCATAGTCCAGTGAAATCGCGCCAGTTAATCATGAGCCTGCCAAATACCTGTAAAAAAAAAAAGACAAACAGGATTCATGTTACATGCATCCAGTTTATGGTGGCTACGGAATGCTTTTCTTTATTTGCCTTTAGCATGAGATTTGAAGACAGAAAGGTATTAATTTAATATTCAAAGGATGTCAATGCTGGACTAGAGTTTGTTTCATGTTACTTGTACACACATGGTTGTATGATGTAATATTCCAAGCCTGGTGTACCTTTTGTCTCTACTGTACAAGTCTGTATGTGATGTACCGGCCCGCAGTCTCACTAGGCCTGATGATCTTCACCACCTATTCATTTAAGACAAATGAAGACCACAAGCAACCAACCATAAACATCACCAGAATGCACAGACATGAAAGAGAGGCACTCAAACACAAAAACACTGACACACCGGTCACACCTATGCGTTGGAATACGTTGATGCGTCAGGGTTAACGGATCCCCATTCACTTTGAATGGGGTGACGTCATCCTTTTGCCGAACTGAACTGAGCCACAATTCAGTTTGCCAAAGGATTCAAAGTGAATGAGGATCCGTTAACCCTGACGCATCAACGCATAGGTGTGACCGGTGTGAGGGGTGTACCACCAGTAGATTTCTTCCTTCTTGCTTTTAATTATGCAGCAGGATGTCTAGTCATCAGTTATTACAGCTTCAAACTTCACTACTAACTTGAATGATCATTGATGCAATATAGTTTGGGGAAAAAAAACCTGGCTTTTCAGGAGAAGGCACCACTTACCTGTCCTCTTTTCAGTCCAAAGTATCTAGCCACTGGGTCACCCGCCTGGATCCTGGGTAGTTGGCTCTCCTTGAGCTTACTTTTAATGTCAAGGTCTTTAACTCAGAAAATAATAACTGAACGGATTACTTCAGGCCGCAAGGTTCTTTTCCTCATTACCGCACATTGTTACATTTCAGAACAAATAGCTAAATATCACAACCACATTTTAGTGCATAAAACACAAATGTTCCAAAAGGATACTACCGGGCCAGCAACTCAACCACTTCTTCCTTGGTCATGACTATGTGTTCAGGAACAAGCTAAAATGAAACGACGGGTTAGATTACTAATTCAGAAAAGTAAATATGGACAAACAAGATTCAAAAGACACATAATGAGTGACATATAAGCGCTCACCTCATGCTCTGTAATGTTGATAAGAAGCTCTTGTTGGAGGAACTGCTCTAGGATGTATTTTGGGGCCATGTCAACCAGAGACTAAGAGGAGAGGAGAAATATGTATTATTAATAGTGATGACTGGCTCCTCGTACATCATAGTGCTAGCTTAATCTGTAATTTACCTGTAGCAAACATCAAACAGAAGACAGACATGAAAAATATATTTTGTGTTTTTGCAATGAAATTGTGGCTTTGCGGATGAAAATGTCATATTCATAGAGTAAAACAACATTCATAAGTAAGACAAACGGAAGATGTATGAGACATAATGGACAATGGTAATATTTTAAAAATACGTAACATTTGGCACGTGCACAAGGGGGTCATTTAAACCATAGACATATAGAATTAATTCTATATGTCTATGAAAAACTAACCAGTATGAGCTATACAGACAGACCGTTTAAATGACCCCCTTTCATCCGCAAAGCCACAATTTCATTGCAAAACTACAAAACATATTAGTCATGCCTGTCTTCTGTTTGATGTTTGCTACAGGTAAATAACAGATACAGCTATAGTGGGTTCACACACCTGTTTCGCCGAAGGAGTCATTCCCATCTGTACTACGATGATAGCTCTGGTAATGTTTTCTTCCTGCATGCGCTGACAGTACATTTTGATCGTCTTTATTCCCACTTTGGGCTCCTCTGTAACGACCAAAACATACCAAATAAAACGTCAGATCATCAGGTTTTACAGAAGTAACTTTAATACCTAATACTTCATTGACAGTGATACAGATGCCTAATTAAAAATAATATTGTCTACAAAGATTCAGACAACCATTACACCAGCACAACTAATAAGCTAATACAATGGATGACGTTGATCATACCAATTTCCACAAACATTATTTACCTGGGAAGAAAACGAACATCTGATCAGTGGGGTCGTCATTGTGAGCCACCAAAACCGTAAGATCTGTCCGTCGTGGGCGACCCTCACTGGGTTTGTCGCCGAACTGACTTTTAAACTCGTCTAGGGTCTGGTCCAATTCATCTTGAGTAACCAGATATCCTCGGTCATGGCACAACTGATAAGCAAAAAAATAAACAGGGCATGATAACCTAATACATCCCGCTAACATCCGGACATTCAGTGTGCAGTGCACTGGCTAATAATTCGCTAACTAGATAGCTAACAATAACAAGTATTTTCAACCAGTGGCGTATCACTTATAAACGTACCTGCATTATCGTCTTACGGATTTTCCATAACCTATACGTTTCCTCTTCGTCATCCATAACAATGTCCTTCCAATTATATTATCAAAGTACACTCGATGTAGCTCAAAGTCTCACACGTTTTCCACTCACGCTAATTCAAATGCATAGTACAACTGCAAAATCCGGAGAAGCAGTCACGTGGGTGATGTGTAGGACCATACACAGCTGTCTACACTTTCGCCTGTAGTCCTTTTTAGCATTTAAATGTCAATTTGATATTTATTTTTTTATAACAAGTATTTAAGTATAACGATTGCATAAAACTGTACTGTGTATTTTTGTGATAAACTAATTTTAATATTGGCTAGTATCGGGCAGCTGAGTGTAGAGCGGTCATTTTATGATTAGGCGGAGTCCAGGTCCAGGTCCAGGTCAAGTCCGAAGATAATGTTGCTCATACAGCGGGCGCTAGTTTGTTCACTGTTAGTCTGGAATAAGGGAGTTACCAGAGCAATGGTAAGTACAACAATTATGAACGCTTAGCCTGTTATTGTATCACATTTAATTGAGTGGTGTATTTGCAGAAACGACTTCTGCTGAGTAATGTCAAAGCAGTCAACGCAGCATGCGGTTATTTTTGGGCACCCAGTGTAACGTTAGTAGTCGGTCCAATGAGTCGGTCAAGAATCAATACGAACTGTTTTAATGGGTGAGAGAGCTTGTATGTCTGAATGTTCCGTGGCTGGTTTTATGGAAGTGAAAATAATGTTTTAAATTAGCTGTCCAGTGTAACTTTACGTTACGTAGTTATCCGGCTAGGTATTTGTTTTGTTTTTTTAGCTTTAAATCCTCTTGTAGGTGGGATGTAAGTGACGTTAGCCTTTGTGTTTTGATAGACTTGATAATGCTATTATCAAAATACTCGAAACGATTGTGAGGACTTGATGAAGCACGTGATTCATCTGTACAGCCCTGCAGCTGTGTCCGTCGTCTGTATCAGTTTTTCAGTGGATTAGGGCAGAATCTGTTTAGGGCTGGGCTGACCACTAGCACCTGCAACTTTTGTGTGTCTTGCATCTTAAGCCAGTGAAATCCCTGGACGAGCTTGACATGATTAGTGCATAGGGGATCTGTAGTGGGCTGGGATCGGCATCATTTACTAGTCAGCCTTTCTATGTGCAAGGTTCATAGAGGTTGCACACTCAGTCTTGTGCAACTCCCATTATCAGGAGTTAGTCATTTTTCTTTATTTCCTCTATTTTCTTCCATCTTCACCTCTGACTTATATTCTTGGTGCATTTGCCCCACTATCCATATGCAGTGTGCACAGGTGAACGACTGGCGGAGTGCCAAGTCCATTTACGAGTTCTCAGCCAAGGACATTGATGGGAATGAGGTATCTCTTGACAAATACAGGTAAGTTAACTTTTGAATACTTCCTCACAACCGCCAGTATTTGAAGGCCATTCTTGATTCCCTTCTTTAATACTAATGAACCGTTGGCACTTTTTTTTCTTTTTGCAGGCTGTTATCATATAGGGAAAAAAATATTACCTAGATTAACTTTTTTTCAACCACATGTCCAGACATAAGCACTTCATTTGTGAAAATACATGAAGACTACTGAATGGTGATTGTATTGTGTATAATTGTTTTAATGCCGTTTCTGTTTTACTTTTTGTCAGAGGAGATGTTTGCATCATCACAAATGTAGCCTCCAAATGAGGCAAGACCAGTGTGAACTACACTCAGTTTGCGGCAATGCACGCCACGTATGCTGAGAAAGGTTTGCGCATCCTGGGCTTTCCATGCAACCAGTTTGGAAGTCAGGTAAGGAAGGTTGCACCTCTGTTTATGATAGGACATTATTTAGTCTTGCTGTTGGAGGCATTGCCTGTAGTCAATGAAACACCTGCCCCAGTTACTACTGATGAGTCATGTGAGGTGTGGATGAAAATGGAGGAGTGATTCTCACTTCAGTTCAAACTATGGTGAAGTGTGGTCAAAATTATTAACAGACAACTGGAGTGGTACTGCAGATTTATTAATGATATCAGGAGCATTGTTATAATCATTATATGTTCATTACATGTTCATCCACAAGCCCACACATCTCTGGGCAAACCCATCTCTTATACCTAAAGACCCCTCCCTTGTACTCTTACAATGTGTCCACCTCTTCTCCCCAGAGATAAGAATATTTACATAGGATCCCCTTACCCCCAAGCCCTGGGTGACGCTCTTAGCTCATAAAACATTTCACAACAGGTCAGACAGAACACACGGCCAACTCAGTTACCAATTCAATTCAAGTTATACTATGGAATACTATACTAACCTAATGAATTAAATGAGAAATATATACATTTTATCCTACAGAAGTTCCTATCCCAGAGTAAGGTCAGTTAAAAGAAAAGCCTTGATTGATAAAATAATGAGGATCAGAAAGTTTTTGAGGTGATCCTGCTTGTGCAGGCCTGAATGACTTTCATTATGTTGCCTTGTTTTGCAAAAATCTATCGTTGGCCCGTCAAGGCCATGCTCTTCATTTGATGTTTGTCTTTATTACAGTACAATGCCAACTTCCACTTTTGGAAATGATGCAATTCATGTTAACCTTATTTAAAGCAAATCTCAACCGTCAGAAGTGTTTGGTCCCTCTTTTTCTAGAGGCATTTTTAGATAAAGAGTGAAAATAATTGAAGAAATTATTTAAGAGGTAATGTTTTGAACATTATGATATGATTCTTGTCTCCATCTCTGTAGGAACCAGGAACAGATGCTGAGATTAAGGAGTTTGCCAAAGGCTACAATGCTGAGTTTGACCTCTTCAGCAAGATCGACGTAAATGGTGACAATGCCCACCCCCTATGGAAGTGGATGAAGGATCAGCCCAAGGGAAAAGGAATGCTTGGGAAGTGAGTTTTATTTCATTACACCTTTTAGGTTGCCAACCTGCGTACACCTCTCTCTGTCTTCTATGAGCAGACAGAGGCCCCTGGGTGCAGGTGTATATTAAGTGTATCTATTGGTTACTTCAGAGTTACACTACCGTTCAAAAGTTTGGGGTCACTAAGAAATGTCCTAATTTTTCAAAGAAAAGCACTGTTTTTTTCAAAGAAGATGACATTAAATCAGAAATACACTCTTTACATTGTTAATGTGGCAAATTTCTATCCTAGGTGGAAATATCTGGTTTTCAGTTAAATATTTACAAAGGTTTATAGAGGCCTATTTCCAGCAACTACCACTCCAGTGTTCTAATGGTACATTGTGTTTGCTAATCGCCTTAGAAGACTAATGGATGACTAGAAAACCCTTGAAACCCCTTGTGCAATTATGTTAGCACAGCTGAAAACTGTTTTGCTGGTGAGAGAAGCTATAAAACTGGCCTTCATTTGAGCTAGTTGAGTATCTGGAGCATCACATTTTTTGGGTTTGGTTATACTCTGAAAATGGCTCGAAAAAGATAACTTTCATGTGAAACTCGCCAGTCTATTCTTGTTCTTAGAAATTTAGGCTATTCCATGTGAGAAATTGTGGAGAAACGGAACTTTTCCTACAACGATTTGTACAAGGTAAAAGGGATTTTAAATAGGGAAGGCTATCACTCCATTTTTCAACGCCATGCCATACCCTGTGGACAGCGCTTGATTGGAGCCAATTTCCTCCTACAACAGGACAATGACCCAAAGCGCACCTCCAAATTATGCAAGAACTATATAGGGAAGAAGAAGGCAGCTCGTATGCTGTCTGTTATGGAGTGGCCAGCGCAGTCACCGGATCTCAACCCCATTGAGCTGTTGTGGGAGCAGCTTGGCCGTATGGTACGCAACAAGTGCCCATCAAGCCAATCCAACTTGTGGGAGGTGCTTCAGGAAGCGTGGGGTGAAATTTCTACAGATTACCTCAACAAATTAACAGCTAGAATGCCAAAGGTCTCCAATGCTGTAATTGCTGCAAATTGAGCTTTTTTTGACGAAAGCAAAGTTTAAAGAACAAAATGTATATTTCAAATAGAAAACATTATTTCTAACCTTGTCAATGTCTTGACTATATTTTCTATTCATTTTGCAACTCATTTGATAAATAAAAGTGTGAGTTTTCATGGAAAACATGACATTTTCTGGGTGACCCCAAACTTTTGAACGGTAGTGTACGTACGTACTAAATGAAGTCAGAGGTGGGAACACAAGTGATTTTATCTAGGTCACAGTCTTGAAATTGGCAGGCATAAATAAATGTGCATTTTGTTTTATTTTACCAAAAAAACTTGGCGGAATGCAGAGCGTGCGTTATCGGGATTGTGTTTTATTCCCCCCCATATTGGACTACTGTAGAAATGTGTTTAAACAGTGCTATGTGCTTTTCTCAGCAGTTTAACAGTTTGTGCGACAAAATATTATTTTGGCACCACCTCCACCCACTCCCCCCAAAACAATGTTTAGATAACTTGGCTTAACTGTACCACTGATTTTAGAACATGGCTGCCAGCTACCAGGAACAAACAGAGATTATTGATTATTTGTATTGATGCCAACATGTTTTGCTCACAGTTGCGCATGGCAAAAACTCATTCCTTTCCTAAAGAGGAATTATCTGTCAGTTTTATATTTGTTTTCCAAGTAAAATCCTTTTAAGAAATGGAGGATTGTAATGTATAATACCATGTTCAAATGTTATAAGTCAGACATTCTACACTGTGTTTAGACTCAGATGTATAAAACAGCTGCTGAAAACTTGTGTAGGCCGAGTAAATTGATCAGGAATCGATAAGGGAATTGATTAAAAAATCAGACCAATAAGCAGAACCAACAGTAGCATTGATATAAATACAATCTTTTTATTTATTCATTTATTTATGGGCGTTTTAGCTTTAATTTGGATAGGACAGTGAAGTATTTTGAACAGGGAGTGAGGAGGAATGAAGAGGTGGGGAGAGGATCGTGAAACGACATCAGGCCGAAATCGAACCTGTGTCCCCGTGGGCATTGTAGCCCAAAATTACATTTAGTCTTTGCTAAGCTTTATCCTTATTGAATTAAATACTCTTTGCATATAAACTGAACTAGTTGTCACCTATGGGAGTCCTATGTATCCTTTTATCCTACTTATTTATACTTAGTATCCTTATGTAACTAGCTACACTGTAGATACCTAGCTGTGTTAGGAATAACTTTAGTTATTAAGTAATGCAATTTAAGACTGTGAAACTGTGTATTTGTCACTGCACTGTGCACAAGACTGATTGTGCAACCTCTATGAACTTTGCAACTAGAAATGCTGGCTAGTAATCAGATTAGAGAGCAGTGACCGATCTGATTTTCTGATCTATTTTTCTTTACTCATAGCAACATCAAGTGGAATTTTACCAAGGTGAATATATCTTGATCTTTTTCTCATTCTATGCATCCATCAAGAAGTATTTTGGGCAGTAGAGTCCTTAACTAAAGGTAATAAAGCGTGTTCACCCAATTTTGCTGCTTTTGTGTTTCCAGTTCCTTATTGATCGTGAGGGACAAGTTGTGAAGAGGTATGGTCCCATGGATGATCCAAGTGTAAGTTGGAGTGTTTTTTTGTCATCACTAAGCAGACTACAGTGTGATATTAATGTATTTGTAAAGTGCTGAGATGATCTGTCTTGTTAATGTGTTCTTTTCTTGTTGATCTCAAACCTTGAATTTGTGTGTGTTTTGACAGACGGTGGAAAAAGATCTCCCCAAGTACCTGTAAAGAGCTTCCTGTCCGTCTTACACTTCCCTCGGTACCCCCTTGGTCTCCTGTGGCGGGCTGGCTGTGAGTGTGTCACTGCCCAGATTAGTGACGGCCTGACCGTAAACCTGTTTGCCAGGGAGGTCAGGCCTGATGGAACTGGCGTGCATAACCACTGGGATGGCCTCTTAACACTAGCAAACCTTCAGGAGACAAGGCTTAACCATTTCCCCCCCGCACAAAAATCTTGCACTGTTTTTTTTTTTTTACTATGATTTATAACCCTAATAAAGTTATGTTCAAGTATGATCATTGTCATTATTACACTGTACCAGAGACATGGGTGTTAGTAAGGCTACATGGGTTAGCTAAATAGGAGGTACTTAGGCATAATACAAGACCAAAGTGTAGCACTCAAAAGGCATCAGTAGCCAGTTCCATGTTTGTGTTTCAAAGATTCAATAGTCAAATTTGATTTTAGACTTTCAATTTACTGTAACCGCCTGTAAATATATGACGCCTTTCTTTAACAAGTCTTAACATTTGATGTGAAAAGAAGTGTGATGGGCGGATTTGACATAAAAGGAGAATATCAATTTCTTCTCCCTGGACATTTGTGTTTTATGATCTAGTCTACAAAATTAGTTTTTATGGGTGAAGTAAGTAGGTTTTGTTGACAAAAACTACGCTAGCAATAATGCTTCTAGTCTTAAAGAGGCAATTACTTTGTCAGTTAGCATTTGGCTAGCTCAGCTTTGCTGTACAGCTGTGGGCTATACATTGAAAAACAATATTCGAAACAATTCAAAATATTAGGCTTTAAGGTTTAACGATGGTAAGCCAACTCATTTGGAGATTCTCAAATGTAATGTAGCAGCCTGATATGATACCATACCTGGCTCACCTAGGCCTACGTGAAACTGAATCTCACGGATCTTACCAAATCACACGGATTTTCACTCCCAATAGCATAGACTAATAATAACTAGTCCATTAGACTGCTGTGCAGTGCGAGTGAAAGGCTTCCATGTTCGTACTGTGCAGATCACTAAGTCTGTAGCAGAACTGTACCTTTTGTCTGACTTCACTTGAAAAATTGGCCAATAATTCAATGTAAACAATGGAGGCTGGTATTTGCATTTGTGTCTTTTGGGAGTTCCATCGTCCAAGTAAGCCCTTTCTTTAAGCCACTGACAGGGTCATACTGACATTCTGTCTGACAACACAAAAATTCCTACAGAGATAGATCCGTGTCTGTTTTGCTCAATAACTGTAAAGAAACTGAAGAAAATGTGTGTTTCTCTGTAACAACCCAAAGCTGGTTTGCTCCCAGGGTAGAGCTAGTGGTTAAACCCATATTCATACAGGCCTATTACGACACTCCAGGCATGTTAGACAAGTTGCAGGGGCCACTATGGTCAAATTCTGCTTTTCTATTTGAAGATCACAACAAAAGCTGTCACGGTTATGCAATAGATCGCAATCTATTTCAAATAAAATAGCATTGGGTAATGATTTGCTGCAATCTGCTACAAAAGTCACATAGCGTAGGGAACATCACAATGACTGGATGACTGGCTATCCTTTGTGGTCCAAAGCCTGTAGATATGAAGACAATGTTTTGCTTACTTGTCAACACCACAAAACCATAGATGAGAGAGCTTTTTTTGTGCTAATTAACGTTTGGGGACTCCAGTATAAGAACCTAATTGGTGAATATTATGATCATGCAGTTTTGAGAGGCAATATATTTATAACAGAGTAGTATGGAAAAGGTCATAAGCATAGTTGTCGATAAGGTAATCCTATACCCATATTTAATTTTTTGAAGGGATTACATTACATAGCCTTTTTAAGGTTGCTGGTTATAGTGTTCTTACTGAATACAAGACCTATTTCTATCATTAAATGCCCTTCCTAAAAGTTTGCACCCAAAAACATCTGAAAAATAGAGCTCACCTTGAACCTTCACTTCAGGTTTAAGCTAAAATGCACAAAAAGCGACCTCTAGTGGCAGTGGTGAGCCTTTGTGACAGCAACTGTATTTACAAGGAATTGTAAATAGATGATTGTAGGTTACCAATGTAATAAATATAATTTATTATAGTAATATAAATGTAATTTTTTCCCCTTGTCTATATTCTTCCACTAATTTATGTATTTTAAAGAAAAGTCCGCTACTGCACTACTGCTCAATCTTTTAAGGCACACAGAACAGACAGTATAGTCTGTTTGAGTTATTGTTGCTTAACATGTCAGCCCTTCTCAGAAGGACTGAAGGGCCTGACCGCATGCCACTAGGGAATATACATCTGGGATAAATATAAAATGGAAGAACTCTCCACATCACTGGACAACACTAGATTCTCTTCTTTCATGTCATAATTCATTATGTTTTAATATCTCAATGCAAGATATAATACTCCTGGGAAACTCATTTCAAAAGTTTTCACCCCCCAAAATCTGAATAGAGCCCGTCTTGAAGTTCTCCTTTAAATCACCACCGCTCCAGGTTTAAGCTAAAATACACAAAAAGCGCCCTCTAGTGGCAGTTGTGATACTTCTTGATGACAGCAACTGTGTTTACAAGGAATTGTAAATAGATGACTGTACCAATGTAATAACTATAATTTATTATAAGAATATAAATTAAATATATAAATACATATGTAATTTGACAGTGGTGTAAAAGAAAAGGAGAATGATAACAGTGGCGAACCGCCAGGGCCTGCTGAAAGTTCTCTGTAGACCTAAACACTGCCATCACCTATTTCTTTCATCATGAGGGCTACTGGTTTTATGTTGCACAGTTCGTTTGACATCCTGAGGCCAATTGGTCAGGGAGCATAATTGATTTACATTAAAAATTGTACAAAGGTATATTTAAAAAAAACAAGCTTCATTGCACATGAGGAATATACAGTAAGTCTCTATGTTGACATTCTGAGATGAACTGTTCAGAGAGCATAATAGCTTTATATTTGTTCTAAAATAAATAAATAATAATAATAAAAAACACATTGCACATGACCGATATTAGACTCTGTGTTCAAATTGTTGAAGTGCATAAAAGGTTTTTATTTTGAATGTGAAATAAATATTGACTATTACACTAACTTGTATTTATGTTACTCACATTGCCTTTCAAATGTAATAGGCTTACAGCCAAAGATATCTAATTTGACGTCAATTGAAAGATAACTCTAAGATGACATAGCAAACCTGCCTGCGAAATGACGTAGGCCCTCTACTGGCGTATTAAGCCTCTGTTGGACTGGGTCTGGGACAGCTGCGTCGGTCGCTTGTCGGTGAAGTAGCTTACGCCGTGTGAGGATACCCTGATGTGCCAACGGGAGGATGAAGGTCGAAACGGGGAGATGGAATGCTAGCATGTAGCTAGTTTATGTTTGCAAAGTCCAGATGACAGTGAGCAAACATCTTCCATCGATCCATCGTAAGAAGCCCTTTTCGATCAAGTTAAATGGAAGGAACAGTGAGGCTATCGGAGATCGGTCAAGGCACCACATCATCTGCGGCTCTAGCGTCTGATGATACGGAGACCGTCATTGGCGTCAGTTATGGGATGGACGGGGGGGATCCAGGTGTGTATAATCTACACACCACAAAACAGTCGGATTGCTCTTTAGTTTACCACGAAATGCTTGTGTCGTTACACCTTGCTACGAGAGAAAGCGTATGGACCGTAGTACAAGTAGCCTGTGCCTAATGCATTGCAGACGCGTGCGCGGTTGTCCTAGGCTCATGCGCTTTTCCCATCATATTTTCACCATGTACTCTCCAGATTTCCCATGCAATCTTGAGAAGTTATAGACCCCACTGTAACAGCTATTTTAAATGCATGATGTCGAGGCTAATATTGCACGGATTAGTGCGTTTCCTTATACTGCACGTCTCACCTCATACGAAACTTGCATATTGACACAATCGTGTTCATGTGCAAACAACACGTGACTTCGTGTTTTACTGCGAGGCAATAGCTCATGTCATGCAGCCTAATAAAACTATTGGTAGCTATGGAGATGCAATACATATCCTTATGACTTAACTCGACAAGGATATGGGTATTATTATTCTACTGATCGATGTGTAGAAGATGAGAGAGTAATTATTAGGACAGTGGACACACCGGAGGAATACTCTTCTCTATCACCGTCTCTGCGCCTCAGTGAAGACTGACAGCTGCGCAGTCACCCATTCCCCTTTCTGGCAACTCTCTCCTCCTGGGTACCCTGAATAATGGCTAAATATCCTGTGTCAGAAAGCTAAACCTATTTTCAGATAGGGCTCCCTGCATTCTAGGCATCTGGCAGCAGAAAATGAAATGAAAATTCCAAGGCTGTGCTCAGGACCAGCTCACCCCAACATTCAAGCATTTGCTGGGAGTCAATGAGGAAAAAAAATACACTTTGCAGTTTCCTTTCGATGCCAAAGCCAAGTGGGCTGGGCTATGCTGGACTTCTATGTTGTGAATTCTTTACATCTCGTTGATTAAATTGCACCAGACACTGCACACTCCCTCAGATGTTACAGAGGACCAAAAGGCCAAAAGTCGTATTCATTTTAGGCCAGGTTCTGTTAAGTGTAGCACTTTAGATCAACGGTATGCCTAAGCACAAACTAATATGGGCACAGGAATAGATCAGGGGTCTCCTGAAGCCACGCTGTGCATCTCAGAAATGCTTCATGTATCAACCCTGAGTCTCAACCCTGAGTCTCAGGAGGTGCTAACCATGGCTGGCAAACCTGCTGAGGTTTTAATTATTCAAATCCATTTAAATGGACCCGCTGAGGTTCTATTGTTTCATTTCATTTTTAGAATGCAGTCTTATCTCCTTAGTAAAACGCAATTATCTCAAAGCATGCAATACAATGCATTTTTTTTAAAACCCAATGGAAATTGTCATGTGTTGCCATCTAGCAGCATTAAAAACAAAACCATGACCTGGATACAGGGCAATCCTTATGGTAGATTCTGAAGATGTATACAGTCCAACATGTGCTAAAAGTGCTCCATACATTTAAAACAGTAGTGAGGAGTTTTGTCTAAAACTAGTATGTTAACCACCTATACGCCATGTAAAAGCCTTAAAGACACCAACAACAGCACAGCTGCTACTAATAAAAGCTTCCTTATATGCTAACTGGTGTGTTTTGGTGATATAGTTGGCGGTGTTCTATGAAAGCTTACATTTTAGTGATATGGTCTGCCTGTGACCACAGAACTTAGTGCATAGCCTGGGAGGCTAGTGGGTGTGTTTATGTCCTTCACATGACTTTGTACCATCTGAATGAATTTGAATGACAATAAAATCTAGTTACTGATAAAAACTTATGTCAAAAAATGGCAATACTATTGCTTTGCATTTATAAACAATAGTTGATTATTCTTGTCACTGAACAATGTTTGAAATGCCTTATAGACAGTTTGTTTTAGTACTGAGTCTATGGTAAAGTAAGAAGGGTTTAATTTGAAAATATAAAATGTTGTTAGTTTTGTGTGGTACAGCATTAGGCCTAGCTGTCAGCTAATTGTTTTTTTGTGGTAGATTAACAGTGCAGAATGGGTTTGTGTGGTTCATTTGGTGCTGTACTAAGACTGTTTGTATGTGTTGTGCAGTATATGTGTCAGAGGAATGTGACCGTGGTGTTTTGTGTGAACAGTGGTTTAATGTTTAGTGAAATAGCCTCAAGCTCAACAACAGAGTAAGACTGTCTTGTTTGTGTTTGTCAGTGAACTTCCAGAAGAATGTGACCATGTTGTTAGTGTGTATCAGCAGGATGGGTTTATGATGTATGTGTGTGTGGTGTGTGTTAGTGTGTACCAGCAGGATGGGTTTATGATGTGTGTGTGGTGTGTGTTAGTGTGTACCAGCAGGATCGGTTTATGATGTGTGTGGATGGTCGGAAACTGAAAATGTGTTTGTGCGGGTTATGTGTTGAAGCCTAGTACTACAAATTGCTTTGCGTTTGTTTTACTATACTAGTTGTTAAATGTGTTAATTCTCTCTCTCTCTCTCTCTCTCTCTCTTTCTCTCTCTATCTCTCTCTCTCTCTCTCTCTCTCTCTCTCTCTCTCTCTCTGTATGCTGTGGGTATACAGAGTGTACACAGACAGGTCCGAGCCGGCTTGCAGAGTTAGCATACACACTGTAATTCCCCCCAGGGCTGACCAGACAAGCAAAGCATCAGCATAAATATTAGCACTCTGTCAAGGAAATATAGTAAACTAGTGTCACCATAGCAAACATAGAACACATTTGCCTCCCATTATTTATGCACGTCTCATTATCCAAATACAGAGGCCAATCATTTTCCTTCTAGCTATGGTGAACATCATCCTTACCTACAGTTCTATAGGTTTTTAACTGCATGTTTTCACAAAGGAGCGGGTGGTCCTTTCATGTAAAGGTGATCACAAGTAGGAGTAAATTAGAAGCCAAGCGGAGTGTTAAAGGTTGAGATAACGGTCAAGCTTAGCCCAGCTGATTGTGTGGGCACAGCTGGTATGAAGCATATTGCATTTGGGCTGATGACTGATGCTCAGAAAATGAGAGATTGACATGGAGGGAGTTCTCCTTAGGATTGCGTATCCTTAGAGAGCTGCCTATTGACTCTTGAGTGGATAACTAATTGGATGTGGAGTGCACTACTGGAGTGATTGATAACCCAGCTGCTATGTTGAATGTAGAAAATGGTTACATCCGATGATTTGATTCCAGGTCCTTCCAAATACTGTGAAATGTAATTGACCTTCAATGACCTTCATGCTGGTATGTTTCAGGTTTCGGTCAGACCTAGCCAATACTGTGTCCCACTACTAAGACAGCACAGTCTGCTTCAGTGTGCTGTGCACATCAGAAATAATTGACATACAAGGATGACTTGCGCTCATGTATGCAGGAGGCAATATTTTAATAGTTGGTGCCATTACTGAACCAAGGATACATTTGTTCTTAGAAACTCTATTTACTTAGCTATCTCTGCGGCTCTTACTTACTGCAGCTAGTGTTTGAGTTCAATTGTAGTTCAAGTTTAAATTATTAAGTAAAACTGGCACCGAAAGAGTAATTAGGTGAATTTGCTTGAGGCACTCAAAAGGAAATGTGGTAACTGGTATTTTTTTCTTTTCATTCCTCAATGGCTCCTCAGTACTTCTCTCCCGCTGAAGACCACCATTGAGAGGACTACTGCATGTGAAAGATTATTGATTCTCTTTTTTACAAATGCCTCTCTATGTCCTTCTGTCTCTCTTTAACTGACCGTTATGGTACTACAGTTGCCACCTTCCACCACCGAACAGTGTTCATGTCATGTGTGATAATCAGTGCACATTACCAGAGTGACACCAGTAAACAATGCAGTGCGGCTTGAGAACTGGCACGGAATTATTCAGTTTGTTTCTGCGCTGCAGGAGGCCGGCAGCGTGCTCGCTGCTGCGCGCATGCGCGTGCGGCCCGACGCCAGAGACAACACGGGCCCCAGGGCTCCTGTGCATGACCTTGTGCTGCTGTGTGTCCTCGTCTCCGAGCTCTTGCCAGGGCCCTCGAATATGCTGGATATCTATCTCTCTCTCTCTCTCTATCTCTCTCTCTCTCTCTCTCTCTGTTGCTCTCTCTATCTCTCTCTCTCTCTCTCTGTGCTCTCTCTGTGCTCTCTCTCTGTGCTCTCTCTATCTCTCTCTCTCTCTCTCTGTGCTCTCTCTGTGCTCTCTCTCTGTGCTCTCTCTCCCTCTCCCTCTCTCTCTCTCTCTCTCTCTCTCCCTCTGTTGCTCTCTCTATCTCTCTCTCTCTCTCTCTGTGCTCTCTCTGTGCTCTCTCTCTGTGCTCTCTCTCCCTCTCCCTCTCTCTCTCTCTCTCTCTCTCTCTCTTTGCTTGGTGCTCTGCTAGAGAGCATAGCGGGGGGAAAGCTAGAATAAGAACCACCCTTCAACCCTGTTTAAAGGCAGTGTGATCTATGTGTGTGTGTGATAAAGGCACATTACATTCACTTGCCGCAAAGGGGGAGCCAAATGATCTTAATGGACTGAGTGACTACAAATCTCTCATCTCTTCTCTTCTACATATCAGCTGTGCCAACAGGCCAAGCATGGTATTTTCCATGAGTGCAAATAGCAGTCTGTTTCCCCACCAGCCACCCTAGTATGGCAGCTTCGCGAGAGAAAGGTCTTGTTTACACACATGTACACCCCAGAAATGGATGTAACGATTTCCTCGTATGATATGTGCATGGTTAAAGCTATCTAAAGTAGCCTACATCCCAGAGCTCTGAGAACTGGCAGTGAGCGAGGACGAGACGGAGAAGAATGAGAAATGGCTCCCTCCTCTCGTTTGCTTCTCTCTTCCAGCTGTCCTGTCTTCTAATGTCGGTGAAATCAGCTTATCAGATCACGGGCCATCCTCTCAGCAGCTGGAGCGCCTGCCAACCTCGGCTCCGCCGCCACGCTTTAACCGCACACTCCGCGAAACACACACATACCCTTTGCTGCTGTGCTGCGTTATGTAAGCCTTACATAAGAGCAGCGCTCCCAACCGGGGCCTCAGGTTATCACCCGAGTCTCCTCAGTACCACCTCAAAGTGGGCACTGGTAGTATGCCACTGGGAGACCTGTGTCCTTTCAGTCTGCTAGGGCAGTGGTTCTCAAACTGTGGTGGCTCCCTTTTGGTGGTACTACATTTTTTATGACTAGGATATTAATCATTAAATATGTATAAAAAAATCATTAAAACAACAATTTAAGTTTGTTATTTATCTGAGCCATGCTCATTCTCCTGATCAGGCATTACAGTGAGGTAATAACACTTAGTTCCTATCGCGCGGCATGCTACCGAAGGTCAATGATAGTTACAATGGTGGTACTTTGAAAGCCAAATATTTTCTGAGGTGGTACTCACGGTGAATCGTTTGAGAACCACTGTGCTAGGAGATGCAGCTAGGCCATCGCTCAGTTCTCTCTGGCTGTGTTGGCTTGCATGTTTGGCATCAGGAGCGCTCCGAGGTGTTGTGTGAGAATGGGGGGACAGTGTGGCTTGAGTGTGTACTGCAGTTACCATCAGTCAGAGCTACAGTCAGCTCTGTGGGACTGTGAGCGTGAATCACGGCCCCCAGCAACTGTCACACATGACCTCATGTTAGAGATAGAAAAGAAGGCTGCAGCCGAGGGTAGGTGCAGGTCTGATGCAGACGCGCACAGACAGTTCTGAGGATGTAGTTGTGCAGGCAGGCGGTGTAGGGTATGCATTTTAATGCTCAAAGCACACTGAAGCTGTAGTATACTGCACAAAGCAAACTAGAGCTGTAGTATACTGCCACAAAGCAAACTGAAGCTGTAGTATACTGCCACAAAGCAAACTGAAGCTGTAGTATACTGCCACAAAGCAAACTGAAGCTGTAGTATACTGCACAAAGCAAACTGAAGCTGTAGTATACTGCCACAAAGCACGATGAAGCTGTAGTATACTGCCACAAAGCACGCTGAAGCTGTAGTATACTGCCACAAAGCAAACTGAAGCTGTAGTATTCTGCCACAAAGCAAACTGAAGCTGTAGTATTCTGCCACAAAGCAAACTGAAGTTGTAGTATTCTGCCACAAAGCAAACTGAAGCTGTAGTATTCTGCCACAAAGCAAACTGAAGCTGTAGTATTCTGCCACAAAGCACGCTGAAGCTGTAGTATTCTGCCACAAAGCACGCTGAAGCTGTAGTATACTGCCACAGATATTCTGCCTTCTGTACATCAGTAATTGTTATTTGTTTAGTGATTTATTGATAAACCGGATTTTGATTCAACATCTCTCCAAGGGATATGTGTGTTTGTATGCCTGTGTATGTGTGTGTGTGTGTGTGTGTGTGTGTGTGTGTGTGTGTGTGTGTGTGTGTGTGTGTGTGTGTGTGTGTGTTTGTGTGTGTGTATCTGTCTGTCTTCGGAGACAGGAGATACATTCATATAAGGCAGATTATCTGCCATGATGTCATCAATTATGGGATGTTTATGTGCTTGTTTGTTTGAGAGAGCGACATCTGCTTTAGGTTGACTGCTTAGATTTTATTTGTGTGAGACTGCCAGCTGTTATAGTCTATAAGCTACAGGTGAAACGGATGATATCATTATTTCATGTGTCATTGCATGTTTGTGTATGTGTGTGTGTGTATTTGTGTGTGTGTATGTATGTATGTGTGCGTATGTGTGTGTGTATACGCGCGTGTGTGTGGCAGCTGGTCTGTTGAGATAGCACAGTCACGGCCAAATGCATACTGACTGCATGTTGACACATGATCAGAGCCAGCGGGCCTAAAAGCTAGTGTTCCATGGCAACCTGTGTTCCATGGCAACCTGAACTACCAGAGCATGTTTTTATTTTTTATTATCACACTTCGTCTGCATGCTTGGGACACTGGGACTCCTGTCTTTCTGTGGTTAACTGTTATCTGTTAGTTAGTTTGTTTGTTTGTTAACCTTTCTTTTAAGTATTTGGAAAAGGCCAACACATGTTCATGTTCATTCTTTTATTCATTCCATTCATTTCTTGCTTGTTGCAAAGCAACTGTTGTCTATTGACAAGTCATACTCACATGTGAGTCAGATAACCTTGCACATGTAAGTTTTGTGGGTGTGATCACAATGGCCATGACTGCTCTGAAGCCTGTGGTTCTCTGCAGGGACAGATCTCTATGAGCCAGTCATCCAACCCTCTCTCTACTGCATAGTTGAGGTAATTACCTGG
>NC_137918.1:20297669-20615169 GCF_963457725.1 Sprattus sprattus | reverse complement strand
TCCTGTTAAAAACGACGATATGCTGCTCTGGACTCGTTTCATTGTACAGTAGCCTAATTAGCTGGCTTTGGTAATTTCCGTGTATGTAATGTTATTGTTACAATGTATACAATGTGTTTATGTGCATGGGGACGTTCGCGAATTCTGAGAATGCCGACAGTTCGGGTAAGGTGAACGTTATAGTGCCAGCGATGTAAGCAAGTGTAAGAAAACGCTGTCACAACCTGTCTGTTTTTTCATTGTTTTTTTAATAATTGAGGGTTATCCCCCCCCCATGTATGAAATTCATCCAGCTGAGGTGGGGATGTAAAAACCAGAGGGGGGGTAAATCCCCACCATCCCCCCCGGCAAATCGCACCCTGAATACAAGTGTGTTAGCCTTAGAAGGGTTTTTACATTTTTGTGTTTTGTCAATGTTCTCTTATGCATGCCTGACGTTGGAGCCGGGATAACATGCTGCAAGTCATTGGATCTGATCCAAGCGACAGTTTTGTTAATTTGCCCACAGCTGTGAGAGGTTGACAGAAAACAGAGCATTTGAGAACGGAACCATGCCTGACAGTTCTGGCCATTATTGCAAACATCTGGTTGCAGAGTCTCATCTGCCATTCACACATCTGCATTATAACATTTTTTATTTAATTATTTAGGCATTCAAAAACCTGCTTTCAAGGCAGGACAGATCTGAGCTTTTGAGAGGTTTTGTTTTTCTCATCATCACAAACCCAGTGATTTGCGGACATTTGCAGTTCATCTTTTGGCCCAGCATGAAGCTGGGGTGGCAGAGGTCCAGGATGGAGCATGGGCATGATGGCAGCTCTCTTTCTGCCCGGCAACAGCCTCTTCCCTAGCATGCATCTGGCTCCTGTGGTTCCTCAGGCCCTGCATGGAGCTTCAGAGGCTGGTGGAGCCAGCAGCCTGTGTCTTTATGGTGTTGTTGGGGTGAGCTGAGAGAGAGCAGATGGAGGTGAATATTTACAGCTCCCGGGAAGGTGATGGTGAAGGACTGCCTGGTCTGTTTACTGTTCCATTCATGTGCACGTTTCCATAGCATGAGGCTGTGCGGGTGAGGACTACACTTGTCACAGCTATGAGCGTGTTTGTGTGTTTCTCAGGGTTGTGCAGACCATTGGCCAGCATGCTGTGTGGCCTAGTCGTGTGTGTGTGTGTGTGTGTGTGTGTGTGTGTGTGTGTGTGTGTGTGTGTGTGTGTGTGTGTGTGTGTGTGTGTGTGTGTGTGTGTGTGTGTGTGTGTGTGTGTGTGTGTGTGTGTGCTGTGTGTGTGTGTGTGTGGTGTGGTGTGTGTGTGTGTTTCTGTAGGTGTCTCCCCTGCTACAATAGCCCCATCACTGTAACTACACTACTGGCTGAAATGACTTTTTCACCTTTTGTGAAATTGATGCCAAAATGATTCAGTTCTGGGTTGGTCATCTTTTTCCTGAATTGATCTCAGATAAAGATGGAAATTAATAAACTTCTAAACTTTAGTCCCACCTCTAGTCAGTTTTTACTGTAGCTGCTGCATGCTCTTGTTTCACAGGGAGAGCAGTTATTCTGTTGAGAACTGACCTAAATATCTTTGATGGTAGCAGATGACACAAATGAGAGTTTGAGAATGAGAGAATAGAGACATTATTCCACTGAGCACTGAATGGGTAGTATATTAATACCCTGAGCACTAAATGGGTAGTACATGGAGACATTATTCCCCTAAGCACTGAATGGGTAGTATATTATTACTCTGAGCACTGAATGGGTAGTATAGTATTACCCTGAACACTGAATGGGTAGTATATTATTACCCTGAGCACTGAATGGGTAGTATAGTATTACCCTGAGCACTGAATGGGTAGTACTGTATATAGAGACTTTAAGTGTCATTTATTCATGCAAAGACAGAAAAGCATAGTGTTTAATACTCACAGCTCTGAAGCAATACAAGTGTGACCAGATGAACTGTCTAACTCACATTCATCTTTTGTTTATTTATCTGTCATATCTTGTACTCTTTGCCTGTCCCTTTTTCTTTGTGTTAATGGGTATTGTGCTGTCCATCTTTTCACACACAATTCCATTCAGCATTTACTGCAGTCTGAAGCTGACTAGTTTGAGTGAGTGTATATACTGCAGCTGTGACTGAAGTCTCACATAATGAAGAAGACGAAATATTCATATTCTGTTAGCCTCTCAGGAATGGTATCTCTCTCTCTCTCTCTCTCTCTCTCTCTCACTCTCTCACTCTCTCTCTCTAGCTTCCACCCACATGCACACACCTGCCAGTCTCATTCTCTCCTTCACATAATGAAACACCCAGCACCTGTCACTGTCACAGGCAAATATTAATCCTAATTCATATTAAAAACCTATGGCTTTGGAGTAAATGCTTTTATAATGGAACAGTGATGTTGCTGGCTAGTGGAAACCTGTGTAGAAACAGCCACAGTCTGGGCTTCTCATTTTATCCAGCTCTGCTACTGCAGAGCTGTTATCTAGTTTTCCTCTACATTCTAAGTGCTTTTCTCAGCATTCATCCACTGCTTAGTGTGTGTGTGTGTGTGTGTGTGTGTGTGTGTGTGTGTGTGTGTGTGTGTTTTTGTGTTTGTGTGTGTGTGTGTGTGTGTCTGTGCGTGTGCGTGTGCGTGTGCGTGTGCGTGTGTGTGTGTGTGTGTGTGTGTGTGTGATTGACCAGCATCCTATGCTCAGCATTAAAAACGCAACAAAATTCAGAGGCACACATACATTCTTTGTGATACTGTCAAAGTTGGGGTTATATGCGTACAGATGGCTGCCGTGGTTGCATAGACCCATTCACACACGTCACAGACACAGGCACCAATGTTCTCCTGCGTCAAGGAGCAGACTGTATACAATGTTAATGACTGTATGTTTATGTAGATCAGAAATGATATCCAGACCACTCTTACCTGTTCTCTCCCCGTGGAGTCTAGAGCACTAGACTGGCCTGTGCTGATTGAATGTTTAATCAGGTCAGGCTACTCCTGCTAATGCTGCTGCTGCATCTACTACTACTAATGTGGTTGTGTTCCTCCCAATAATCCCTAGCAGCACACACAGGCTGATAGAGCAGACATGAACAAACCAAGACAGCTGTAGCTAATGTTTTGCAATCCTTACATGTTGAGCGTGATTTGTCATAGGAGGGATCTGAAGGGATGTCTCATGTTCTCTCCTGTTTGCTTTTCTTTCAGAGGCGAAAAAGGCCTTTATAACAGAGGTGAGCCCAGTTGGTTAAGTATATCTCTCTTAAATATAAAAGTACTTTCATTTTAAAACCTGTAATGTAGCATCATTCATAAACACCATACTGAAAACCGAAATCTCCTTTCCTCAAGCTGTTGTTTAGTAAATGACCTGTAGAATGTAATCCATATCCTTATTTAATCCATCTCTCTGTGTGTTTTAGATGCCTTCATCATCCTTCTACCCTGGCTCCGGGCCTGATAAGAAGATTGGCCACAGAAGAGTGGATTCCTCAGGAGAGACCTCCTACAAGAAGGTGTGTAGGCCTCCTAAAACAGCAGGAGAGAGAGAGAGTGACTACATTACCCATGATGACTTAATCTGAAGGCTCCCAGAGGGCCCATGTGTCACAGCTGTGGTCCACCAGAGAACTATGAGCAGTCCTCAAATGTGAGCTGTTAAGGCTCTTCTGCATCCTTCTCCGTCCTCGAAATGGATGGGCGGGCGGACGGATTCCGACGGATTTGAACGTACTTATAGGCCTTATATACTTCTACGACGGCTCGTGGGTGCTGAAAGTAATTCACCCCCAGACCATTGGGTGGGGTAACGGCTTTTTGTCGAGACCGGAGCTACTCTTTCACGTCTTTGTTAGAATTCATTGCTTGTTTTTTTCTCCCTCCTCCCATCTGTCACTGGTCTGACAAGCAGCTTTGGACCAGTGCAGCAGGTGTGATCACATGAGTCTTGGACATATATAGACATTTTGACTAGTCATAGGCTATAGTTCATCATTGCCTGCGGGGCGAGTCCGACCAAACATTTAGAAATTATACTTGCTCGGATGCGTGTCTTGCGTGTTTGCGTAAAAGCCCACCATTAATTAGGCTTTATCCATGTCACAGTTCCCATATGGACGTGTAAAGCCTTTCACAAACAATGTTGCTGCAGTTTAGTCCCTGAATGAATTCATTCGTTGACTTCAGGGTCAGTAATAGCAGTTGTAGTGCACTTGTTGTCATACTACATCTTGAACCCCTGAAGAGTCCATCAACAAGTTTGCCTCAGTCTTCACCAGTGCATTCTTGAGGCTCAGTCAGTCAGAGCTATTGTTGTTCTCTCTTCAGACCCCATCCTCTGCCCTGAAAGGTGCCATCCAGCTGGGCATCGGCTACACGGTGGGCAACCTGAGCTCCAAGCCTGAGAGAGATGTGCTCATGCAGGACTTTTATGTGGTGGAGAGCATCTTCTTTCCAAGGTTTGTGTGTGTGTGTGTGTGTGTGTATCTGTGATTATGTTCTATGTGCACAAAATGTAATATTGGTGTATTTATAATATTCTCTCTCTCTCTCTCACTCTCTCTCTCTCTTTCTCTCTCTCCCTCTCTCTCTCTCTCTCTCATGCTCCTGTAGTGAGGGCAGCAATCTGACCCCAGCCCATCATTTCCCAGACTTCCGGTTCAAGACCTATGCCCCTGTGGCATTCCGCTACTTCCGTGAACTCTTCAACATTCGGCCTGATGACTACCTGGTTAGACAAATCTAAACTTAACCTTTACCTTCACAATTCCCTCCAAGTCATCTCCAGCCCCTGAACCTGAGGTAGTAAAGACTGAAGAAACACCACTGTAATATTAAGGGGAAGATAGATAGAGGATAGAGAACAGGATGACCTTTTGTAGAACACAGAGAGGGTGGGCATCCTGTGGAATAGAGAGTGTGGAATGTTGTATATCTGGGCACTGTGAAAGCTTGGCTCGGTGCAGTGCAGAGAGAGGGAGAGAGAGTTGGCATCTGGCCTGGCAGAGAGGGCTGGCATGTTGCCTCTCTGTAGGATGCAGGGTGGGTATGCATGTGGGAGTGAGTCAGTCTGGGAATGACTCAGAGAGAGTGTGTGTGTGTGTGTGTGTGTGTGTGGCTGTGTGGCTGTGTGTGTGTTTGTTTGTGTGTGTATGTATATGTGCAGCAGTTCACTCACCGGTTCATTAATTTGTTTGTGGGTTGGTGAGCACACATGGGTGTCTGGATGTCTGAGCACGCTGCAGGATGGCCAGTTAAGATGGCCTACGAAGGGTCCTCCTGTCTGTAGAGAGGCTGTCCAGCACTGTTTTAATGTGATGGAGCAGGAATGTTCTGGAACTGTAGTTTTGGAGATGACTAGACAGTTGCTAGTTTCACTCATCAGCGAATGAAATATGTGTTGGCATTTGAGGCTTATCTCCTCTAAACACAATCATTCAGACAGTCTGAACATACAGCGGGTAAAATAAGTATTGAACATGTCACTATTTTTCTCAGTAAATCATTTTCAAAAGGTGCTATTGACAATAAATGTTCACAAGATGTTGGCAACAACCCAGGTAATTCAAACATACAAAGGAACCAAAACAAATTAGTTCAGAAATTAAGTTATGTCTAATAATGAGAAATGACACAGGGAAAAAGTATTGAACACGCTTACTGATATTTATTTAATACTTTGTACAAAAGCATTTGTAGGTAATGACAACTTTTAGACACTTCCTGTATGGAGAAACTAGTCGTATGCATTGCTCAGGTGTGAGTATGGACCATTCTTCCGCACAAACGGTCTTCAAATCTTGAAAGTTCCCTGGGTATCATCTATGAACTCTGATCTTCAGTTCTTTCCATAGATTTTCAATTGGATTCAAGTCAGGTGATTGGCTGCGCCATTCTAGCATCTTTATTTTTCTTTCTCTGAAACCAATTGAGAGTTTCCTTGGCTGTTCATTGTCTTGCTGAAATGTCCACCCTCGTTTCATCTTCATCATCCTGGTAGATGGCAGCAGATTTTATTAAGAATGTCTTGGTACATTTTTCCATTCATCCTTCCTTCAATTGTATGGCGTTTGCCAGTACCTATGCTGAAAAGCAGCCCCACACCATGATGTTCCCACCTCCAAACTTCACTATTGGGATGATGTGCAATGCCATTTCTCCTCCAAACATGGTGTGCATTATGGCATCCAAAGAGTTTAGTTTTGCTCTCATCTGACCAGACTATATTCTCCCGGTATTTCAAGGGCTTGTCCAAATGTTGTGCTGCAAACTTCAACATGCTTCAACATGCTTTTTCTTAAGCAGTGGAGTCTTGCGTGGTGAGCGTGCATACAGGCCATGGTGGAGTGCATTACTTATTGTTTTCTTTGAAATAATTGTACCTGCTAATTCCAGGTCTTTCTAAAGCTTTCCACAAGAGGTCCTTGGCTCTTGGACAACTCTGATCATTCTTTTTACTCCTCTGTGAGAAATCTTGAAATCCTGCGATGAGCACTTGGTCATGGCCAGTTTATGGTGAAATGATGTTCTTTCCACTTCCGGATTATGCCCCCAACAATGCTTACTGGAACAATAGGAAGTTTAGAAATGCGTCCGTACACAATTGCATCAGTATGTTTTGCAACAATAAGGTTGCGAAGGTGTTGAGAGCGCTCTTTACTTTTACCCATCATGAGATGTTTCTTGTGTGACCCCTTGGTCATGATACACCTTTTTAAAGGCCATCAATTAGGACTGAAACAGCTGATATTAATTTGCACTGACAAGGGACCGGATTGCTTTCTCATTACTGATAGATTTCAGCTGTTGTCTTGGCTTTCCATGCCCTTTTTCACTTCCCCTTCTTCATGTGTTCAATACTTTTCCCCTGTATCATTTTAAATTATTACCGTAATATATTTTCTGAACTTATTTGTTTTGGTTTCTTTGTATGTATGGATTACTTGGGTTGTTACCATCATCCGGTGAACATTTCATGTCAGTAGCACCTTTGGAAATATATTTACTGAGAAAAATGGTGACGTGTTCAATACTTATTTTACCCGCTGTATGTGTGAGCTGTCAGTATGTTTAAACTGTTAAGTTGTGACTTATATTCATTCATTAATGTTGCTGGTGTTGACTCTGATTAACAGGGACAGTTAATGTCTGGATATAACTGTAAGTCTCAGTATAACAGTATAACAGTATAAAAGCTCCTTTTTGAGTGTATTTGTTTGTGTGTGCAGAGCTGCTGGCAGGCACACCTCAGACAGTGAGAGCACATGCCTCTCTTCTAAGCCCACACACACTCCACCTGGGCCAGATGGAGATTAAGGCACTAATACTTTTTAAGCTGCGGGCTGAAAAAGGCAGACTCTCCTGTTCAATTTAGTGTGTGTGTGTGTGTGTGTGTGTGTGTGTGTGTGTGTGTGTGTGTGTGTTTGTGTCTGTGTTGGTGTGTGTGTAATTGTGTGTGTGTTTGTGTGTGGTATATTTGTGTAAATGCCATCTGAGGTGATGGTAGAACCTTTAGTAGGGAATCATACGAGATTCATTTGTGAAAAATCATCAGCTGTGTAATGGCAAACTGACTGATATTAAATTGTGCACAATGAAATTACTTGATTACTTTTCATTGTTGGTAATATAATAATTGTTCTCTGTGTGTCTGTATGACTATACTACTCTACTTTCAGTACTCTCTGTGCAATGAGCCTCTGATCGAGCTCTCTAACCCGGGTGCCAGCGGCTCCATCTTCTACGTCACCAGGGACGATGAGTTCATCATCAAAACAGTCAATGCTAAAGAAGCTGAGTTTCTGCAGAAGCTGCTGCCTGGATATTACATGGTAAGTCCACACCCTCTCTCTCTCTCTCTCGCTCTCTCTCTCTCTCTCTCTTTTTCTCTCTCTCTCTCTCTCTCGGGCCAGATATCATCCAAAAGTGATGTCATCTCAAAAATAGTGATGTGGTCACTGAGGTCTGTCTCCTTCTCTGTGATGCCTTTTGCATCAGGTTGTTCATCATCAGTCACATACTACAAGAGGCACTTATGGTCAGATTATTATTCCTCCCAGCACGGGCCGTCACTAGAGTGTGCGTTTGTTCATACTGTGTTTGTCTGTTTGGCAGTTGACAGTACTAATACAGAGTGCAATGTTGCAGGTGAAACACGTTCAGGAGCGGTCTGTCAGGCCCTGCTAGTGGGAGGTGTCAGGGTTTGGGTAACTAGTGAGGAAGGCTTGGGCACTGACCAGAGGACTCTTCACATGAGTTTCTGTGAGAGAATGTGTGTGTGCGGGAGGGAGGGAGAAAGAGAGAGGCTCTAAATGAGGCCTGTCCGCTGAGCTGACCTCAGCTAGCCCCTAGTGAGGAAGGCTTGGGCACTGACCAGAGGACTCTTCACATGAGTGTGTGCGGAAGGGAGATAGAGAGAGGCTCTAAATGAGGCCTGTCCGCTGATCTGACCTCAGCTAGCCCCGACGTTAGCAAGGCTTAGAGCCAAGAGTGTGTGTTGGAGGAAGCACTGGCACTGACATGTGACACACTCATGACTGGGAGGCTTAAGACACCTGAGGTGACTCTCCCTCCGAGCAGGGAGGGGTACTGTAGGACAGTAACACCTTATCTAATTCATCAAAACATATAAGTGAGAGAAAGAGAATGTGAAGTTGACCTGAAGATGTCAAAGTGTGAAGTTGTTTCTCCCTACATGCCATTAAGAGGAATATTTGGAACTGTGGTTACTATTGATCATGTGGTGTTGTATTAATCATGAGCATGAGATCTTCAACTTTACTTTATTAACTCAATTCAACAAGTATTTTTTTCTGGGTTTAATTATAGTGCAACAACAGTTCTTTGTCTCTATTTACTGGTTTCAAATATTCCATTTATGTATTTGTGTGGAAATTCTCATTCTCATTCCTCAAATGAATTTTTGGGCCCCCCCCCCCCCCCCCTAGAACTTGAACCAGAACCCTCGCACGCTGCTGCCCAAGTTCTTCGGTCTGTACTGCGTGCAGTCGGGTGGGAAGAACATCCGGATCGTGGTGATGAACAACGCCCTGCCTCGCGTGTTCCGTATGCACTACAAGTTCGACCTCAAGGGATCCACCTACAAGCGGCGGGCTTCCAAAAAGGAGCGCGAGAAAAACAGCCCCACCTTTAAAGATCTGGACTTCATGCAGGATATCCAAGATGGCCTCATACTTGACACAGTCATGTACAACGCCCTGGTGAAGACTCTACAGAGGGACTGCCTGGTAAGCAATAGTTTCACCATAGTCACCATGGTTTCTGCCTGCTGGTTTCTTGTTGGCTTATTAAAGGTGCTATAAGTGATTTTTAAAAGCATGACTTAGCTGACTTTACATTACATGTATACTTACATGATCGCTGTCTTGAAAATCGAGTAAATCATTTCTTGATCTCTCCTGAGCTCTGTGATGAAAATGAGACTGAAAGCTAAACATGGCCAGGATGTGTTAGCCTTTTATTAAACTTCCAAAGAGTGCATCCCTAGCGGTGTATACCACATACTGAATGGAGGCGCTGGCTACCATGGTTACTATGGTTAACTCTGGTGAGAATCAGCAGGAGATGCTAACATTCCCTCCAGCAGTTTTAATAGTCGCTGAGAAAGATTGGATCCCCCCCCCCTCCCCCAACTTTTCTAGTCTCTCGATCCTTTCATCATTAAAATAATCGTGACAGGACGAACAGGAGCCCGACACGCAGTGGTGCTTCTAATTCACATTCACAAAATCTGTTGCCAATGGTAACAGCCACAAATGTTTTGCCGCTGTCAATATAGAGAAATATCAGAGCTTCAAACATTGGGAAGGCATCATTTCAATGGAACTTCATGGAACTACATTCTGAGGAGCTGTATAATAAAAACATTTTAGTTACCATCTGAGGGCAAAAATGATGTTTATTACTAATTTACATCCTTTCTGCAGATTGTATTTAGGTCACAGGGATGTTTCAGATTCATCTTGACATCAGCCTTCACAGGCACAGTCCCTGTGGCAGTGCTCTAAGCATGTGTGTCTGATGTCTGGTGTGTGTGGTTTTGCTGTGCTGCAGGTGCTGGAGAGCTTTAAGATCATGGACTACAGCCTGCTGCTAGGGGTGCACAACCTGGACCAGGCCGAGCGGGACCAGCAGATGGAGGGCTCGCAGGGCAGCGGGGACGAGAAGAGGCCCGCGCCCCAACGCGCGCTCTACGCCACCGCCATGGAGTCCATCCAGGGAGGGGCCACCTGTGGAGGGGCCATTGACACCGAAGACACGTGAGTCAGCCAGGGAGGTCTGGAGCAGGGAGGAAGACTGGGACAGCTTTATCAGGACGCTGATTAAAAATTCTATTTACATAACGGCAACATTACTCAGACAACATCTTTACTCTTTATTTTTGGAAGAATATTATTCCATTTTTCATTTAATGATACATTGCCCATGAATGTTATTCACGTCCATTGGTATGATCCAGGGAGATTGTGTGTACAAATAACACACAGACATCTCTCACTCTCTCTCTCTGTCTGTCTGTAGGATGGGTGGAATACCTGCTGTGAGTGGTAAAGGTGAAAGACTGCTCCTCTTCATTGGCATCATTGACATCCTGCAGTCATACAGGTATTCTACAAAACACAGATCATACAGCTAATCTCCCGCATTTACAATACAATAACGCAACAATAATACAATAATACAATGTATCTTCAGAGACGTGATGTCTACTAGTTCTGGTAGAGTATAGTCACGCCTTAATCGTCTGCTGTCGATGTTCCCAATTTTAAGCAGTATGCCACTTTATGTAATCTGTTAGAAATAAAACATTATGGCATTTAAACTGTCCTGAAGCAGCTTGGTAAGCTCTTGTACAACAGCCAGAAAGATTTCATTGTTGTTTGCTTGACCCCTTCAATCTGCAAGAATTATTCAATAGATAATGGATAGATAGATAGATAGATTCAGTAGATAATGGATAGATAGATAGACAGATAGATAGATAGATTCAGTAGATAATGGCTAGATAGATAGACAGATAGATAGATACATTCACTAGATAATGGATAGATAGATATATAGATAGATTCAGTAGATAATGGATAGATAGATAGACAGATAGATAGATAAATTCAGTAGATAATGGATAGATAGATAGACAGATAGATAGATAGATTCAGTAGATAATGGCTAGATAGATAGACAGATAGATAGATACATTCACTAGATAATGGATAGATAGATATATAGATAGATTCAGTAGATAATGGATAGATAGATAGATATATAGATAGATTCAGTAGATAATGGATAGATAGATAGACAGATAGATAGATTCAGTAGATAATGGATAGATAGATAGACAGATAGATAGATAGATTCACTAGATAATGGATAGATAGATATATAGATAGATTCACTACATAATGGCCAGATCCAGCTTGTGTAGCGTGTGGTATAGGCTTGGTCTGGGCTTGTTTAGTGCTAGAGGGGAGGCTGCGTGTAAGCTGACACTGAGCTTGTCTGTCTCACTCACAGGCTCGTTAAGAAGCTGGAGCACACATGGAAAGCACTGGTCCATGACGGGGTGAGTCTGTGTGCACAACAACCTAATGCCCGTCTGTCCTTTTTTTAATGCCTCATATTACATGGCATCAGAGTCCCATCACTTATGCATAGACTGCATTGATCCTCCACAGGGAAGTATAAGGAACATTAAGGGGGAAGACATCTGGCACAAATAGCACAGCGGATCTGGCACAACAGGTTAAACCTGTAACATGTAGGAACATATCGTGGAGTCACAGTATGAAATGGGTAAACTATCCTCTGTGCTGTGTTCGGGACACCAGAGAATCCCATATGAAAATAACAATTCTGGCCTCAACAGAGAATCCCATATGAAAATAACAATTCTGGCCTCAACAGAGAATCCCATATAAAAATAACAATTCTGGCCTCGTCAGGAGCAAGCCACTGTATCTCCCTTAAGCTAATGATTGCTCAGCAGTGGCTCATTTCCTGTTCGAGGACACTGAGGAACAGGTCCAGTGATGCAGGGTGTGTCTGTGGTGGATACGCGGTGTCTTCCTCCAGGGGGCAAAGGAGCGAAGGAACACGGGGAGTAAATAATTTACTGCAGGGCACCATCTGTCTGGCCCCTTGCACTGCACTGCACCCTGTTGGGTGATCTCACGCTCTGGCCTCATGTTTGCACTCATGAGAGAGAGGAGCACCTCCAGACTCCAGCTCCCTCTCCAGAGAGAGAGGAGCACCTCCAGACTCCAGCTCCTTGTCCAGAGAGTCCACGCCTCTCTGTGGTGTTTCCATGACTGTCACTTGACAATGACTGAGCGTTTTTTTTTTTTATAAACCTTTTTACTTCCCTCCCCTCTTCTCTCCTCCCATCTCCCCTTTCTCTCTCTTTTCTTGGTTCTTTCTGTCTTCCCATGTGCCCTTCTCTTTAACCTTTCTCAGGATACAGTGTCAGTTCACAGGCCCAGCTTCTATGCTGAGAGGTTTTTGAAGTTCATGAACAATCATGTGTTCAAGAAGAGTTCTTGTGAGTACCATATGCATGTGTCCTTCGCTAGCTAGTTTTCACAACCTTTACAGGAAATGTTTAAAACTCTCTAACACACTCTGTCCCTGTCCCTGACCCTCCAGCTCTGAAGTCTTCCCCCTCTAAGAGGAGGCGAGGGTCACTGGCTGTGCCCAAATACACTGGCCCCCTCCCCTCTGAGAGAGACGAGCTAATCTATGACCTGAGAGGGGCTCCCATCTACAATAAATGTACAGGATTATAAATAGTATTAGATGCATAAATAGTATTAGAGTATTAGTATTAGTTGTAGTGGTTTCACCCAATAAAAGTAGTTTGACTCAAACAAAAAATACAATAAAAAAACAGTCAAAAAACAAATCTCATATACATACTGTATATATACACACATGAATCAAAGCTGAGAGAAAGCAGTACTTTACCAGGTGGTATTAATTTGCCTCTTATCAGGGAGACCACTAAGCTTAGGTTACGTACTTCGACACATTGCTGTGGCTTATTTTATGTCTCAAAATATCTCACACCACTGAGCTACCAGAGTGAACTGAAACTCTAAAATAGAAAAAAAAAAAAATTTGCCACCTGAATAGTCTTCCACACCATCATGACTCTCTAACACACTCTGTTGTTTAAATGTTTAAAACTCTCTAACACACTCTGTCCCTGTCCCTGACCCTCCAGCTCTGAAGTCCTCCCCCTCGAAGAGGGGGCGTGGGTCACTGGCTGTACCCAAATACACTGGGCCCGGGGCAGCCTGGTCGGCTAGCCAGCTCCCCTCTGAGAGAGACGAGCTAATCTATGACCTGAGAGGGGCTCGCAGTTTCCCTGCGCTGGAAGATGAGGGTGAGTACTGACCAAAGGTTATACCCTAGAGGTGGTGAAACAGTCTTCGTATCACTCAGAGTGTGTTTGCAAAAAACTCTTAATAATGACACAGCTCCTCTTTGAAATGACTGCATCAGAAGCAAGATGTGGTTGACATTTGCTTGTCTTGTTCCTCACAGGGAAAGACTTCCAAGCTGGCACCCCTCCGATGTTTGAGGAGGCCACTACAGCCTCCATTGCCACCACCCTTTCCTCCAACAACTCCATCTCCATTCCCGAGCGCTCGCCCTCAGACACCGCAGAGCACCCGCGCTACAGGTACTGTCCCAGCTGCTCCACAGGATGCCCCCAAACCTCTTCAGCTGTGGTGTAGGATGCTGTTGTGTAGGATGCTGTTGTGTAGGATGCTGTTGTGTAGGATGCTGTTGTGTAGGATGCTGTTGTGTAGGATGCTGTTGTGTAGGATGCTGTTGTTTAGGATGCTGTGGTGTAGGATGCTGTGGTGTAGGATGCTGTTGTGTAGGATGCTGTGGTGTAGGATGCTGTTGTGTAGGATGCTGTGGTGTATGATGCTGTTGTGTAGGATGCTGTGGTGTATGATGCTGTTGTATAGGATGCTGTTGTGTAGGATGCTGTGGTGTATGATGCTGTTGTGTAGGATGCTGTGGTGTATGATGCTGTTGTATAGGATGCTGTGGTGTAGGATGCTGTGGTGTAGGATGCTGTTGTGTAGGATGCTGTGGTGTAGGATGCTGTTGTGTAGGATGCTGTGGTGTAGGATGCTGTGGTGTATGATGCTGTAGTGTAGGATGCTGTGGTGTAGGATGCTGTTGTGTAGGATGCTGTGGTGTAGGATGCTGTGGTGTATGATGCTGTTGTATAGGATGCTGGGGTGTATGATGCTGTTGTGTAGGATGCTGTGGTGTAGGATGCTGTGGTGTAGGATGCTGTTGTGTAGGATGCTGTTGTGTAGGATGCTGTGGCGTAGGATGCTGTGGTGTAGGATGCTGTGGTGTAGGATGCTGTTGTGTAGGATGCTGTGGTGTAGGATGCTGTTGTGTAGGATGCTGTTGTGTAGGATGCTGTTGTGTAGGATGCTGTTGTGTAGGATGCTGTGGTGTAGGATGCTGTTGTGTAGGATGCTGTTGTGTAGGATGCTGTTGTGTAGGATGCTGTGGTGTAGGATGCTGTGGTGTAGGATGCTGTTGTGTAGGATGCTGTGGTGTAGGATGCTGTGGTGTAGGATGCTGTTGTGTAGGATGCTGTGGTGTAGGATGCTGTGGTGTATGATGCTGTAGTGTAGGATGCTGTAGTGTAGGATGCTGTAGTGTAGGATGCTGTAGTGTAGGATGCTGTGGTGTATGATGCTGTAGTGTAGGATGCTGTGGTGTAGGATGCTGTGGTGTATGATGCTGTAGTGTAGGATGCTGTAGTGTAGGATGCTGTGGTGTAGGATGCTGTGGTGTAGGATGCTGTGGTGACGGATGCTGTTGTGTAGGATGCTGTGGTGTAGGATGCTGTAGTGTAGGATGCTGTGATGTAGGATGCTGTTGTGTAGGATGCTGTTGTGTAGGATGCTGTGGTGTAGGATGCTGTTGTGTAGGATGCTGTGGTGTATGATGCTGTAGTGTAGGATGCTGTTGTGTAGGATGCTGTTGTGTAGGATGCTGTGGTGTAGGATGCTGTTGTGTAGGATGCTTTGGTGTAGGATGCTGTTGTGTAGGATGCTGTTGTGTAGGATGCTGTGGTGTAGGATGCTGTTGTGTAGGATGCTGTTGTGTAGGATGCTGTGGTGTAGGATGCTGTTGTGTAGGATGCTGTGGTGTAGGATGCTGTTGTGTAGGATGCTGTGGTGTAGGATGCTGTGGTGTAGGATGCTGTGGTGTAGGATGCTGTAGTGTAGGATGCTGTTGTATAGGATGATGTGGTGTAGGATGCTGTGGTGTAGGATGCTGTGGTGTAGGATGCTGTGGTGTAGGATGCTGTTGTATAGGATGTTGTTGTGTAGGATGCTGTTGTGTAGGATGCTGTTGTGTAGGATGCTGTGGTGTATGATGCTGTAGTGTAGGATGCTGTGGTGTAGGATGCTGTGGTGTAGGATGCTGTTGTGTAGGATGCTGTGGTGTAGGATGCTGTGGTGTAGGATGCTGTGGTGTAGGATGCTGTGGTGTAGGATGCTGTGGTGTAGGATGCTGTTGTTTAGGATGCTGTTGTGTAGGATGCCTGTAGGGCCTACAGAGAGCAGCTTTTCCCATGGAGTCCTTAGGCCGTAGGCACAGCAGAGCCCCTACATCCACAGTCTACTGTGCATGTCAGAGTGCCTGAGTAACCGCCCCTGCCTGCCCAACGCCAGTGCTCTGCTCCGCCCCGCTCTGCCCCGCCCCGCCCTGCTCTAGTCCCCCCCCCCTCCCCCCAGGGCCCCCCTCACTCACCTGCATGCCTCTTCTGCTTTATTACACAGGAGGCAGGCACAGTCACTGAGAGACTCAGAGGTCAGGTGAGCAGAGCCCACCAGCATGCCTGGAGAAAGTAGCGCAGCGATATCGTGTGCATAAACACCACGTTTTTTAATTGAAACGTGTCCCATACGTGTATCAAAAAGCAGCACAAAGTGATAAACAGTTTAAATGGACTTAAATAGATAACATTATTAATATGATTAAATCGATTAGACTGTAGGTTAGAGGACTTTTAGATCTAATATCCATGAATAAGAATTCTTGCCATTCATAGAACGTGTAATGCAAACTAAATGTGTCTGCGTGTGCTTGTGCTTGTGCGTGTGTGTGTGTGTGTGTATGTTTGTGTGCATTCTCAGATCTAAAGAAGTGGTGGACATTCACGAAGAAGATAAGCAGACCATCACTGTGCATGTAGAAGTGAAGAGAGAGACAGAGGCGGTGGGAGATCAAGAGAGATGTCCAGAGGAGAAGAAAGATGGAGGAGAAGAAAAAGAAGAGAAGGTGAAGGCGGAGAGTAAAGTGGAGACAGAGCTTGCTGCCGAGCCCACACAACCTTCCTTAGAGAGCAGGTACACACCCTAACACACACACACACACACACACACACACACACACACACACACACACACACACACACACACACACACACACACACACACACACACACACACACACACACACACACACTAACACACACACACACACACACACACACATACACACCAGCCCAAGCCCCAGATTCTTTCATCATCAAGTAAATCCAAGTTCAAGAAGATTCATATCTGGCTACAATCTAAGAAATATAAGAAATAAATGTACAGGATTATAAATAGTATTTGATGCCATTGTAGTGGTTTCACCCTATAAAAGTAGTTTGACTCAAACAAAAAAAAAAGCACGTTCTCCTTCTCTCATATACATACTATATTTTATAAACACATTAATCAATGCTGATCCAGTGATTACCAGTTGATTTTAATTTGCCTCTTATCAGGGAGTCTACTAAGTTAAGGTTACAACTTTGACACATTCCTGTGGCTTATTTTACGTCTCAAAATATGTCACACCACTGAGGTACCAGAGTGAACTGAAACTCTAAAATTGAAAATATTTATTTTTTGCCACCTGAATAGTCTTCCGCACCGCCATGATGTGTCAGCCTTCATTTAAATAATGTTGCTCCATTTCGCAAAAACCCCAGAGCAAGTTGAAACTTTCACTGCCCTGCTTTATTTCTGGGTTATTTGCCGACTGATATTTCCGTAGCAGGATCGTGGTCATATCTGGAGCACACAAGAGCTGCTGTGAAGGCTCTGCTCCTCGTGAGGACACGGTGTCCCAGAATGAGACGAGTGAAAATGGGGCTCCGAGTCGTCCCTGTTGGGAGACGGCAGTCTCTTGGCATCGTGTTCTTTTCCAAAATGGCTGCTGTAGTAAGTGCAGGCAGCAACTGGCTTGGCCACCCTTTCCACCCTGTTGAGAGCAGTGAGGCAGGTAGACCCACTAATCCTGATTATGGGGGTTCATCACTGTAAGCCCTGTCAGGTACCCCCCTTCCCCACCCACTGGTGTTGACTTTAATAGGGATGACACTTCACAATACGTTTTAGCAGTGGCTATCTCATTACCAGTGGAGGTCTTCATGCAGTACAACAGTCAACATGTTTGAGTAAATCACATAAGACATATGAGCTTAATCAAAGTCAATATATTTGAAGTGCATATGCACTTTAGATATCTCTATGAATACCACAGACTGTGGTTCATTTACATTTGAATGTGCTAAAAATGTAGTTGGAAGCAGTTTACCCCCATGTTTGCTTGCTGTTGATTTGAACTGAGCATACTTCCTTTCTTCCTGCATTAAAGACTGCCAGCCATTCCTTGTTAATGAGGCTCAGGGACAGTCTGCAGTAAATCTGCCTGGCTTGTGTGCAGTTCTCTGGGCTACAGTAGTGAGACAGTGGCTCTGTGGGGTTTATAAGTGTCAGACCGACAGCAGAAGGAATTAGCCATCTGGCCACAGCGTCTCTCCAAAGTCACCTCTCCTGCTGCGGGGAGAAAGGATCAGATACCTCAGATACTTGAAGACAGACAGTGAGGTGGCTACACTTACAGTTGTCACAGGACAATCTCACACAGACACCTGCAGACAGTGGGGTGGCTATTTTTGAAGTTGTCACAGGACACTCTCTCGCACTGTCAGGATTCGACTGTCCAAAACTCTCTAAGTTCTTTAAAGGTTGAAGTTGTCACAGGACACTCTCTTGCACTGTCAGGATTCGACTGTCCAAAACCCTCATAGTTCGGTAAAGGCTGAGGTTGACTATGTTTTGAGAGATGCCATTTTGATCTATGCCATTTTTTTCCTTCATCCTTTCTTCTATTTCCTTACCTTCTTCCTCTCCTCTCCTCTCCTCTCCTCTCCTCCCCGCTCCTCTCCTCTCCCCTCTCCCCTCCCCTCCCCTCCCCTCCCCTCCCCTCTCCTCTCCTCTCCTCTCCTCTCCTCACCTCTCCTCTCCTCTCCCGTCTCCCCCACACAGTCAAGTGGCTGAGTCTGAGATCCAAGAAGCAGTCATTCCGGCGGAGAATGATACCCCACAGCCTGCCGACTGCACCGTAGCCTCTGTTGTCCACGAGGCTCCGGTCACCCAGGAGATGGCCGCACAGCTCCAGCCACTGGCCTCGTCTTCAGCCCCAGTGCATGCTGTGCCTCCCAGGCCTCGGGGTGCAGTGGACGTGGATGCAGTGGATGCAGTGAGCACGCTGTCCGAGTCAGTCAGCCGTGGCTCACTGGAGGAAGAAGTGCCAGTCTCAGACATCTACTTTGTAAGTGTGTGTGTGTGTGTGTAGAGCAACTCAACACAGTCCACCCTAACCATAACCTTAACCTTCGTGGTGATGTAGAAAGGTCCTATCTCAGCTGTGTGCCTTTGTTTATTTTTAGATATCAATGGACCCCTCACACACGTTTAGATTTACTCTTTTCTCAAGGTTTTCCACATAAATGACACTTAATGTAATTGCCGAGCCTAACATCACTTTTCACCATTTAATTATATATGGCTGTTGGACCACAGGAAATATAAAGTGAGAAAGTATGAAATGTATTGGATAGAACACGGTATGTGAGTTATACATGGAGAATGCTGAGTGATGCAGATTGATAATGACCATGGACGTTCTGCAGAGATACAATCAAGACGACTTGGTGGAACTTTGAGGGTGCTCAAACAGGTCTGTGTGTGTGTGTGTGTGTGTGTGTGTGTGTGTGTGTGTGTGTGTGTGTGGTACTCTGGCATGCTTTCCCTAGCTTCACATCTGCAGACGAGTGACTCATCACTTTCCCTCTGTCTTCTTTCTCTATCTCTCTCTCTCTCTTACTCCTTCTCTTTCCCACTCTCTCATCCAAATGGTTCTCTCTTTTGCATGCTCAGTGAGGACCATTTGTCCACAGAGATGAGACCTGACTTAGCTTTTCCATAAATCTGCATGGGCTTGAGGTGCAACAAAAGCGAGGCATGGTTTGCGTTTTGTTTTTGTTAGACTACAGTATCTGCTAGATCATTGCTCTTCCTGATTCCTATTCAGAAAAAAGGCAGCCACGTATTGTGCTCTTAAGGTCATGCACACACACACACACGCACGCACGCACGCATGCACACACACACACACACACACACACACACACACACACACACACACACACACACACACACACACACACACACACACACACACACACACAAACTGTTGTTAAATTAAATGGCTCATATAACCAGTGGTCACGGAGGCTGTTGAGTAGGCAGAGAGTGGACAGTTTGAGATGGACTGCAGGACTTCAGTGCTGGCTCTCCTGCCAGAGATTCACGTTTGCTCCATTTACAAGATAATCTTGCCCTGGCTCCCCCCTCCTTACTGTCAAACCAACCCACAAACACCTATATATGTATTTAGTTTGACTTTTGATCTAAACTTTTCATTTGATCTTTTTTATTCACCCATTCTCACATTTTTTTTGTTTTGTCTGCCGATTGTCTGTGGTTTGTATCTATGCTGTATTTACACTCATGCTTTTTCCTTTTTGCTCTCATGTTCAAATGTATCCCATCTTTCCAACACTCTGTTACATCGGTAACCTTTCCATTTTTTGTTTTTTCTTCTTTGTTTGTCTCCCCTCCCTTGATCTTCTCACCTTACTGTGTGTGTGTGTGTGTGTGTGTGTGTGTGTGTGTGTGTGTGTGTGTGTGTGTGTGTGTGTGTGTGCGTGTCTACTGTCAGTATGCTGATGGGAGGTATTGGGTGTACTCTCCTGTTTTGGAACGCCGTAAAGTCAACTCCAGCTCTAGCAGTTTTGTAAGTACAGCAGGCTAGTTTGTCCCATTAGGCTGTCCCCCCCCCTCTAGTTCCTGTGCTCTTGCCGTGAGAAACCCTTTATAGGTCACTTGGTTTTTGTATGTGCTTTGTCACCATATCCTGTTTGAGCGCTAAAAGCAGTCATCCAAAAAGTTTCAGTTGCAGTCAGTGGCTTCAAATGACAGTACCGTGTCAGGAGTCACCAAATGATAATTCATTTGATGATCTTGATGAAGGGAGACATTGTGAGAGTTTTGATATTTTGTTATTGAAATCTAGAAATATGTTTTAATAGTAATTGAGTGTGGGTTTTCTTACCTAGTTGTTACAATGGTCTGGTCTTTCATGAATGTCTCACACTCACGTCTCATGAGACATTGTGAGTTAATCCTGGGCCTTTTCCCTGGGCATCATTTATTTTTGCTGAAGTGAGTGGTAAAGAGAAGTAAAAAGACATCTTACACGTGTGTGCCTACTTTGGCTCTGCTTGCTTCAGTATCCTTCCTAATACGGACATTAAAAGGAAAATGTTCTTCCTTTCCAGCACTAGCTAAGACTAAGATCTTTTCAAGGAATATCAGTAATGAATTAGGGTGACTGGAACCGCAAAGCAATCATTTAATTATTTTCCTCTTTAACCTATTTTTTGTCCCCTCTCTCTTCTCTTGCCTGCGGCGTGGCCTGTGCACCTGTACCTCTGTGTGTGTATCTGTGCCCCCTGGTGGTGGTGGTTGGTATAGCAGCAGCCTCCAGAGGATAGGAATTGGGTGTACTCCCCTCTGCACTGCGGCTCAGAGTCTCAGCCTGTCTCAGATGGCGAGATCGAGACAGTAAGTGCCTGAGTACAACCCCAGCCCGCCCCCTGCCCACCTCCACTCATCCTCCCCAGATACATTAAACCCCTTCAAACACCCATACTATAGGCACCCCTCTAGAAAAGATCTCAGATTCATCTATTCCTCTATTTTTTTTTACTTACTTACTTACTAGTTTATTAGTTACTTTTCTTGTCTCCCTGTTTTTTTAATTTCATATGTTTATTTGTGTACTAGCATATGCATTCACTCAACCTTTCATGGGTTCCCCCAGTTCCCACATACGTACCTTCAATCCTGGTGGCAGAAGAAAGAGACTTGGATAATTTGTCTGAAAATCTAGCACGTAACAGCAGGTGCCACAGTATCTGTAAGGTCTTCAGTAAGGCCCCAGTATCTATAAGGTCCTGAGTAAAGCCCCAGTATCTATAAGGTCTTCAGTAAAGCCCCAGTATCTGTGAGGTCTTCAGTAAAGCCCCAGTATCTGTAAGGTCTTCAGTAAAGCCCCAGTATCTATAAGGTCTTCAGTAAAGCCCCAGTATCTGTAAGGTCCTGAGTAAAGGCCCAGTATCTATAAGGTCTTCAGTAAAGCCCCAGTATCTGTAAGGTCCTGAGTAAAGCCCCAGTATCTATAAGGTTTTCAGTAAAGCCCCAGTATCTGTAAGGTCTTCAGTAAAGCCCCAGTATCTGTAAGGTCTTCAGTAAAGCCATGGCCAAGGTCTTCAGTAAAGTCACAGTATCTATAAGGTCTTCAGTAAAGCCCCAGTATCTGTAAGGTCTTCAGTAAAGCCATGGCCAAGGTCTTCAGTAAAGTCACAGTATCTATAAGGTCTTCAGTAAAGCCCCAGTATCTATAAGGTCTTCAGTAAAGCCTCAGTATCTGTAAGGTCTTCAGTAAAGCCATGGCCAAGGTCTTCAGTAAAGTCACAGTATCTATAAGGTTTTCAGTAAAGCCCCATGATCTGTAAGGTCTTCAGTAAAGCCATGGCCAAGGTCTTCAGTAAAGTCACAGTATCTATAAGGTCTTCAGTAAAGCCTCAGTATCTGTAAGGTCTTCAGTAAAGCCATGGCCAAGGTCTTCAGTAAAGCCCCAGTATCCATAAGGTCTTCAGTAAAGCCTCAGTATCTGTAAGGTCTTCAGTAAAGCCATGGCCAAGGTTTTCAGTAAAGCCCCAGTATCTGCAAGGTCTTCAGTAAAGTCACAATATCTATAAGGTCTTCAGTAAAGCCCCAGTATCTGTAAGGTCTTCGGTAAAGCCCCAGTATCTTTAAGGTCCTGAGTAAAGCCCCAGTATCTGTAAGGTCCTGAGTAAAGCCACAGACCTGGGCACAGGGCATGCTATGAGGTGTGCTGGCGGAGGGAACTGGGCTCTCAGCATGTTGCATGGACACAGTTGCCTGGCTTAAGAGCTAGACTAATGTTTACATGCAGTGGATGAATACATATTTCAACAAGAATGGGAGCATTCAGAGAATGCAAACCTCCGCCTTGTGACCTTGACCTTTGACCTTGACATCTGAAAATCGAATCAATTATTGCCATGATATTACCCAATCTCCCCACAAAGTTTGATGGAAATCTGTCCATGAGTTTCTGCGTAATCCTGCTGACAAACAGACAGACAAACAAACAAACATACAGGGGCGAAAACATAACCTCCTTGGCGGAGGTAATTATAGTCCTGTGTACATACAGTCAATCCTTCAATCCCAGTCCTGATCTGTTGCAGAAGGTACCACACTACCACACTCCACACAATTTGTCTTGTCAAGTAGTTAAGCCATCTAAATGCTAGCACAACCATTTATTTGGTGAGTAGCCTGACCAATATCATCCTGGACCCAATTTTAGTTTTCTCAAGCTTTGTTGGACTAAGACATTTGTTGGACCAGTGCAGTCGTGTTCATCATCTCTTAGTTGGATACATTCTCTTGGTCGGATGGCTGTTTGGGTATCGGTGTAATGCGTGTAAATGCAGTCAGTGTCTATCATCTGTATGGAAGCCTGGAGTACAGTGGCAGCCAACACCATCTCATTAAATCTCCCAGACTGCACTCAGCAGGTGATGTGTACTCACAGAGAGACAAACAGGAGGAGATGAAAGCAAACCCACAGCTTTTTAATCATCCAGTCATTGCACAGCTCTGCACGGTGCTACAGTTCATCCAGTCATTGCACAGCTCTGCACGGTGCTACAGTTTGACCCCAATGGGATGTTGCCATGCGTATTATGATTCTGAAGAAGTCTGTGGGCAGTGAAGACTACAGCTAGATTGGGCATGTGAATTAAGTGTTCTTTGGGTTGTAGTGCGCTTATGCTTTTTCCTTGCACTGTCTACATTCTGATATAACCTCTTATCTGTTGTCTCCTCTTTCATTTATTGACTTATTTACATTTTGCTGTGCTTCTCTCTCTCTCTCTCTTTCTCTCTCTCTCTCTCTCTCTCTCTCTCTCTCTCTCCCCCCATCTTTCTCTCCAGTAAATCTCTATGCAGTCCTTGATGATAAAACAGAAGAGATGGAAAACAGAAGAGTTCGGTGTGTGGTTTTGCAGGCTCTGTGTCTACAGGCAGAAGTGGTCGGTCACCCCCCCCCCAGACGCCCTGCAGGATGACGCGTGCTTTATAGACTGATGTGATGGTTGGGGTGACACATACGTATCAACAAAAACAACACAACAAAAAGCAAACAAAGCAAACTCCCAATTCCAGGACAAAAAAGACCAGAGACACTGGCCCTTCCCCCCTGAGCATCCCCTTACCCCTCCTTACTCCAGTACCTGAGGTACTCCCTAGAGGCTCTTGGAGCCAAGAATATGTGTGATGTCACGTGCATGTTTGATCCCCCCCTACCCTCCACTTTGTCTGTGAAGAGGACATGGTGCTATAAGCGCCCCAATACAGCCATCATTAACCTTTCCAGGGAAAGCCTGATGCCATCTTGACTGGACTTTAGCAGGCATGCAGTCTGTGTCCATGCTGTTTGATTACTGTTAGCCTACTCATTTGATTTAGCTTTGTGTGAGAGTGTGCTTTTAAGCCACTTGGGACACATCAGACAGCATCAGCATTGTCTTTTTTTTTTTTTTGTTGGTTAAATATTAGAAACATTGTAGTATCATTTTGTCAAGCTGGTGGTGTTGAAATTAAAGACACAAATCTATGCTACATAGAGAGACTATAAGGAGACTGGTTGGCTGCCTGATCTTTGGGATGGTAATTCTGGTACGTAGACAGTATCTTTTCATAGCCCCAATGTATCATGAGCAGAAAAGGGAAAACCCAAGTATCGAGACTAAAGAAGTGATGCTGTCTTACTTTGAACTGTGTTAAAAATACATCAATCATTCTCGTGATAATAACTGTTCATACGGTTCATTTAATTTTGCTGCTGGTACATTGTCCCATATCATTATATATAGTCACAAATGTAGTAGGTTGTCCAAACAACTTTGGCTTCTTTACATTTATGAGTTTCAGATGACTGCATTTTTTGTGTTTTTTTTTTTTTTTTTTTTACTATTTATTGTGTTTCACAATATAAGATATATTTGTTTATAAAGTCCACGATGATTGAGGTGAACAGTCAACTTCGTACTGTCCAATCAGTTGAATATAACAGACAGAGCCATGCTATTTCATTTATGTTAGCGTCATGATTCTGTTATCTATACAAAACATGTGTGTGTGTGAGAGAGAGATTGTTAAAATGTATTAAACAAATGTGTTGAATCCCTATCATGTAAGACATCATGGGTGAGTGAATGCATCCTGTGTATCCTCAGTGAAGTGTTTCTTCTGAAGGACAGTGCAAAATCTGTACCACTGTACTTACTTCCTGAGTATATATTTTTGTCACAGCTGACAAACTTTAACAATGTGACATTTGGAATTATTTATAATCATTTGTCTCAGCTTTGTATAGATTGTTTTATTATTTTTTTCTATATCAGGGACAGAATGCTTGCTGTTTAACAGACTGTCCATAAGACCAATTGTAATCAGTTACTGTCAATGGCATCAGACCGAGTGTAGCAATTATGTGTTGTCAGTGTGTCGACTCCATATTTTTTCCATTGCCTTATAGGAAAGGAAAAAGATGAATCATGGATAGAGTTGGATAGAGTTGGTTGTTACGTTTCCCATGCTCACACCATGTGACAGTTGACTTGGTTATCTGTATTAATATGAATATAAATGATATGTTTTCATTACAGTAATGTAAAAACTTTTTTTTTTCTGTCTTTGTTCTTTGGCTGCAAACAAAAAGGTTGATGTTCACTCAGTCCTTTTGTACATGCAGTTTGTCAGGTAGTCCCACTGTAAATGTTATCAGCGCTACTGGACAATAGTGTACTGTGTATGTATAAACTCAGTAAGTTCTCTGGTGTAAGTGTGTGTATCGGGACCAGGGTCGTCTGTCTTGATGGGTGTGAATGTTGTGTCATGAATGAACTGCATGTATTTGATCAGAGTATCAGTCACTGGAAAATGTTATTTGACCTCCTCTGTCCATCTAAGAAATGGTGGCCAAATCCATGTGTGTACGGGGATTAGCCGATATTGTGTAAAGGAAAATAAATAAAACATACATGTGAATCAAAATCATCCCCCTCTTTAATACAAACAGATGACGTATACTTTTCTGTTTGTTTTATAGCCTATGTAGCCCATTGTCTAGCAGCATATTTCTATGGTCTAGTAGAGTTTTCTTTTATTACGTCAACTTCTTTCGAGATTGTAGCGTTTCACGGTTTCCTTGGCAACAGTAATGTCCAACGCAACGCGAGCACCTGTGGATAAATTAACCACGTGCCACTAGTTGCGCTCTCGCTGGGCGTGAGACACCGTTTGATCAGATGGACACCGGTGACTTTACCGCTCTCAGAGCGGAGACGCCTTTTAAGGTATTGTTGTCAGGTACATTTTTAATTACTGCATATTATCAAGCTATGTTCGAACACTTTATTATAGCGTGCAAACATACATTATCCTTGCAAATGAATAAATGGGATTTTGATGTCTGAGGTTGAGGAAGCCTATGAGAACCATGGCAGTGGTTGGTTCACACCGGAATCCGAGTCAGTCAGCGACTCGTCAGAAACCGTCAGCGGTAAGGGAGTAAATTAATAGTTACATTTGACTCAATGACCTAATGATATACTTTCATGTTATTTATGGTATATTTAAATTTCTGAGTTGTGTGTTACACTAATGAAACACCTGTTTTATTCTTTACAAATCAAACACATTTAACCTCAACCTCTTGATTCAGTAATTCAGTTCAAGAACATTTTAAACAAACCCATAAAACCCTGAGTGTGTGGGTGCCCAGTCCACAGCCTATCTGATGTGAAAACAGATATAAATGTACTCTGTGCTCTATTTGTTCGTGTAAAAGTGTTGTTGTTTCACAGAAACCTACAGTGTTTTGATGGCAGAACTACACAAAGAGATAAATGAATGTGATATTTTGCACAAGGATGAACTCCATGAATTTCTATCTTCCAAACTGAAGGTACTACATCAGCTCTATAGAAATGTCAATGTTAAACTTGTATGAACTGCACTGTCATATGAAAAACCAACACTTCTTAAACTAAAATCTGAGGATCTACTGTTTTCTGTGCGACAGCCTCTGCTAGACAAATTTGTCTGCGGGATGTCTAAGGTTCACCACTTGTCTGAGCAGCTTCAGCTAGCTCTGGAGTTCACTGGGTCCCCCTCCCCAGATGACAAAGACCCTTCGGACAGGCAGACACAACTTTGTGTGCCCTTGCTGAAGGATATGCTTTCCAAGATTGGCTTTGAAAAAAACATGGTGAGGCTCTTCTTGACAGGTACAGTGTTATACCATGAAAAGGGGCCAAGTAGATGTAGCACAACTATGGGCTTTGAGGGTCCACAATGCATGCCATGTCAGACATATTCATATCTTCAAGTATACCAATTTATTCTTGTCAAATCATAGTTGCTTTATTTTACTTTTCAAATAATGAATAGAAGCAATGAGGATTAATAATAGAGTTGGATTTGCTGGTTATCATACGAGATACCGTTCTCTATATGCGTCAGACATACACACAATAATTCCGTTTAATTGGTCTGCCACCTTTAACTCTGTATACCTTTCACCATGATTTGTAAAACATATGGACCACATGAACCTAACTAAACTCAGTTCATGTTGCATTTGTGTTTAGGATGACCTGCAGACCTACCTGATCACCTCTGACCGCACATGCCTGCTCTCTGACGTGGAGGCCCTGAGGATGGAGCTGAGAGACTGCCAGCAACGCCACCAGGTCACCACCCAGGGCCTACAGGAGTCTCTGCACGCCACAGAGGAGCACTACAAGGCCCTCATCGCGCGGCTGCAGCAGGGCCTCCAGTCCTCTGAGAACCAGGTGCAGTGTCTGCAACAGCTCTTCAGGACATCCGAGGAGAACGTGGAGGCACTACGCAGCAGCCTGCACACCTCCCAGGAGGAGAGCCAGAGTCTGCAGCAGGACCAGTGCTTGTCCGAGGACAGCCTCCGGGTGCTGAAGCAGGAGCTCAGTGGCTATGAGGGCCGCTTGCAGGCCGTCCAACAGCAGCTCCAGGTCTCGGAGGAGAGCGTGCAGCTGCTGCAGAGGAACCTGCAGGTCTCGGAGGAGCTGTGTCAGTCCCTGCAGCAGCGGCTGCTTCTCTCGGAGGAGAAGGCCCAGACACTGCAGGAGGCCGCAGAGCTGTGGGAGGGCCAGGCCAAGAGCACTGAGGCCCAGAAGCAGCTGCGCGAAGAGGAGCTGGAGGCCGTGCACGAGCAGACAGTGAAGAAGATCATGCAGGCCGTCAAGTCCGGCAAGGAGATCCTGGAGAGTCAGCAGCAGGAAGCCCTGAGATGTCTGAAGGAGGCAGCGGAGAGAGAGAGAGCCCTGCGGGAGGCAGTGGCCACAGAACAGACACAGCACCGGAGAGAAGTAGAAAAGCTCCAGGAAAACGCAGATAGGGCCCAAGAGGACAAGGTCAAAGTGGAACAAGCGCTGCGGGGACAGAGTGAGCAATGCTGTCCATTAGATATGACAGGAAATTGACCAGATTTTTCTTTAAAGAGGTTTTACAATGAGAGGATTCACCAAGACTGGGTAAAGAACTAATGCGCCTTTTTCATCTGTTTTCCAGTAATTGGCCTGAAAAATCAACTAGTGGAGGAACTCTGCAGGGCAAACAAAAAGTTAGAGGGATCAGCAAAGTATGAGAAGGAACTCCAAGAAACTGTTAGGGATCTGAGGTAAAAGATTCAAGGTTTTGAAAAGCTGTATTGTTTGTGAGGCATTCTGAACAACTCCCCCTAATATAAGTCCTCATAGAGACATCAAAGAAAACATTCTTATATAACTCGACAGCACAATGCCTCAAAATTTAACAATGACAGCAATACATTTCTACTGTGAGTCATCATTTTGCCTTGTTACCATGTGAACCTTTCCCATTACTGAAGTCAGCTCTTTCATTAATCTTTATGTTATAAAGAGACCAGAGACTCTCAGCATTGATTAAGCAGTCCACTGTCCTGATGTTCCTACAGAAAAGCCCTGCGACAGCAAAAGGAGGGCCGTGACCTAGCCTTGGACTGCTTGAGAAGGAGGCACCATGATGTGACTACAGTCCAGCGCCTCCTGGAGGCCAACATTCAGTACTGCGGCCTTGCTCCAGTGTGCCCAGAGCCACAGACCCAGCAGCATGCCCCCTTGAGGGCCCAGAGCAGTCTACTCCAGCCTCAGGAGCTGCGGCAGGACCTGCAGGAGGTGAAGACCCAACTGGACTCTGCCATGAAGACGGAGGAGCTGGAGCGCCATGAGGACAGGCAGGGGAAAGGGGAGTGGGACGAGGTGCTGAGGCGGGCTGAAGAGTGGCAGAGAGAGGCGGAGAGACTGGTAAGGCTCAGAGGAGCTGAGGCCACCTTCACTCTGGGGTGGCCAAACCTGCTTCCTTAAGACCCCTTGTTCTTTAATATTTTAAATTCAAGGCTAGTTGTAGTAAAGGGTACATTTTAGAACAGGCAGGATTTGTCAGAGTGAAACCAAGACTAACCAGAGAGTGCCTGTGTAGGGTAGATGGAGTAGGCACACTAACCAGAGTGTGTCTGTGTATGGTAGATTGAGTAACCACAGAGAGTGTCTGTGTAGGGTAGATGGTGTAAGTAGAGAGTGTCTGTGTAGGGTAGATGGAGTAAGCAGAGAGTGCCTGTGTAGGGTAGATGGAGTAAGCAGAGAGTGTCTAAGTAGGGTAGATGGAGTAAGCAGACTAACCAGAGTGTGTCTGTGTAGGGTAGATTGAGTAACCACAGAGTGTCTGAGTAGGGTAGATGGAGTAAGCAGACTAACCAGAGTGTGTCTGTGTAGGGTAGATTGAGTAACCTAAGAGAGTGTCTGAGTAGGGTAGATGGAGTAAGCAGAGTGCCTGTGTAGGGTAGATGGAGTAAGCAGACTAACCAGAGTGTGTCTGTGTAGGGTAGATTGAGTAACCACAGAGTGTCTGAGTAGGGTAGATGGAGTAAGCAGACTAACCAGAGCGTGTCTGTGTAGGGTAGATTGAGTAAGCAGAGTGTCTGAGTAGAGTAGATGGAGTAAGCAGAGAGTGTCTGTGTAGGGTAGATGGTGTAAGCAGAAGTGTTGTGCTTTACTGAATCAGCCTCCATTTTCCTCACCCCATCTCATTTCCATTTATTTTCCCACTAGGTGTTCCAGTATCAATTAAACTGTGATAGTTGAAAGATGTTAAACATCATCTGGGCGTAATTTGTCGTAAAAATGCTTTGGTGAGCAACATGATGAAAACACATGGAATGGCTTGTGTGTAATGACTAAAAAAAAAAAAAAACACCTCATACACTGGTTAGTCAGTAGATTGATATTGCTTTGTACGAACATTAGTGTAATAACCCCCCCATGCACAAAGACACAGAGACAGTGGGTGTGCTAAAAATGGAAAATCAGCTCATTATCACTTCTCAAGGTGTCCTGAAGTTGTCCAATTTCAATGTCTTGATGTTTTAATCCATCACAGTCACCAGTGTCCCACTCTTTGTGCGTTGCCGGGCAGGTGAACAGCCTTGAGTATGTGAAGATGGATCTCGCACTGAGAGAAGCACAGAGAGATGCTGATGACGGGCCATGTGCTCCGTCCTCTCCTCCCAACACTGCCCCTCTGTCCTCTCCTCCCATCACTGCCTGTCGCTCACACTCTGCGGATATGGTCTTACAAAGGTATGTAGCCCTCAAGGTTTTCCGTTTGCGCATACGAGTGCAGTCATTCTTTAAAATAGATCATACTGTCATACCAATAGGGCCGGAGACTTGTTTGAGAGTGTTTCAAAACCTCCGCTTGAAATAAAGGCAGAACAGTAAACACAGCAGGTCTCCATCTCCATGGAATCGGTTGGATAATGTATGAGAACCCGGTATTGAGCCTAGCCCATCCATCCCTTCCCTCCCTCTAAGCTTGCATGCATTGATTCATCACCAGTTCACTTCCCTTTCACTTTTACACTTTCACTTCACTTTTTTTCACTTTTCACCAGTTTTGCAGCTTTGAAATCTAAATCAGGCCATGATGTCCTGGGTGGTCTGTGGGTTATTAGTCAACTCTTTACATGCAATTGGGGAAGAATGCTTATTTTATGTGGTTTGGCTGTGTGTGTCACTACCCTGGATGGGTCAAATGCAGAGGTGGAATTCAGAGTGTGTCTGTCTACACCACCTCTGCCAGAGTCACTTTCACTTTCACTTCACTTGACTTCCAGACCGGCTGCTGTGGAAGACTGCTGCCCTGCCGGGACAAACAACGAGTCTTTAGCAGCCGTCCAGAGGAGGCTTAGAAACCTGCAGTCAGGTAGGTGTGCACATCTGACCATTGGCAGTGCCTCTTGTCATAGAATAATTTCATTGTATATTGGTCTCTTGAATATTGTGAAATTAAAATGTCAACCTATGTATGTATTGTTTTCACAGTTCATTTTCAGAAGAGTCTAAAGGAGTTTCTTCGTATGCCATAGACAACACATTATGAAAAGCAATGCTGCCTATTACATTTATAAACTCTAAAACTTAATGAATTCATTTTTTTCTCTCATGATCCACTGGCTTTGTGTCTCTTTATTTTTGTAGTTATTGGCTTATTTCTAGACATCCTATGTGTTCTTCTTTACCAGTACTAAAGCAATTCTGCTACGTATCTCTATCAGATTCCACGATCTAGTGGAAGTCATCACACCTGTCAAACTTTTCTCAGGACTTTACTGTGGGCTCCGAGATCATACTGTAATAACGTAGTAATGGGCTGAAACTGAACAATGTAGATACTGTAAAATTGTATTGTGGCAGTAGTATGTGTAATTTGACAAGCTATCAAAAGAAAAATATTTATAATACACAAAAATATGTAGGGGGGGGGGGGGGGGGGGGGCTACATCAGCGACACAACACTAAAGAAGGGATAGAGACAGAGAAAGGAAGATAGAAACAGAGGCCAAGAGAGATGAAGGAGAGATGATGAAGAGAGCTGATGATCACAGCTACAGGTTCTGGCAGCACTGCAGTTTGTTCCCCCTCTGTCCGTCTGTGGTGGGTGGGACGCTGATGTCCACCACGTTGTTGCCCGGCGACTCGTCATGCGCTGATCGGTCTGCAATCTGCTTCTGTGATACGATACGGTGGATCTCTACAAAGGCAAGACGAACACAATTAAGAAAGAGGGGGGGGGGGGGGGGGGGGGGGGGGGGGTTGTCTCAGCTCAGATAATACAGTAAGGAACATCTCCAATGTGCATCTGCATTTAAAGGGATTTTCTGGAGCCTCTAATTGAATATAAAATCATTTTGTTAATTGTTTATGACTTCTTCATGATTTAAGGCATAATATGAATACCAGTCCTGTGGTCTTTTAGATGACACCAAAAATAAACACAATTTACAAACCTTTTTCACCAGCTTAATCATCAGTTACTATACTTTATGCTATGAACAACCTCACAACAAATTATTAAAATACATAAAATCCCAACCTGTCAGGATGTTTTTGAAAGCTTCCTCCACATTTGTTGAGTCCAAGGCTGAGGTCTCAATAAATGAAAGATCGTTTTTCTCTGGAAAAAAAGGGGCAGAAGTAAATTAACTTAAATGTATCTTTTATCAACAAATTATTACTTGTATATATAATATATATATTATTGTTATCCTTGTGCACAACATGATCAAAGCATGAGCAATCATGACAGACAAAAGATCACGATAGACAGTAGATCATGACAGACAGTAGATCATGACAGACAGTAGATCACGATAGACAGTAGACCACGACAGACAGTAGATCATGACAGACAAAAAAACATGACAGACAGTAGATCATGACAGACAGTAGATCATGACAGACAGTAGACCACGACAGACAGTAGATCACGATAGACAGTAGACCACGACAGACAGTAGATCAGGACAGACAGTAGACCACGACAGACAGTAGATCAGGACAGACAGTAGATCAGGACAGACAGTAGACCACGACAGACAGTAGATCAGGACAGACAGTAGATCAGGACAGACAGTAGATCATGACAGATAGTAGATCATGACAGACAGTAGAACATAACAGACAGTAGAACGTGGGCTATTTGTGCATTGAAAGTGGAACAACTGCAATCTATTCTCTGACTCTGACAATGGCATGCCATCAATTTAATTTAATTCAATTTTATTTATATATATATCGCAAATAAAACTTCAAACTGCACAATAAAACTGCCTCAAGGCGGTTTACAGAGCCCAGAGCCTGAACCCCTTTAGAGCCAGCACAATGACGACAGGGGCAAGAAAACTCCCTGTTCATCAGGAAGAAACCTTAAGCAGAATCGCGGCACATAAGGTCTAGCCTATCTGCTGAGGTCGGCCGGGTACATGACAATGAAACGGCTGCATATTGGAGCTTGTAATTGTACTTTTACCTACAACTAGTTATTTTTCTCTCTCTGCAGGGGCGCAGATACCACTGGGGACGAGGGAGACATGCCCCTCCCCAGATTCATAGTGACCCTGATCCGTCCCCACCACTCTCCCTACGTAAGGCGACAATCATCAGTAAATAACGTTTAATAAATGTTAGCATCCCCCCCCAGTTCAAAGATCCCATCTGCACCGCTGTGTCTCTGTACCGTGTGGCATACCTGCAAAGGCACGGGCATCGTCAGTGGGCACAGCTCTGTTTCTCTGTAACGTGTGGCATACCTGCAAAGGCACGGGCCTCGTCGGTGGGCACAGCTCTGAGGTGCCGCAGATCACTCTTGTTGCCCACAAGCATTATGACGATGTTGTTGTCAGCGTGGTCTCTTAGCTCCTTCAGCCAACGTTCCACATTCTCATAGGTCAAATGTTTGGCGATGTCATAAACTAAGAGGGCGCCCACTGCTCCCCTATAGTAGCTGATGGAGAGAAAAGAGGGTGGAAGACAAAGGATAAGTATTATAGGAAACTTGATTGACTGTATAGGCACATACATGAATAATTCTTGGAGGGGTGTAGTATGAAATCAGGGAGGGCCAATACATTGTCAAATTTTGGTGCATGCCTGGAAAAGAGTTTGGTGGATAACTGCATTGTGAGTGAACTCTGAAACTACTTCTTCTAGTCCATAATTTCTAAATTTGCCTCCTCCCAAACAGACCTAAATACTGAGGAATGATCTCAGAAATGGCCCACGTATAAAGATCGGGACAGACAGATTATTTATGAATCTAGATGCCTACATTCAAATGACCCCAATGCAACACACTCACGCCGAGGTAATGGCTCTGTACCGCTCCTGCCCGGCCGTGTCCCATATCTGCGCCTTTATCGTCTTCCCATCGACCTGGATGCTGCGGGTGGCGAACTCCACGCCTATTGTGCTCTTGCTCTCCAGGTTGAACTCGTTCCGCGTAAAACGTGAAAGCAAGTTACTCTTTCCAACGCCAGAATCTCCAATCAGTACCACTGTAAGAGGACAGCACACAACCTCAAAAATAACAGCGCTACAGGTGTAGACTAGGTCATTTAAAAACAAACCGTTTGTGTTGGTGTTATAGCTTACAGCACTGCTGCTAGCTATAATTTATACGGCAGGAGAGGTCGAAGAAGAAAGTCGTGTCTACACTGACCATTATCACTTGGCTTTCTTAATGATAGATGAAAAAAAGGTTTTCAATTTATAGTCTACAAAGGTTGCAAGCAACTGTTACACCACGAGCCGGCTGTCATGGAGAGTTGTTGAGCTATTGTTATTCCTGACCGGAGGAAACTGCCGAACTTTGTCCCCCTGGCTTCACACTGCAGGAAGCTGATAACACAGTTGAGCTCATCACATCTCTATCTACACAGCACTTTTTGGTCGTCTCTCTTTCCTGTTTAAATTGTAGACCTAGGCCTGTATTCCATGCGAGCTATGCTTTAGCCTATGCGAGCAACATTGCAATGTTTGTGAGGGCCAGCAAAAGCTATGGCATCAGTGTTTCTTTTCGGCCTAACCCATGGTCTGTAGGTTATATATTGCAAACACCCACTGACATGCTTCAAACCACCTGGCCATAGCAATACATTTCGTTTGCCAAATTGGTACGCTATTCACGTACTGATTCACCCACTTCGGCTAGCTGTCAATCGTCCTGATGTAAGAGCGCATCATCCATGCCTAGACAACAATTAGCCTTAAAAAGAACATCTTGAATTTCAAAACAAAAACAAAGATGTTCACAGTTGACCACTGTTAAATAGAACACTTTAAAACAATAGCCTCAAGGGCGATGTAAATGAAATACAAAAACCAACGCATGAAGTAGGCTAAACTATCAAATGCACAATCTGAAAACTAATTCCAGATGTTTATGAATTGATCAAAGACAGGAGCCCTGCTGATGCAGCTGCGGGCGTTGCATTGCAATGACAGCTTTTGTGGCCATAGCTGTAATGATCTCACCAAGGATTCCGACACATAGCCTACGTTACATCCTGTTTGCATTGCATTTTGTGAACGCATTTCCATGGTTTGACACACAGACCACTACCACTATCGCTAAAATACAAACAAGTGATTCATCTAACGGTATCCAAAACTGAAGGGGGGTGCAGTCATCACAATTAGCTTACCTTTGAACAAGAAATCGTACTCATCGTCTCTGTTGCCCATTGTAGAAAGAAACGCACCGAGCAGTAGTCCGAGCGGACTGCCTCAGACTAATTACTTTTATGTCGAGATGTTTATTCAAAGTAAAAAGGATAAAAACTTATCGAGCAAGTCAATGCGCCAATGCAGTCTGTCATATGTTGCTAACCGCAGGAAAAGAGATCCTTAACTCTGCAGAAGGGGTGGAGTCCATTAACATTTTCCCATTCCATACACAGGATGGCGCTATTGTTCACGTCTGGCAAAATCTGTGCCAGAATCGAAAAAGAAGGCACCAAACGACAGCGGCCCTTTCCCCAAAGGTCCTAATGTATGCATCATTAATGAATTCCATATCACATGGAATTGTCCTTTGGCAGCATGATGTTGTTTGAAAAGATTGCCACAGAATGCAAGTTAAATTGGTGTCCCCTAGACTACTATTGGCAGAGGTGGGTCGAGTAAGCAAACGCTGTACTCAAGTAAAAGTATTGTTCCTTTATAATAATAATAATAATAATAATAATAACTCAAATAGAAATACAAAATATATATAACCATATAGATTTCACCCACAATTCATACAAACAGTGAGAGGAAAAGAACACTAATATGTGAGACTGAAACCATATTGAGAAACTATCCAATGAAGTCTTGATTGTTTCATGTTTGCTTTCCTTTTTTTTAACATCAATATATCAGATTTTGCTAGGTCAGCCAGTAGGTCGTGAGGGGGTCCATGAGAAAATTTCATGAGAATGACGTAAACTTCATTATCCTACAAACAATGCAATTATTCGTACACACACCTGTGAAGCTGACTGGAATCAGTGAGTCTCCCACACCCACAAAGAAACAGTTTCGACCATAGATCGAAGTTGTTGTTCTGTGGTGAAGGTGCTTCCCTTCTGAATTCATGGTTTCCATAGACGTCACTTCCGAAAAGCCTGCCGCTATATTTGTGACCAATTTGGGCATAGACATTTATAAATGTCTTTTGATTTGGGTGCCACTGCTTAAGATAACCAGTGTTTTGTATTGTAAGCATTCTTCCTGTCAAAGGGAGTTAAAAAAATAAAACCGTTCAGAAACCTCCGTTTGCCACCATTACAAAGAGTGCTAGACACCTGTGGACTCGCGTTTGCATCAGTAGTAAGTTGATGTAACAGAAGTGACTGATTTATCACTTGTACTGCTTTTTCATTCCGCTTTTCTGCACTACCTGACCAGACCCGATCAGATCACTGAGAACTGCCTTTCTACCTGTTATGGCACTATTGAATCTATATAGGCTATAACCATATATTCGATCTTAGTTTATTTAGCAAATTATTTATGGCATTTACGTTTTCAATATAAAAGAGATGAGTGGAGAATGCATTAAAATAAAGTAGGCTATATTACCCTAAATAAGAACAGTTTTTTTTTATTGCATTGTGTATAAGAACTGCTGTTTAATGTTCAAAATCCGGTTCGACCTGCCCCATCCAGTTTCTTCTTAACCCCCTAAACAGACACTGCTGTGACTTCCCCAAACTAACGCAATTTCCGCACCTGATCAAATTACTCTTCTTCCTTACATTTCTGTATCCCAGCATCTAACGAAAGACAACACAATTTGAATAGACAGGTTAAGCCTTCATTTAATATGTTAATGTAATAATGTTAATAACTATTGGGTCATTCTATTAAGTAACAAGAATGGGAGCATTCAGAGAATGCAAACCTCCGCATTGTGACCTTGGCATCTGAAAATCTAATCAATCATTGCCATTATATTACCCAATAACCCCACAAAGTTTGATGGAAATCGGTCCATGCGTTTCTGCGTAATCCTGCTGACAAACAAACAGGGGTGAAAACATAACCTCCTTGGCGGAGGTAATTACCCAAGTCTTATAGGCTGTATAGGTTCTTTGTTTAGTGGGCGAGACACCAGAGTCATTCAGACTGCAGTTTTGATACAAAAATATAGAATTTATTTATTATTAGGCTTGCTCTAAAATATACAACCAACCAAGTCCATGTGCATCAGTCCGTGGGCCACTGCCGAAGAAGGCACAGTCCGAGATGTCCAAGAGTCCGCAGTATCCTAAAGTCCGTCAGCATTCCCCACCGCAGCTGCTGCTTACGTTGGCCTGTCAAGTAGGCCTACGCACACTCACACGCACACAGAGAGAGAAAATCGACAGTATCTCCACAAGTAGCAATGCATACTCACAGCAAACAGAAAGTAAATAACCAACACACTAAAAAGTAAGTGTAAACCAAAAGTAAATCAACCCAAAGAAAATAGCTACTTGTGGTAGTCCGTGCGGTGCGGCTCTACGTTGCTAAAACGTAAATAAGCTTAGCTGAGGGTTCAAATACACATACGCTTTTTTTTTAAACGGGACGTGAGCAAACGTATTGATTCCTATGGTACGGCGCGCTTTGCGTGTGCGCCCCTTCTCCACCACGCGTTACGTCTTTGTAGCGTTTTTTAGGTGCGCTTAAAAGTTAACCTATTCTCAACTTTCCAGCGCAAGGCAGGGAAGCGCATCGCTCATCAGTCACACTCGGCCCTGGCAGCCAATCAGATCAACCAACAGGCGGGCTTAACTACTTTATCACTTATTTCCTGTTTTGATGCTGGAAGATGTGGTATGATAAAGCAATATAGCACGAGTGGGAGTGGGACTATCCCTTACCTACTCCACTCCCACGAGTAGGCTATTGATTTTATAAAACAACTCTACAGTCAACAAATTAACATTTTAACACGAAAAATAGTTCCATGTTCAACGTCAGAATTTTGAATGAACGGTTTTCATCAATGCGCTTTCATCGCGGAGTGATTATTATTAGCTGTGAAGTCTGTTTTGGCCTCCGCACTTTGTCAAGGCGTGAAGCGTCTGCGCCTCTAAAAAACAAGGCACACTCACCATTGAACCGGGGGCAGACGAATCTAGCTCCCAGTCAGTTTTTAACGACGCTTCTCTCAGTCAACGGACGACTCCGATCAGATACTTCGCAGAAGCGGGGGTCTCAGACAGCCTCCACGCCAACGCAGTAGGGAAACAGCCAACTTCCGATCTCGTAAACGCCCGGGTGAAACCGACAAAATATTGTATCAGATGTGCCTTTCGTTTAGACGGCGACAGCGTTTTGGGGGCTTAAAAAGGCAAAAAAAATGAGCACCCTCCAAAAATGAGCGCCGTCGCGTTCCCGTCTAAAGGGTTGAAAACGCAAAAGTGTTCACTGAGCTGGTCACGCTGGCTATCCTCGCATACGCGTTGATGTCATATCCATGTGCAGTAGCCTACAGCCAACCAACAAACATTTCGGATTATTTCCATCAGTCGGAGATTCAAGCTGCTTTGATATCTATCCAGGAGTCATTTAAGCAAATAAGCCGAGTAATCATATGCTAACAGAACAGAGAAGGCGCATTGATTACCTAGGGCAATTGCTCGTAGCTTGACTATTCTCTTGTACGTCGCTTTGGACAAAGGCATCTGCTAAATGACTGAATGTGGATGTAAATGTACACGAACACTGCAAATGTAAGTGAATAAATAAATAAATAAGCAACCCAATCGCGTTAAAGTAGCCATAGTGGAATAGAATGGACACATATCCTGCAGTACCTCCACGTCTGCACCGGTTAAGTTACATTTCACACACTTTTGCGTCACCGTGTGCATGCAGATTTCCACCAAGAGACGCTCGTCTAAACGCGAAATGAAAAGTGGGAACTTAACGCCACTTTTTCGGTTTGTTTTCAGATAGTTGTGGTGTAAAGCTAGCCTGAGTTCCTCCGTCACTCTAGCAATGCTGCGTCACGTCCAGCAAACACAGGCTGTCCAGTGCTCATTTTTAAAAGTATGTCAAGCTGACACGGTTCTTTACTTCTCTGTCATTTGTCATTTTTTTATAGACTACACACATCGTCGATGAGATTTGGTCGTATATGGTTGCCTTCAAGATTTGGTCGTTTATGGTTGTTTGGTTGTTATGTATCGGCTACTCACCTGTGGTAACGGCACATCGATCATAAAAAGTGGGAACGCAACGCCACTTTTGCGGTTTGTGTTCAGATCGTTGTCGTGTAAAGCTAGCCTGGGTTCCTCCGTCACTCTAGCAATGCAGCATCACGTCCAGCAAACATAGACTGTCCAGTGCTCATTTTTAAAAGGATGTCAATCAGAGACAAAATGATCAGCACCTGTACCATGCAATCAGTTGTTCGTGTGGCGCAACAGTGCCAGCAGAGTTCTGACAGTGAGCGGTCCTAATCAAAGAAACGCCAACTGCACACAAACAAAGCAACATCATAACACACATACAGTCACTCAACACCAACATAACGCACACATATGACATAGGGATAACTTATATAGAAAGGAACAAGAACTTTTTTTTTTTCCACAAGTTTTTTATTTCCTAGGATAGAGGAAGCAATGTACTTAGGATTCGATCAACGTTTTCATCCAATTGATGAATTGGATGAATTTAGTAGCCTACACATCCACAGGTATTGTACCTGAATGGAAATCGAATCGTTTTGTAAACGCTTGCCTCATGTCTGCAATAGGCTACCATATGGCTTTTCCATCACATTTTGTAGAATGGCGGCAAATTTGTTACGCACTTCATTCTACGTGTTTGGCATCTCACTCAAAGCCAATGGGCTACTCATCTGTGGTGACGGCACATCGTCATCGGCGAGACGTTATCATGCAATTGATCATAAAGGGTAAATATTTAGTGGTCGTTGGTCCGGGAAGGGACAATAGGCTATAGCCTAGTCGTATAATCATATTTGGTAGAAGACACATTCGTTGTGAACATCTCCGGGTTTGGCATCGCAATCAGAGCAGGTTGGCTACTCGTGAAAATCACATCATCCTTGAGACTGTTGGTCCGGGAAGGGACAATAGTCGTCGTATAATCATATTTGATAGTATTGACACATTCGTTGTCAACATCTCCGGTTTTGCCATCGCAATCAGAGCACGTTACTCACAAATCACACCATAATTTTTGACACGTTTGGGTTATTGTCGTGTAGGCTATAGGCTACTCACCTGTGACGGCACTTGCTAAAACGTCTTCAAGATTTGGCGCGAAAGGCATCTATACCCCGATCACCTCAATAAGCTGAGATTTCTCAGTGTGTTCTCCGGATGTAAATCGTGCTTTTAAAAAGCATACGACCCGTGGAATAAAAATGGGTCCGAGTTTCTTATATATGTCATATAACATATTTAGAGCCTTCAGTGCTGTGTGAATTCCTTCAAGCCAATACATTAGGTCGTCTGTCTTCATGTCCAAATACTGAATGAACGGCTGGCCGGTGTAGGCTATAAGGAAGTCTGCTTACGACGTGGTGTGGTCCTATTGGTGGTGTGTAGAGGTATGCCTGACGTCAGTTTGAGTTAAATTCCGGTATGCAATAAGAGGCATAGCGCCACTGATCTCAAAAAGAAACTGCATAGCGCATCCCATGGTATCAAAGTGAGGCATCATGGCGGCCATTTTACTGGGACCACTTTCCTGCTTGAGACTAATGATTATGACGGGCGATGAATATTAGATATAAAATATTTAATTCATTTGCATATTAAGCCTTATAGTAATGTCAAGTTTTCATAAACCTTGTTACATAGCTTTTGTTTGCTAGCTTTATATATTATAAATATTTTCAAATATTGAAACTTGTTCATCTATCGTATTTTAGTGTTGATGATTAGAACCTGGCCAATTACTATAAGGCTTAATATGCAAATTCATTAAATACCTTATATATAATATTCATCGCCCGTCATAATCATTGGTTTCAATCAGGAAAGTGGTCCCAATAAAATGGCCACCACGATTTTTCGTGTGGCCTTACTTTGAAACTGTCAGAAACCATGTGATGCGCTATCCAGTTTCTTTTTTAGATCAGTGCATAGCGCACGAAGCGAGTCGCCTCCCCTGGTGAATGAGACGCGCATTGCATGTGATCTGAGGCGTAGCGCACGAAGCGAGTCGCTCGAGGCGCATTGCGCGCATTGCCTACTATAACGCCTCTCTCACATTATTGCGTTGGAATGCGTTGATCCAACGGAAGGCGGAGGAGGAGTCTGGCGCATGGGGTTCTGTTGATACCGGAGACGTTATAGTGAGATTGACAGGTCATCAAACTAATCACGTCACTAGCAAGCTTTTACCCTGTGAGTAGTAGCATGCTATCATTAGACAGGGTGCTCAGAAACCTCGCAAATCCTATGATTTTTCAGTTACAATAAAGGGGTTTTTACATTGTACAGTGACTATTTCTCGGTAACTTTTAAAAAATCTAACCAAAAAAAAGTCAAACAACTAACTTGAAGGTACAAATACGACCATCTACAGAGTTTGGCAGCCATCTTTTTTTGTTGAGTTTGCCGCTCTGTAGACGTGAGCATATACGGGATATGATTGGCTAGCGCCTGTGCTGGCAGTTATGCATGAAAGGCAATATGATTGGCTGACGCATGCACTGCCTCTCGAAAAGTTCAACCTTCTTCAACTCTTGCCGCAAGCAAAGCATGAAACGCAACGCACGCGAACCAAACGGAGCCACAATTCAGTTCGGCAAAGGATGACGTCACCCCATTCAAAGTGAATGGGGATGCGTTAACCCTGACGCATCAACGCATTCCAACGCAGCAGTGTGAGCGAGGCGTAAACGTGGTTGAGACTCTTATAAAAGCTCTTACTCATTCTCACAGAGACTTAACAAATAGTTACACGTTCAAGCAATGTCATTTATTTATTTAAAGAGTCAAAACAAATAGCTACACGGTCAAGCAATGTCATTTATTTCCTAAAATACGTTTTACGAATCCAACTTACCACTGCACACTCACAACCTTAAAGATAATGTATAGAAGTGGTACTAGAAATTGAATTCAAAGTTTGCACTTTAATCTACCAAAGGACTCACCGTTTAACAATACAACTCTCACAAGTTGACAATGATAACATGACGCAAATGACAACATTGGCGCACACATGTGACATCACACAGGGCGTTGTGGTCAGCATTACAAATTAATTTCCCCAAAAATCAAGAGGTCAAATAAATTAGATTAGATTAGATTCAACTTTATTGTCAATGCACAGTACAAGTACTGAGACAACGGATTCTTACCAGAAGTGCAGATAGCAGAAGAGTGCAGAGTACTTTGCATATGTATAGTGGTAATATAAAAATAAATAGATGGGATGTATACAGTATGACATGACAGTAGTAACATTGGCAGCAATAGTTGGCCATTAGTGCAGATATGATATAGGTACGTATATGCAATGTGCAGATGCAGTACAGGTGAAGGTAGCAATAGAAGTAATGAATATGAGGTAAGAGGCATGATATGATATATATATACAATGAAAATGAGGTAAGAGGCATGATATGATATAAATACAATGAATAGGGACGACAATTTGAAATAAGTAGATATACATGTAGATATGAATACACTCAAACAGGGGTCCCCAACCTTTTTTGCACCACGGACCGGTTTAATGTAGGGATTTTTTTCACGGACCGGCTTCAAGGTGTCATTTTTCACGTCATCCATTCATATTGATGCGAATCATTCAATTGCACCCGTGAGGCAAGCGCGAATTTGATAGAATGAAGCCCGGTCTGCTCATACACATAAGCTAACACTAACGTTAGGTGGAGTTAATTTGCTGCCAACACCATTGTATTACTAACGTTAAGTGCATGAAAAATACAACTCACCAAAACTCTGAATCAGTGCTTGGTCTCCATGTGCCGAAGCAGTTTTAAAGGCTTCATTGGTGCTAGCTTGTCGCCACATATTAAACAGAGCGGAATTGGTGCGTGAGAATCACCTGTTGCGATAAAACCGTATTTTAAGTATGACTCCTGGTATTGTCTGTTGAAAGAAGCTTTCTTTTTTTGAGGTCGTTGGCTCCTCTTCTGGCTCCTTAGTTGGCCTTTTCACCTTTGCAAAGAAGCTCTCCAAAGATGTTTTTTTTTTTTTACAAATTTTCGCTAGTTTGTGGGCTTATTTTTAGAGTGACGTATCACTTGAACGAGACAAGCGTCTTGACGTGACAAAAGGCACAGGCGAATGTGACGTCCGGGAAAATCCGGTCGTTTTTCAAAATAAAACACCTTTCAGACGCTAACAATTAATACAGCGGAATTGATATAAATTATTTATTCTTTCTGTGCGGCCCGGTAACAAATGCCTCACGGACCGGTACCGGGCCGCGGCCCGGTGGTTGGGGACCACTGCACTAGAACACCTCAGAAATAATACAATGGCAGTAAAAGGAATGTAAAAAGTGTTTTATTAAAATGAATGAATGAATACTCTAAACACCTCAGCAATAATACAATGGCAGTAAAAGGAATGTAGTAAAAAAGTGTTTTATTAAAATTAAATCTAAAGACTCTAAAATTGAATCTAGTTTTAGAGGTGCTCAGACTTTCAAAAACACATTGTACATATTTTGGAAGTTTTCTTTTTTACTCTGAACCTTGTTAACAGAGGTGTTTGCTCCACATAGGTGAGTTTGGCTTTCAGAAACTGTGTGTGGTTTCTATATTGATAATGAGTAACTGAAGCCTCGTTTACATGGACCCTTGATTGTCAATCTGATACAGATAGCTAATACAGATAGCCCTATCATTTAGACGAGCACTCTCTATCCGCACTCTCTATCCGCAACGATCGAAGTCTGGGGTAGAAAGTGGGTAGATTTGAATCGGTACGGGGGCTGGTGTTCGTCTGCACGGTTTCACGCAACCTGATGACGTCATTGCCCCATGTGATCGTTTCGCGATCTCCAACCACTTTATATATAACTTGTTCACCCTCAAAATCTCACTAGTTAACTCTCATTAACCCAGCCTTCTGATTTTTGATTAGCCTCCTATCTTGATCTAATTCTTCTTATTCAGACGTAACATAACTTTCATGACCACAAAAATAAATTGGCCAGCGATTTAATTTGCTTTTTTATTCATAAATGTATGTAAAATGGTCGGAGCAAAGCCTCATGGGAAATGGGATGACAGACATGTCATGTTGTACTGTTCCAAACTCTTTATTATCAATAGAAAAAAGAATTCATTTTCGCATATCCTTTAGTCTGACCTCTGATTTTATTAACCATCATAATGTAATGTTGTTAATTGGAGCTTGAATGTCTTGTGTAATGTGTTTATCCTCGTGCTGTTTAGTCTCTTCTTCTAGGTTTTTCACATTTTTTCAGTTGTGTAAATGAAGTGCTAAAGCGCCACCCACAGGCGTGGGGAATGTACTACAGCCCGTTCAACACAATCTGGTGGCTCCGTTTTTACGCAAATCTCTCGTTACCAGGCTCTGTCTTTACGAAATTAAAAGATTCGGTAGGTGTGAAAAATGAACCACATTCAGTGAATCTAGGCTCCGTGTGCATATAGCCTTAGAAAGTGACACTATTCTTCACCTAGAGCACATTTCATATTGATGAAAGCATCTAAGGGGCCCTTTACATGAAGCCTAGCTTCACTGAATCTGGTTCATTTTTCACACCTATCGAACCTTTTAATTGCGTAAGGATGGAGCCTGGTAACGAGAGATTTGCGTAAAGACTAACACACCAGTTTGGGATGAGCTGACTGTAGTACATACCCCACGCCTGTTGGTGGCGCTTTAGCGCTGATACAGACAACTGAAAAAATGTGAAAAAACGTAGAAGAAGACAAGAGGACATGGGTAAGCAGCCAGTAGACAAGCTACAATTAGCCACGTTTAGCCTAACCGCATAGCCTAAATTTAATCTGCACAGTAATACATTATGGTGGTTAATACAATCGGTGGTCAGAGCAGACTATAGGTTATTCGAAAATTAATTTGATTTTCTATTGATAATAAAGAGTTTGGAACAGTGCAACATGATATGTCTGTGAGTTGTTTAAATGCCTTTGCTTTATTGAGAGGCTGAGCTTGAGCATTTCAAATGAGGCTTTGCTCCGACCATTCTACATTAATATATGAAGAATTGCTGGCCAATTTATATTTGTGGTCATGAGAGTTATGTAACGTCTGAATAAAAAGAATTAGATCAAGATAGGAGGCTAAACAAAAATAAGTATGCTGGATTCATGAGAGCGAATTCGAGACCCACCGCGAGTGTGAAGTAGAAGGAGAACAAGTGATGTATATATTGGTTGGAGCAATTGCATTTTAAGACAATGGCCAGGGTGATTTACACACCTTTGTGTGTTTTTGTGAGTGTGTATTTTCTATTTTAATATCTTTCAAAACGTTTAAGAAATAAATGACATTGCTTGACCGTGTAGCTATTTGTCTCTGTTTTGTTACCGACTTTCAACCACGAGAATGAGTAAGATCTGTTTTTTTGTCTCTGTTTTGTTACCAACTTTCAATCACGAGAATGAGTAAGATCTTTAATAGAGTCTCAACAACGTTTATCGTGACTTGTTACCGACTTTCAACCACGAGAATGAGTAAGATCTGTGTTTTTGTCTCTGTTTTGTTACCGACTTTCAACCACGAGAATGAGTAAGAGCTTTAATAAGAGTCTCAACGTTTATGCGCCTCGAGCGACTCGCTTTGTGCGCTACGCCTCAGATCGCATGCAATGCGCGTCTCATTCACCAGGCTACACCTCTGATTGCATACTAGTTCTTACCTGTCAGTTTGACAGGTTTGATGCCAGTAATGACGGTTCTGCAGTGGGGGAGCGAAGAGGGCGTCGCCGCGGTAGACATGTAAACCCATAGTCCGTGAGCCAGAGCCTCAAAATATGGAAACCGTTACCGAAAAAGTGGCAAAGGCTACCATACCTTTTCTGAAAGTGGCGGTTCTACATGGAATTACGCCCCGGGCAAACCCCCTCCGAGCCCCAACCTTCCCCCCGCGCCGAAAAAAAACCAATTTAATTATTATTAAAAAAATTGATAGTTTTCAGTCACGTGACTACAATAGTTAGCTGGCGGGCAAAAAGAACAGCGAAACAGTGGAAAACTTCGAGCAGTGCCTACTCAACTACGATCGCCTTTAACCACAGACCATACCACTATAGCCAGACAGAAATATTTAGAAGAAAACTAAAATTAGGAACTTGTGATACATTTACTGCACCTGTCCTGAAATTTGTATTTCTTTAACCTCGACGAAGTCACTGCCTGAGCTCCAGTGTGGAGATATTTACATCTATCTAATAAAAAATCCGTCCCATACACATCTCAAAAACTGAAAGCCTACAAAAGCACAGATAGTTATTTAATTTACAGAAGTGGTTGGGTTCACAATGATGTCGTCTGGAAGGTGAAAACTAAAAACATCTTTATAATCAGAGCAAAGATGAGTGCCATTTAATAGCTAGCTACCAGCTAGCGAGCTACCTGCTGTTAGCTAGCAGCCGTTAGCCTACCCAACAATGTTTTTTATCATTTGACACAATATCCTGGTTTAAACAAGTACGAACACCTGGTCTGGCGAATGACAACTTAAATGATCTTCCCATGTATGTTCTACTGACATTGTAGTATTACTGGTTGAATAACAATATTAGGGTGACCAGATTTGCCGGAGCTAAAACCGGGACACTTGGCGCGTGACCATAATGCTCGTGCACGCACACGCTTTTTATCCTGAACATGTCCAAGGAACATAGATTTCGCCAACAACAGGAGCGTTTCTAGGTATTAAAGAAGTGGGCTTAGCCCCAAGGGAAGAAGTATGTTTTGGGGCCCGATTTGAAATACATCTTGAATATCAAATGAATAATATTGCATGATGTAATGATATGAACATGTAACCATCAGCTAGATAGCGCATGCATGAGTGATACCATATGTTATGTGATAAAGTCGCATGTTTTACGTTGTAAGCCTGTTGCACACTAGACGTGAGTTATAAAGAACATTCTCTTCACGTATGTCTGTTTATTGAAGAACCTACAAACAAAACATGGTGTCAGAAGTTGGTATTGGAGAGAGAGCACAACTTTGCTGAGCACAGCAAGCAACGAGCTGGATGGTGTGAGTGAATTAACGTCAATTCTGCCAGAGGACATCGTTAGCCTGCTTTCCGAGGGAGAAGGGGACTAAACGAAGTGAATATGTAAGGGATAATGTATAGAACGCAGGTCATTGTCGGGAAAATAAGCCCCGACAGGGCGAACAGCACCCCGACGCGAAGCGAAGGGGTGTTGATTCACCGTGAAGGGGCTTATTTTCCCGACAATGACCGCCGTTCTTTACATTATCCCGCTTATTATACGGCTAAAACTAAAAAAATTACTTAACACAGTGTGTCTTTTTACAATGTATTTGCTTTTGTTACTATACGTAGTGAGGTTAAAAAGCAGAGAAATAGTTCGCCAAAGACGTTGAACTTCAAAGACAGTTGAACATTCTTTAGAACACAGCTGCTCAACCGTCCGCTGAAACTCCCTTGATAAGTTACCGTACTACTTGCGGAGTACTACGAAAGATGTGAATCAGAGGCAAAAAGGCCACTTTCCTTGACAGCGGTCATTAACTGCATAGCAACGGTCAGTTATCGGAAAATAGTTGACCGCAGAACGTTGGGAAGCCTCATTCTAGTGAATGGAGCATTCTACAGCATTAAGAAGAGCCGTGTAATAAGCAAGCGTTACAACCACCACCCAATCTACAGCTGACAGGTAATGTGGCTGAGAGCTGGAGAAGATTTAAGCAACGGTTTCAGTTGTATTTATCAGCAATAGGCGCTGACGAGAAGAGTGCTAAAACGAAAGCATCAGTATTCTTGCACATTGTGAGTGAGGAAGCGCTCGAAGTTTATAATAACTTTCAATTCACTGTTGAAGAAGACAAAATTAAGTTGCTGAGGAGGAAATTATGTCACAGTTTGCTAACGCGAAATACTTCAGCAAGTTGGATGCGTCTTCCGGATTTTGGCAGATTAAGCTGCACACTGCAAGTTCAAAGCTGTGCGCGTACAACAGTCCGTTTGGCAGATATCGATTCCTACGATTACCTTTTGGTATAGCATCAGCACCCGAGGTGTATCATAAGACCATACACATGATTTATGAGCATCTGGACGGATTGGACACATCGATGGACGATATCATGGGGAAGTACCAAAGCTGAACATGATGAAAGACTGAGAAATGTGCTGGAGGCAACAAGAAAAGCAAATCTGAGGTTGAACAAAGAGAAATGCCAGCTTGGGCTGAGTGAACTGACATTTGTTGGGGACATTCTGAGTAGCAAAGGAATTAGACCAGATCCCAGGAAAGTGTCAGCCATTGAGAACATGCCAAGGCCGCAATGTAAAAAGGATGTACAGACATTTAATGGAATGATTAACTACATGGCAAAGTTCATACCCCACCTTTCAGAACGCATGGCACCTCTAAGACATTAACAGAAAAGAGAACAGAATGGGAATGGGACCACGAACATGAAAAGTCATGGAGAGACTTAAAGACCAAGCCCACATTGGAACCAGTGCAGAAGTTCTATGACCCAGCGAAGCCCATCAAGATCTCATCTGATGCATCACAGAGTGGACTTGGAGCTGTCTTGTTGCAAAAATATGACAATCGACAACCAGTTGCATATGCATCACGTTCAATAACGGATGCAGAGATGCGCTATGCGCAGATAGAAAAAGAGCTGCTGAGCATAACATATGCCTGTGAGCGCTTTCATCAATTTGTGTCAGGACAGGACAAATCTGTTGAAACAGACCATAAGTCACTGATTGCATTGTTTCAGAAACCCCTGAATGACTGCCCTCTAAGAATCCAGCGAATGATGATCCGGCTGCAAAGCTACTCATTGACTGTGATGTTCACGCCAGGGAAGCTTATGTACACTGCGGACACGTTATCAAGAGCAGTAGAGCCAAAAGAGCCAGCAAACGTCACTATGTCAGATGATGTGGACACTTATGTGGACATGATAACAAGCGCAATGCCTGAAGCAGATGTGAGAATGAAACAAATAAGATCAAAGACTAGCAAGGATGAAACACTGAAAAGATTGCGTCATGTCATCATTGATGGATGGCCTAGCACTAAACAAGGTTGTTCAACTGATATAACAGAGTACTGGAATTGCAGAGCAGAGTAGTCGGTAGTGGAAGACATCATCTACAAGGGTAGCAAGATTATAATCCCAAAATGTTTGAGAAAAGATATGCTCAAGAAGATACACGCAGGGCACCTTGGGATTGAAAAATGTAGGAAAGGGCACGTGAAGTAATGTACTGGCCGCGAATCAATCAAGATGTGGCAAAGATGTGGCAAACTGCTCAACATGCCTGAAATATCAAGCAAGCAATCCTGCTGAGCCGCTACTGCCGCACCCAGTGCCCGACAGGCCATACATGAAGGTGGGCGCAGATCTTTTTGTAGCCTATGTGCTGGGAAAGACTACATTGTCGTGACTGATTACTATTTGCTATATCCAGAGGTATGTAGACTGAGCTTCACGACAGCGGAGGCCGTGATAACAGTCATGAAGGCTGGTTTTCCAGACATGCTGTGCCAAGTGAAGTGTTTACGGACAATGGTCCTCAGTTTTCCAATGCCAGCTTTAGGCGATTTGCAGATGATTGGAATTTTGTGCACACAACATCGAGCCCTCACTACCCACAGTCTTATGGGTTAGTGGAAAAATCTGTTCAGACGGTGAAAAGACTACTGTACAAAGCTAAGGATGATGGGACAGACTTTTACCAGAGCCTGCTGGTATACCGCACAACACCACTTGAGTGTGGTATGTCACCAGCGCAACTACTCATGGGACGTAGGCTGAGATCAAACCTGCCCATTCAAGAAAGTCTGCTGAAATCAAAAGAGGGGGAGAAGGTAAAGAGGTTCAAGGAACAACAAAAAGCAAATCAGAAGTTCTATTACGACAGAGGAACACAGAACCTACCTGAGCTGCACACTGGTGACCATGTGAGACTGAAAGACAAAAGTAATACATGGGCACAGAAAGCAACCATCCTCAATGAAGTTCAACCAAGGTCATACAACATACAGACAGAAGATGGCGCTGTGCTAAGACGGTATCGCAGAGATACCATGGCACCAGCTACAGCAGATCAGAGGACTGAATACCGTTCGAAAGCCTGTTTATTAACCTTTTAAATGGTGCCACATTTGTAAGGAACATGATTTTGGGGGATGAGCAGCAGAGCTGAGTATCTGAGTTGCGCCCATGAAAAATGTGCCAAATCTTCTCTGCCACTACAAAACAGCTTATTGGAAATTTGTGTTTGGTAGATTATTTCTTTGTTGTAACAATGCTTCTTGGCAATACATCTTATACCGTTGGAAAGCCTGTGGCAGAGAAGATTTGGCACATTTTTCATGGGTGCAAACCAGATACTCAGCTCTGCTGCTCATCCCCCAAAATGCATGTTCCTTACAAATGTGGCACCATTTAAAAGGTAAATAAACAGGCTTTCCAATGGTATAAGATTCATTGCCAAGAAAAATTGTTTCAACAAAGAAATAATCGACCAAACACAAATGTCCTTACTTTTTGTGCTATGTTTATGTTGAGTTGTGGTGCACTATTGCTGCAGCTACCGTTGCATTCGGAGGAAAGAATAAATGATGGAGTTTATCTTTAGCCGTTCTTGGCGTATTTAATTAACAGGCTGCTGACACATCAGTCTCACGGTCAGAGCTACTTTAACACTGAAACTAACATATGGTTAATCGGCTTTTATAGCCTGTACCTTAGCGCCACCCTGTGGCGTAACCATACATACATGCTACGAGAGCATTACATTACCTTATGTCATAGCTCCAGGCTTGAGCCACACATCTTCTTGACTTTAATCTCTCTTGCCTCATCAACTTTCTTGATTCGACGATTAAAACCATAGAGGCGACAGGTGAACTCTTGAACACCACTGAGAATCTGTTCATCGAGCTCCCAAGAGTTCCCCACTTCAGCAAAGATCTAAATAAACTTTGAATTCTGATTAAGAATCTTTATTGGACGGACTTTCCCCTTTGCCTTTGAATGCTGAAGTGCAGTCAGCACCAGTGAATGCATGCAAGGCCAGAAGAGCTGAAATGTGTTCCTGTGAAAAATCTTCAGCCAGCTGGTTGATGTTGATAAGTCTATCGCCCATGTCAAATATGATGTTGACAGTTGATGACTTGGCATAATACAGGAGGATGAAAAAAATGTCAGAGTCTTTTGCTCTGACTCCTACTGTTCTGATGTGAGGCATTTTGGTTTGGATATACTGCATGTAAATGATCCCCCTCACATTGGTTTCTTCATGTTTTGAACAGATCTGTGGTAGAAGTTCTTTTGACATAACTCCAGCATTGCATTGTATCTTGAAAGCTTGACCCTCTATGAAAATGACAGGCCTTCGGATGATGTCTCCCATGATCCAATGATCCAAAAGTAAATGAGCTCCAATGATCCAAAAGTAAATGAATGAATGCCTTCTTGTTTTCATCATTTGTGAGAAAACCATTCCAATCCGAGGGTCGATGAACATTCAGCCCATTAACTATAAAGCGTTCACCACAACCTCTGCGATCTCTCTCAGCTGATTTTGGTGAATAAAGACGGTCAAGGTAAGTGTCTGTGCTGAATACTGTTTCAGCTGCAACAGGTAGGCTTTTGAAGGTGCGCTCTGATATAGTCTTCATTGTTCGTGGTACATCGCGCATGTAATGAGGAGTTTCCATCTTGAATGAGAGCACATTGGCTTGGAGAAGGAAGTTGTGCATTCTCAGCATCTTTGATCATGTGATTCATTCCTTTCGCTTTGTTGTTTTTTGCGAAAAAGCCATCGATTGTTGAGATGGAGTATGGCGTCAGAGTCAAGGGATAGGTCATTAGGTCAGAGATGCTTATTTGTGACTTCATTTTCTTGTGATTTGATGAAGATCTGAAAGATAAACCCACTTGTGGCCTTGTACTGGATCACTTTCTGGTTTGATGCCACATCTTCCTTTTAGGTGTGGTCGATGACATTGTCTTGAATCTGTTCCTCTTGATGGGCTCTAAGAAAAGGACCTTTTTTGATTGAAGTCGATCGCGGATGAACTTCTCTTTTTGAGTTTTGCCATTTTTCAGGGCATTCAGCACATCATAGCGCACCTCTTTTGGCATAGCTGTTCCTGAACTCAAACTTGTCAAGGGCTGAGAAGTCTCAAGCTGAAATGGGTTGATAAAACTCTGAAAAGCTTGCACTGTTTGCTGCACTTGCTCCTCAGACCGAGTGATTTCACGTGGTCTAAGATCTCTTTGTTGCTTCTCTGTATGTTCGCCTCGGCCACTTGTCATTTGCCACATGGCTTCTACAAACTCTCCTTTGGCATGGGCAGTCAGGATATGACGCTGGCTCACTTCATAATTACTCGTTATTCAACAGATCCCAGCAGAATATGTCCCAGACCCTGAGTTTGACTTGAGCCATTTCATGGCTGTCTCCTCTATCGTTTTGTTTGTGTGGCAGCGGTTGCCTGGGATATGTGATCTGGAAACACTGATTGCTCCAGCGCGCAAAAGTTTCTCTGATCCCGGATGTGTTTCTTCAATGCGTTCAAGAAAATATCCCAAATATGTGAGGAATCTTGCATAGTTCTGCTGGTCTGAACAGAAGAAGAGGTCTGGCATGTTGTTTAGAGCGACTTTGTATCCTTCATAGTCATTCATTTTGATTGCCTTATTCATTGACAGCATGAGCCAGATGCAGTCAATGTATTCCATCCAAAGCTGTCCAGTTTCTCCCAGCTCCCCATTTCTCACTGCTTCTTTGAATACATGATATTCTGCCATGTGGTGAGATAGGCCTACATTATCTGATGATAGAACATCAGTGAGAGTAGATTCATTCAGAAAGATCTTTTTAAGTAAAGCAGATCCTTCTGGAGAAAGTGGTTCATGTGTTTCCAGATACTTGTTATAGAGGAGTCTCTCTAGAGCTTCCAGCATGGATTTGTGTGTATTCATTGCTCTGTCCCAATTCCTCCCATCGGTGACCCCAGTCACTGTACAATGGTATGAGTTGAACTAGCTCTTGGATACCAGACAGCAACGACGACTTGTTAATTCAGTAGCACACGTAACTTTATTCACTCTATTCAGCCTCGTACATCAGTTAGTACTCAAAGATCAAGCGCACCCTAGTGGCCTGACATTCTACTACATCCCCCCCTTTAAGTCATTAACCATATTACTGTTAACACTTAATTTAACTCTCAATAACCTGGCCACAGAACAAACCAAACATTCAGCATAGTGCATTTCCTTCAAACATGTGTACAACATTCATTAGTGTTTTTCTTTTTCTAAACTTGAAGGAAATGGTAGACTACCAAAACCTTCCGGCTCTGCTGCAGGGGTTTATTCTGCCCTTTTTCACAGCAGGCCTACTAAGCTACAATGTTGTGTGTGTGTGTGTTACCAGTCCAGTCTTTCAGGTGGGCGGGAGACTCTCCTGTATCTGGTCACAGTCACATTAGAGTCGGGCTGGTCTTCCTGCGGCTGGCCAGGTTCTGGAAGAACAGTCAGCTGAGCCCGGTTTCTTCTCAGCGTTCCCAGCTCTGTCTCCACGTTGTATGATCTTGGAGACGATGCCGGTTCTTGGACTGTTCCAGTGGTCTTTGCCGTCCTGATCCATACCCTCTGGCCTGGTTCAAGTATCGGCAACTCTTTTGCTCTGTGTCTTGCTCCATACGCTTTCTTTTGATTATCTTTCAGATTTGTGTCTTTTCTTCTGAAAGCTTGGAGATCTGGCCACTTCGGCTTGAGAGTTTGTGGTGGGACTGGCACTGTAGATTTCAATTTTCGTCCCATCAGAAGTTTTGCAGGGGAGACTCCATGAGCTAATGGGGTGGTTCTGTAGGCTAAGAGAGCTTTCTGATGATCTTGATTCTTACTCAGAATCTGTTTCACGGTTCTGACCGCTCTCTCCGCCTCCCCGTTGCTCTGCGGGTATCTGGGGCTACTAGTGACATGTTCAAAATCATATTCTTGGGCAAATGCTAAGAACTCAGATGAAGCGAACTGCGGCCCATTGTCCGACATTAATACCTCAGGGATGCCAAATCTGGCGAAGATGACTTTCAGTCTCTCCACTGTGGTTGCAATTGTGAGGGTCGGCAGATTTGCTACTTCAATGTACCTGGAGAAATAATCAATCACTACCAGATAGTGTCCTTTCCCCCACTGGAAGATGTCTGCAGCTAACCTCTGCCATGGTCTAGCTGGTAACGGTGTTGTGATCAGTGGCTCTGTGTGGTAAGCAGAGTATAGGCAGCATATCTCGCATCTTTCCACCAGCTCTCTGATGTCTCTTGATAACCCTGGCCACCACATGGATTGCTGCGCTCTTGCAAAGCATTTTGTCATGCCCTGATGGCCATGGTGTATTCTGTCAAGCATCTCTCTGCGCATCGGTGCTGGGATGAGGATTCGTTCTCCCTTCAGGAGGATCTCATCAGCCACATGTATGTCTGCTCTGTATGGCCAATATGGAAGCAGAAGCTCAGGTACTGCCTTCCTCTGCACAGGCCACCCTCTGTCTGTGTATGCTCTGAGTTGTGTCATTGTACCATCTCTATTTTGTAAGATTTTGATCTGTTCCAATTTTGTTTTTGTTGCAGGTATCTGTTCCATGACGTGGTCAATGTAGACTTGGCACTCTCTCTCCAGGTTGTCACATTCAGTGCTGTTTTCAGGTCCAAGGGGTGCTCGTGACAGCGCGTCAGCTAGCACCAGCTGTTTTCCTGGCACATGAATGATCTTGTACGTGAATCTCATCATTCTCAATCTGAATCTGAGAATGCGTGGAGGTAAATCATCCAGCGGACGGGTGCCTAGCAATGAGATGAGAGGCTTGTGGTCTGTACGTACAGTAAAGTCTAATCCCAGGAGGTAGGCACTCAGTCGCTCACACGCCCAGGTCAGGGCAAGGGCCTCCTTCTCAATTTGTGCATATCGAGCTTCTGTGAGAGTAAGAATTTTGGATATGTACACCACTGGTCTGAATTCTCCATCTGACTGTCTCTGCATTAACACTCCACCCAGGCCATAAGACGATGCATCTGCTGAGACAAGTGTTTCTCGCTTTGAACTGTATTGAGCTAAGACAGTTGGTGAACTCAACTCTTCCTTAACTGCCTCAAAAGCAGTCTTTTGTTGAATGTCCCACGTCCAGGTGCAGTCATTCTTAAGCAAGTCTCTTAGGGGTTTTGTGAGAGTGGGCAGATGAGGTGAAAACTTGCCGACATAATTCACCATACCCATGAAGCGCCTCACTCCTTCAATGTTTTGTGGTTCAGGCATGTTCATAATGGCTTTAATTTTGTCTGGATCAGCCTCTATCCCCTGAGCACTGATTTTATGTCCCAGGAATTTCACTTGTTTCACTCCAAACTCACATTTTTCATTTAGGGTCATACCCGCACTCTCAAACTTCCTGAGGACCTCACACAGCCTGTTGTCATGCTCAGTTTCATCCTTGCCGAACACTAATATGTCATCGGCATGGCAAAGTGTTCCTGGTGTGCCTGCAACGATCTGGGACATTCTCAGCTGGAAATGTTCCGGAGCTGAAGAGATTCCAAATGGGAGTCTCCTGAAACAATACCTCCCAAAGGGAGTGATGAATGTCGTTAAGCACTCAGAGTCTTTGTGCAAGGGTATTTGCCAAAACCCTGAAGTGGCATCCAGTTTTGAGAACACTACGGCTCCATCTACCTTTGCTAGTGTTTCATCCACAGCTGGCAGTATGTGCCTCTCGCGACGCACACTTTCATTGAGTCTTGTTAGATCTACACAGATCCTGATGTTTCCGTTAGGCTTCGGAACAACCACTATCCCTGCACACCACTCGGTCGGCTCTTGGATTTTTCGGATCACGCCCATAGTTTCCATTCTCTGGAGCTCTGACTTCACTTTATCCATGAGGGGTAATGCTACACGTCTAGGAGCTGATAGTGCATATGGCATTGCACCGTCTGCTAACTCAATCTTATAGCTGCCTTGTAGCTTCCCTAAACCTAAGAAAACCTTTGGGAACATGGTCTTAAATTTGTTTCCCATGGCTTGGACTGCTGCCACCTGCTGGAGCAGCGGTAAACTCTGAATAGCAGGGAGACCTAGCAGTGGCATCACTAGATCCTGGACTACAAATATTTCCTGCTCTGTTTCCTTTTTGCCCTTTCTAAGACACGCATTAAATGTGCCCAGTACAGTCAATGTTGGTTATTGGGGCCACATATCAATCGCTGTGCTTTTTGCAGTTCACCATCTCTGGCTCTTGAGTACACGGATTCTGGTATATGGCGGTGACTGCTGCTCCTGTATCTAACTTGAAATGAACAAGTACTCCATTCATTTTAATGTTCTGTGTCCATATGTCTGTTTCCTGACACTGAATTGTTCCCATGAACGCACCTTGTGCTGTTTCCAGACTTTCTTCAATAGCCTCCACACGCTGTCCTGATCGACACACCACTGCGAAATGGCCTTTCCTATTGCATTTTCTACAGTCTGCCTCTCTGGCTGGACATTGTTTCCATGAGTGCTGAGGGCTTTTCCCGCATCTTTTACAATTTTCTGTGTGATGTTTCTGTGTTGGCGTCGACATCTGAAATTTCCCTGGTTTTCGTGCAGACATTGCATCCACATTTGCTTCCTTAATTTCAGTCTTTTGTCTAATCAGAGGCTGTTGTTTCTTTGTTTCTTTATTTCTTCACTTTGTCTGACTTGTGTTATTGTTTTAGCCAATGTGAGATTAGGATCCAATTGCAATTTCTCTGACAGTTTAGCATCTCTGATTCCAACTACGATCCTATCTCTTATCAGCTCTTCACGCATAACGCCATATTGACAATGCTCCACGAGCTTGTGAACATCAGTGATAAAACTTTCCACTGTTTCCCCTGGCTGTTGATATCTGGTATTAAATTTGGCTCTCTCATAAATTACATTATGTTTGCCAATGAAATACTCACTCAGGGCTTTGCACACATCTTCATATTTTTTTCTCTGAGCGTCACTCAATGTCATCGTGTACAAAACGTCGTCACTCTTCTCCCCCATAATGTATAGTAGCGAGTTGACCTGATACTCCTCAGTCTTTTCTGGTAGTCCAGAAGCTATCCTAAATCGCTCGAAGCGCCGTAGCCATTGCGTCCAACTGTTTGGCTCATCAAAATTGAAGCTTGCCGGGGGCGGTATCGAAAATATCTGGTCCATTCTGATCTATGATTCCGACGTTATCCCTCTCCTTTTCTACCAGTCAACGAGCTAGCCGCTAGTTCTCTATCTTAGCAACTTGCTAAATCACCACTGCAGGCAAATACTAACGTCTTCTTGACAGTTCCAATTGCACTTTCGTTTCACTCACATTATCATCACCATCTTCTGACACCATGTACAATGGTATGAGTTGAACTAGCTCTTGGATACCAGACAGCAACGACGACTTGTTAATTCAGTAGCACACGTAACTTTATTCACTCTATTCAGCCTCGTACATCAGTTAGTACTCAAAGATCAAGCGCACCCTAGTGGCCTGACATTCTACTACAGTCACAGCCCCATTGGTGATCAGATTTGCTTCCAAAGCCACTTCTACCCATCCACTCCCTTGACAATATCTTCTGCCTATGCCTTTCAAGTATGCTCCACAGCAATGGAACGTACCAATGAGGATGATATGGTTTGGGTATTTTTCAGGTTCATTCCATAGAGGATAGGCTTTCATGCAAAACACCTATATCAAATGTACAGATGGTATACTCTTGTCCAGCCTCAGAAGATGCAGCTTGGCTGCATCTGAGGCATTCTTGAATAGTTGCCAAGTCAGTTATGGGAGCATTAATCATGGGATAGTACCCGATTGTGGTGAGACATTTTGGAGATTGGCCAGTAAGAGACACCCAGCCTGACAAACCAGGAATGTGCTGATCCTTAGAGTTGATGTTACGAGCAAGGACCCAAATTAGATCAGTATCTGATGATTTTGATTGGCTATATGTGGTTGAGTTATTGGAACTAGATGACACCAAATGAGTGGGTTCAGATCGTTTCCGTTTGTAGTAAGTTGGCAACTCTGTGGCAGGACTTCTAAATGATCGCTGTTTTTTTGTAGGCTGAGTGTTTGGATTAGACTCTTGAGTGGGCGGTTCTTGGGTAGGGGAGTCAATATCTTCACAGGACCCGAATGTTTAGCTGAGGAAAGTGCTTCTGCATCCACACAGGAACCGAATGTTTACCTGTACAGAAGGTTACTAATGTTTACTCTATTGAAGGTTGGCTTTTAGATAACAGACTGCACTCTAGAGTAATCTTTATTCCTTGTGTTACAATGACTTTGTGGACTTTAATAAAGCTCACATTTGGTTAATTGATTGTATGTGATTGATGTTGTGATGTTGCACCTTGACCCCAGTCCACCTAGGGGCATAACATTACTCACTTTTCATGCAATTCACTTCATGTAGTATAGCAGTACACAAGTCAAGTCTCAACTCTAGTTTAAGTTATTGTTCATATTGTTCATATTCAACATATGCTTAATCCCATATGGAATGGTAATGATTGAAAGTTCTGTTTCCTCCGATTTGAGGTACAGTGGAGAGTTTTGGTTCAGCTGTAATCCTCTAGATAGAAAGGTCATCTTGGACTTAAATTGAAGCTTATAAACTTGGGAAGTTTTTCATGTACATTGAGGCAGTAATATGTATAACAAAATGCTTGAAAATGATAACTTTTGATGACAATTTGTCAGGCGGACAGACATTTTTTTTGTGTGTTTTGGGGTATGTTGAGGGTCATATTTGACAGAAGAAAGGCAGCAATCCCCAGAATCTTTTTCAGTCAGTTTCCCCTATGTGTCAGGATACACCATGCAAAGTTTTATGGATATATAACCATTTATGTAGCTGCAGTACTTTAATATTCACAATTACATAATTTCGCAAAAAGGGTGTTTTTTGGCCCCTGAGACCAAACGGGGCCGAGTTGGGGGTGGTCATTACCGGCTTGTGATGGCCTAAGGTATAAGATAATAGGAAATAATAGTGAAAAAAACATCCTGAGGACTGGACCTGGCTCCCGGCCTATTACATATACATCTGAGTACGTAATGAATATATCTCAATGGTTTAGATGCGCCATATACGTTTATCCAATGGATGGGTGAAGTGGGAGTAGTGAAGTTGACGTCAGCAGGTCAGCTGACGAAAAGTGTGTTCAGCTTTCCAAGATGGCGGCGTCCTTGTGTCGGTGTTATGGGGTGAGCGTTACCTTTATTTGCTTGAATAACCAACAATGCTGTTGTAAATTGAAACATTATACAGCTGATTGTCAACGTTATATGTGTCACTGCTCTAGTCACTGTTAAAGGAGTTGACAAGAGCGTGTTTTAGCAGTTGACTCTAACGATCATTACGCATTGCGGACTAAGGTTACCCATTCATTCAGTTCCACATGTTGCCGCCCACTTCATTCAGCAAAAGATCACATTTTCACGTACGACCTTGGGTTACGAGGTCCAGTTATGCATGTTTTGTAGTGAAGTGTTCATTGCTGTATGATCCCACCGCCGATATTACAAATGCCCCTCAGTCAACTAGGCTAGTAGCTAACTGGCGAACACACAGTTTGCATCTTAAAACGAAGTGAATGTACATAAACCAGGATAATTGTAAAATCATATGGCATTTTTTGTTTGATTTCCTTCTACAGATGGTTCCCAAGAACAGTCTGATCCTGCTTCCCCGTTCATACATTTCAGCATTCCACAAAGGAGATGCCAATAGGATATATAGGGCCAGTGCTGTTTCCTTACAGGTGGGCTACACAGCACGTTATGGTTTTCTCACTTAGCCATCTAAGTTGCAGACAATTCTTCAGATTTTACATCCTAATTGTGTCTTTTCTCCTCTGTTGCTGGGTCATTTTAGCATCGTTATGCGTCGAATCGTGGGAATCCTCGAAAGGGTTTCTTCGGGGGGTTTGTGGACTCCCTAAAGCAAGAGTTTAGCAAGAATAAGGAGATGAGCGAGAATATTAAGAGATTTCGTGAAGAAGCTAAAAAGCTGGAAGAGTCGGATGCTCTACAAGAGGCCAGGAAGAAATATGTAAGTTAAGAATTTTCATCTAATCTAAGCAACATATAAAGATGCAGGTTTAACATGTTTCATGACGCTTACAAAGAACAGATGGGTTACAGTCAAAATATGAAATAGAATCCTCAATAAATTGCTACATAAGCCTACTGTATGCGTAGAATGCTCTAGGGCCTTAATGGTATAATACATTCAGACATAAGACTAAAATGGACACTGTTATCAATAAGCACTAGTGTTTCACAAAGGTTGTGTCTGTTATTGTCAGAAATCTATTGAGTCTGAAACGGTGAAAACATCTGAAGTGCTGAAAAAGACTCTGGGGTCATTCTCCGAAACTGTAAAAGGGGTAAGTAGTTTCCTGTATTCATCTGACTTCTTATTAAGAACATCCACTACAGATTTGGTGGTTAAACCTCTAATTATCATACCACATCATACATAACAGTGTAAAGTGTTGGTTTGTGAGAAGATTGTTATGATTGCTATGGCAGACTTTGGTTGTTTGGTACATGACACAATTGTTGTCCGAGCATGGAGTAGCTTTGCTGTACTGACTGAGTGCATTATGTTCTGGTTGTCAGAGCTTGGAGTAGCTTTGCTGTACTGACTGAGTGCATTATGTTCTGGTTGTCAGAGCTTGGAGGAGGTTGGCCGTACTGACTGAGTGCATTATGTTCTGGTTGTCAGAGCTTGGAGTAGCTTTGCTGTACTGACTGAGTGCATTATGTTCTGGTTGTCCGAGCATGGAGTAGCTTTGCTGTACTGACTGAGTGCATTATGTTCTGGTTGTCCGAGCATGGAGTAGCTTTGCTGTACTGACTGAGTGCATTATGTTCTGGTTGTCAGAGCTTGGAGTAGCTTTGCTGTACTGACTGAGTGCATTATGTTCTGGTTGTCCGAGCAGGGAGTAGCTTTGCTGTACTGACTGAGTGCATTATGTTCTGGTTGTCCGAGCATGGAGTAGCTTTGCTGTACTGACTGAGTGCATTATGTTCTGGTTTTCAGAGCTTGGAGTAGCTTTGCTGTACTGACTGAGTGCATTATGTTCTGGTTGTCCGAGCATGGAGTAGCTTTGCTGTACTGACTGAGTGCATTATGTTCTGGTTGTCCGAGCATGGAGTAGCTTTGCTGTACTGACTGAGTGCATTATGTTCTGGTTGTCAGAGCTTGGAGTAGCTTTGCTGTACTGACTGAGTGCATTATGTTCTGGTTGTCAGAGCTTGGAGGAGGTTGGCCGTACTGACTGAGTGCATTATGTTCTGGTTGTCAGAGCTTGGAGTAGCTTTGCTGTACTGACTGAGTGCATTATGTTCTGGTTGTCCGAGCAGGGAGTAGCTTTGCTGTACTGACTGAGTGCATTATGTTCTGGTTGTCAGAGCTTGGAGGAGGTTGGCCGTACTGACCTGGGCAAGAAGATCAAGGAGGGCATGGAAGGGGCAGCCAAGACCGTAAAGCACTCTGCTGAGTCCGTTTCTAAGAGTGGAGAGTCGCTGGGGAAGACCAGCGCCTTCAGAGCTATCTCTCAGGTCTGTATCGCCTCAATAAGTACATTAAAGACGAGAACATTACTCCATTTCAAATTTTGATTGACCATCCATGTATGTCATGGTGTTTGGAAATGTGTCTCTAAGTGAAAAGTCAAGAAAGAAAATGTTTTACTTAGTTTCATTGCATGACTGGAGTCTGGTAGTGGAATGACAAACCTGGAGAAACATTCTGAGCAAGTCCCTTAATATATGACTTAGCCATAAACACTTTGTGTATTTGTGATAAATTCAATAATCTTTCCGAGTTAAATCTCCCTTTTCACTTTTTTGTTTTAGGGAATGGAAACCGTGAGGAAAGAGATAGACGATCCTTACAGCGGTCCGTACCGAGCCCCGTCAACATTACGGAAGAGGAGCGAGTCCTCATTTAAAGGAGCAGAAAATGAGAGTAGAGTGTTCGAAGCTAACGAGTAAGTCTCCTGTGCTCTGACAGGGATATAAACTTCTTTACGTAAGGCAATCATCTTTATCAACATTTTTTATGTCGTTTTCTATTTCTTGGAGAGAGAAAAAAGCAGTATTTATTGTTACACCAGGTGTTATTGCTCTTAGCTTGACTGTTCTCTCCCTTGTACTTCGCTTTGGACAAAAGCGTCTACTAAATGACTAAATGTAAATGTTTTATTTTGTAGAGAGGCAATTGGTGTTGTTCTGCATAAGGACTCAAAATGGTCCCAGCAGTGGAAGGAGTTCAAGGACAACAACATGGTCTTTAACAGTAAGATGGCGTTTCTTTGTCCAAGTGTCGATATGTAAGCTTTTACTCGTTTTTAGGTATGTTTATGTAGGTAGCGAATTTTTAGGGCATCTTCAAATTCCTTTTTTCTTGGTACAAATTCATATGAAGGGGAGAGATCCCATTCCCACCAAATCTCTCCGAAATAAACCAGTTAGCAAAATGCCTAACTTCTATCAGTGCCAGATGTGCTGTTGGTGGTGTTTGCGAGTCAAACTTGTTGGCCGTTAGCTAGTTGGACGGCTAGGATTAGATCAAAAATCAAGTCATTTTTTTTTACTGCATTACTCATTAGGTCACAGCAGATAGTTCTAAAGCTTAATTTTGAGCAATTGCAAATACAATTCAAATGTTTAAAAGTATGTTTTTGTAGATAGCTAGTTTTCGTAGCATTCCTTAACTTATTTTGAGTCTATATGGTCATGTGAAGGAGAGAGACGCATCCAATGGCCCCATTGCCTATCTGGTCCAGGAGCCCTGCAAACATGCTCTATAATCCATACGTTTTAAAACTTTGTCAGTTTCTATGTTGTCAGGATAGGAAAGTCTTGATGTCTCAATATGTTTGTAATTTATAAATCAGCTATATGACTTTACTCTATCTTCACAGGGTTCTTTGACATGAAGATGAAATATGATGAAAGTGATAATGCCTTAGTCCGGGCGAGCCGTGCTGTTACAGACAAAGTCACCGATCTTATTGGTACTTGACACTTGATATTCTCTTTGCCTATACTAAAGTTAAACAAGCCAATCTAATTCTGTCTTTATTAAACTGTGTTTGTTATTTGATTGTTTGGGTAGGAGGCCTTTTCTCTAAAACAGAGATGTCGGAGGTGCTGACGGAGATCCTGAAGGCAGATCCCAGCTTTGATAAGGACTTGTTCCTACGGCAGTGTGAGCGTGACATCATCCCAAATATCCTGGAGGTGAGCCTGCTAACATTTTTCCTCATCTCAAGTCAGGTCTTAACAATGCTAATTGTTAAGGACTGTGAAGAGGATCTTGAATTAAGCCTTAGTAAATCCAGATGAAAAACTGATGGCATCATACTATTTACTATTATTTCTAATTCTTCCTTTACTGTGATGCCCCTCTTTCCATTCACAGGCGATAATACGTGGGAACCTGGAGGTTTTGAAAGACTGGTGTTACGAAGCTGTAAGTTCAGTCTGCTGACAGATACTTTAAAAAAACTTGTCAGTGTTGATGTATAAATGTAAGTCTGACTGTAACCGCTTTTTTTTGTACTTTTCTTCTTCCGTTCACATTGAAGACATATAGCCAGCTAGCACACCCCATCAAGCAGGCCATTACCATGGGGTTGCAGTTCCAGTCTAAAATCCTGGACATTGACAACATTGATGTGAGTACACAGGCCTCCCATGCAACGTGGGAGTCCCTTTGAAATGTAAGATTAGATTGCATATCAGATTTGTATTTATTTTATTGTTGTGTTTGTTTTCATGTCGTGTCATTTCTCTCTCTCTCTCTCTCTCTCTCTCTCTCTCTTTCTCAGCTGGCTATGGGTAAAATCATGGACCAGGGGCCTGTGCTCATCATCACCTTCCAGGCGCAGGTCGTCATGGTGATCCGAAGCTCAAAAGGGGAGGTTGTGGAGGGAGACCCGGTGAGTTCAGTAGAAATTAAAACCCAGCAGCATAGGGTTCAGATTTATTCAAGGGACTTAATGTCCCGTCTTCAAAATTCAGGGGATCATGGATCATGGCAGATTAAATCATACATGTATCAGGATGAGCATGCTAGCATCCATTTGTATAAACATACAAACATAACATGGTATACACATGCTACATACAAAATGTATGGAGGATAAGGTGGGGAGAAAGTTAAGTATCTGAGTTAAGGAGCCTTTGGGAACACCAAAACTTACTCTGGTGTGATTGGATGGCTTATTATGGACATGATGGGCCACAGCCTTTGATGCCAACATCAACATGATTCCAGTCTCTGTAGCAAAATATGATGATCTAGTATGTCTCCTTGCAGCTTTTATGTTGATTGCATACTACTTTGTCTCTCAGTATAAATGTTTTCTCCTCTATTTGTTTTGTCATTGGAACTTAAACTGCTTTAATTGCATTAGGCAGGTCATAACTGTGTACTGTCTGTGTGCTCTGACGATGGCTTAAGGCCGAAACGCGTCTGGAAATAAACTGGTCTTAATATTAATGAGAAAAGCTTGAGAGTGCGGTTTTATTCTTCTCAAATTTAACATTCTTTTACTCGCACCTGAAAACGCATTTATATTTTTTGGGAGTAGAGCGCGCCTATCCCTACTAATACTGTCTGTGTGCCTCCCTGCAGGAGAAGGTCCTGAGGATGATGTACGTGTGGGCGCTGTGTCGTGACCAGGAGGAGTTGAACCCTCATGCAGCCTGGAGGCTGCTGGACATGTCTGCCTCCAGCACTGAGCAGGTGCTCTGAGGAGCTGGGTTCAGAAGTGAAGACCAGGCCAGAGACCAAGCACGCGCTCACACACACAACACACAACACCTTCTCTGAACACACATTCTCCCATCACTCATTTAATAATACACCTGTATGCTCATTCTTGGTGGGGATTGAGTGTGTTTGTGTTGTCCCGGCATCAAGTGGAGGGTCTTTGTGCTGGATGAGCTGCTGAAAAGGATGTCTTAATTTAAGTTACCCTGACAGCAACAAAGTGTGCTAAATTAATTTCCATCTTTAAAAGATAACAGATCCCCAATGTTCCACCACTTAGTGGCTCTTCCTACCATGGTTGTGGCTCTCAACATTTTTGGTAGTCTAGAAAAGGAAATGTTAGTTAAAGAAATAAAGCCATCCACTTTTGCTGTTAGATTATTCAAAAAGTGTGTTCCAAGTGTGTTCCGAATGTGTAGCTATATTTGGCGGAGGTTTGTGAAGTTCTGTGCAAGTGTATTATTGCGATGGGCAGAGAACCCAGACACCGCAATCCCTCAAACCCCAGCAGTGTTGTGGAAAGGACCAAAGTGCAAAATGAGTTGAAACAGCCATCATAACTAAGCTGTTATGTGAAATAGGAACCATGGCAAACTGTCAGCACATCTAAGTCGTAACTATTTATGGGTTCATATGATGTTTCCTATGATGACTAGGGCCGCTTCTGCAAGCGACTCATAAGATGTGGTTTTCTGAGCTGTCAAATAAAACAATATTACTTAATTGTGATGAACCACATAATGCTGATGTTGATATTGACAAAATTCCCATTTTTATACAAATCAGCATTCGATCGATTGAAAATGGCTCAACATGCCATCTATGTTTAAAATCATCCTTAACTTTGCCAGGCTGATGCTGACATCTAAACAAGCATATCAAGGCCAGCTCAATACTAATATAGCCATCTACTACCATTTGGTATTCTACACATCCACATCATGAAGTGAGCAGCCCACCTCCCCCAGCCCCCCACTACTTGTGAGTGTGAGTCTCATTTTCAACTGCTGATTGAGACTCATCATTCAGAGGAGATATTTTGTTCTTCTTCTCAGCCACTGTTGAGTAGTGGAGCGTTTTTCTCCTGTGCAGGATAATATTACCCATAAGCCATTCAAGATGGCTCCCAAGAGGTAGTTGTTCTTTTTTTTTTCATCCCGAGATACAGAAGGAAACTAGTCCCAATAGTTTCTTTATTCTGTCATCATGTGACTTACTGGAGATCCTCACCAATCCATTTTCAGTGTAATGAAGACTACCCACGTCATGAACTATCAGACTATGTATGAGAGGGAGCTATTTTGAGGTGTTTAAGAAAGGGGACTCTGTATGACTGTCTAAATATTTAATGCTGAATTTTTTTAATACAAATGTCCTGTGTCAAAATGTAGAAATAAATCATATACGTTAATATTTATTGTATTATGCTTGTCTTTTTTGGGTCTTGGAAGCCTCTGTTTTCTGAACAGGGTCATTGTTCACTTTATCCGCCAGTGATACTAACTCCATTTGTGTCATTAAACTTGTGTCATTTTTAAATAGGAGACCAAAGATGAAGTAAAGAAAGCTGATGTGTTGTAAAAACTACCTAAAAAGTAGTGTCTTTTGACAATATAGTTTCCAAGGCTGCAATGTGAAACCTTTTCTTTTTGGACCCTCTGACCACAGAACTAGAGATGTGTATATCTGTCCTTCACATGAACATACGTATACCATCAAAATGAATTTAAGGGTGATCCCAAAACACCGCATTCTGCTGCTTTAATACCAGATAGTAATAACAAAAAAAAGTTGTCTTTCGTGTCTAATCTAGGATAGGCCATAAAAACACACAAGACGTTTTCCGTTGCCTCAAGCAGGTTTCCCCTTGCTGTTCAGTTCTGATGGCCAACAATCAACCATTACTCTGGATCAGTAAAAAAGCACAGTGAGAACCTCCGCTCTAAGCACAGTGAATGATATTTGAATGATATTACTTGCCTTTGTAGCCATGTTCTTCCTCTTCCTCTCCTTCTCTTTTTAACATAATCCCACATTAATGTGAATACTTTTCAAATGCATATGTCAACAATCAAAATGTTCATGTAAATATTGATTATTTTATCAGTACATAGGCTTCATAGGTCATCTATGACGTCTTCAACCAGGATTATGTAATGAGTTGTTCTTGCTTTACCTGCTTCATACTGATGCTGCACATGGGTGTTCAATTTGGTTCTGCTAGGAGCTGACAGTTTTCTGGTTTGCCCTCTTGTGGTCACTTTGGGTATAACGACTTTGTCAATCATAAAAAAATACTTTGTGTTAGTCACAATTGTAATTTGTTTGTGAATGATATACTTCGACTGAGTGGCAAAGATGGTTGTGTAATGGAAAATAATGTTTTAAATAAGATGTATCATATATCACATGCTCCTAACCATTGGGACCATTAATTTCGCTTCTTGCAGAGAAGTGAAAAAAATGTCTTGCAATATGTGCACTACCTATTGGTATGTGGTATGGTTCTGAGAGATATAGCACACACTCAGAAGACATACACAGCCAAGCGTGCATCATCAACACAGAATCAGACAGAGCAGAACACCTGCTGCATGCCAACCCTGCATGCCAACCCTCCTTGATACAGCTCTCATGCCAACTCATTAAGAAGACATCAGATATGTCTGTCGGGTGCCTTATTACTTTCTCTCTTATCTTAATATATAATGTCTAAATCTGTTTCATTTCTTTTTTTTTCTCCCTCCTTCACTCACTCTGAATTCCATCTCTAAGTGTTTCTCTTTTTCTTTCACTGACTCCCTCTATCTCTATTTTCTCTTTCTTTATTTCACTCTCCCTGTACTTGTCTACATCAAATATCTTTACACACTTTTCTCTCCTCATCCTATTCTCATTTATGTATTATGAGAATAATTTATTTCATGTGTATTTTACATTTTTAACTGTATGCTTCGCATGCACTGATATTTGCTCCAGGAAATACAAATCTTGTTGGAAATATCTTCTCTGTTTTAGGTGACTTTCCTTATCGACTTTACATTCCCTTTAGTGTTCTTGTGCCTTGATTGTTCCTACAAGAAACTGGAGAGCTTTTTCAAATAAGAACTTGCCGCTTTAAGAGTAGTGCTCGGATCAAACGTACGTGTGATAGACAATGAAGAGACTCCACTGCAGAGGCTTCTTCATCTTGTGACTGACTATGCAAATGTATGATTCAGTTCAATCTTGGGATCCACAGAACATTTTTGACAGGCAAGCTTTCTGGTAAATCTTTTGATAATACATACTTCAAATCTTGACAAGCCCTTTTGTTGTAATAAACACAGACTTTGAAAAGAGCATTGGGGCCTTGGCAAAGTTAGAAAATAAATTAGTCATCCAATTAAAATGGTTTCCCATGTGTGGGTTACTTCATTAGGGCCAATGGACTGACTGCAATGTGCCAATCCCTCCTCCGTCATTAGTGAGGAACAGAGAGGAACAGTGTTCTGCCCGAGTGGATGAGTACAATGCTGCAGGGGAGCCATGACAGACTTACAAGTGTCACGGTTGGCCACATTTCAGGGAGGGGGGGAGGAAGCTCTGCAAAAAGACTCACCACTGAGTGAGGGTAGTCTGCCATACCTGAGGATTCAAGCTGCCTTGGTTCCAGGAGTGGTGGTGTATGTTCATTGGTTGTTGTCAGGCCAAAGGAAAGGAAGCGGTCAGGAGAGTTCTCTGGTCAAAGCCCAGTGCCCCATATTTGGGCCCTTGGCTCCATCAGCTCCACTTGCTCTCATCACATTGATCCATCCGACTGTGCCAACCTGAAGAGGGGGCAGAGGGGTTGCTGATCCATCCAGCTGTGCCAACCTGAAGAGGGGGCAGAGGGGTTGCTGATCCATCCAGCTGTGCCAACCTGAAGAGGGGGCAGAGGGGTTGCTGATCCATCCGGCTGTGCCAACCTGAAGAGGGGGCAGAGGGGTTGCTGATCCATCCGGCTGTGCCAACCTGGAGAGGGGGCAGAGGGGTTGCTGATCCATCCGGCTGTGCCAACCTGGAGAGTGGGCAGAGGGGTGGCTGTGCCAACCTGGAGAGGGGGCAGAGGGGTGGCTGATCTAGGGCTCTAAAAATGACTGGCAATGCTTGGAACAGTTAATGACAGAGTGGAAATCTCCTGGAAAATGGAAATATGAGAGATTGTCAGTCAAGGGTTGAATGCAGATGCAGTTGTATGAGGACTAGTGCAGGCTGATCTGTTGAAAGCTACAGCCATTATTTGGGTTCATATTTATAATGGCTATGGTTGATCATGGCTAATATTATCCTTTCAACCGTAAACATGACAAGCAACCTGAGGGAACAATCATAGATAGCCACTTCCTTTACATTTGATAAATGTGGACATGCAGCAACAGAGGAATCTTAGCTATGCCATCTCAGACTGTATCTGCAGACAGTTGGCTCACTTATCTCTGTTTCATTTTATCATTCACTCCCATAATGCACATGTGTCTTCACCTTTAGGGTGGCTACGCACGCACATGTCTTTACCTGAACACTCAACATACTGATCGCACAGGGAGTAACATGATGTAGCTTTAGTGGCTTATTAGCATTTTTATGGAGTGATTATGGGGTACGAAAATCTTATCCTTCATACAACTCTGTGTAAGACGTTTGTGATTTGCTCAATACATACATCAAATGCCATTTGTGTGCTTAGACATGCATTGGCAGGTGATGTTTTAAATTCATGGAATCATTAAACAAGAGAACACATAATCTGCATTTTCATGTGTCACCAAACTGATGAAAGAGACCATAGCCTGCTAAAGCTGCTGTGAAGCAACAACATCCTTGTATATATATATCCTGTTATGATATTCATGAACACATCAGAAATATCGAATTAGAACAGTTTGTAGCTTAAAGAAGCTGTAAGATGACCACTCTTTTCAGGAACGGTTCATGCCACACCTCCATGGGTTGTGGCTCCGCACTGAGGGTGAGCTTCACGCATCAGTGCCATACTAATCCTTCAACAGGTGTAGAGAGGCATAACAGTTGACATGTTGGGTTGTAAAGAGTGTTATTTACGACAACTTCGTATTCACGCCTGGGAAATTCGCTTCATTTAGACTCGTCTTATTTACGCTATAGGACTGTTTTTGTTTGTTTAAATGTTTAATTTTTTTCGATGAACGTGCATTAAATACTTTACTGTTGTCTTCCTCAATCTTCTGTTGTGGCCCGCTTCAAGGATCCCACTGTGTTGATCACAGTAATCTGATACAGTTTTACAGGATTTTAACCGGCAGTTGCTATCCAGGGAAATCTGAGATTCATCAACATACCAAACCTTCTGAATTATTCGCATAATCAATCCGTACTCTGGTCGGCGAACTTCAGGAGGACACACAGGTAAGGGTGATTCTAAGAACGACTAGAAAGACTGACTCATAGACTACTTCTAATAAGAAGAAAATACTGATTTATACTGACGAGAAACAATTTAATTTGTGTAAAATACGTTTACCGTCCTTTCAGTTACAATGCACTGTAGGCTAGTAACAATGCAACTGTGTAGCAGTTGCTCATTGTTTTTCGTTTGTGAATTTGAATAATCGCATGAGAATGCATAGCGCACCAGAAAAGTGATACAGCCAACTCAAAAACAGAAAAAAACCAATCCTCATATGAAAGCACATTAAGAAATAAATAGGCCTATATCATGCGCGACTAAACCTTCCAGTATGGTCATCAGAAATACTGGCAGAGTGAGGTTGTGTTGTGTTGTGTTGTGTCCTGTTAGAGTATCAGATAAGTTATTCAGAAACCACTGAAGTTTTTCTTTCACATTATGATTGATATTACACTGTTACTTGTGTTAGCATTCAGTTGTTGTGTTTATCCAATTACTGGGTCAGAGTATGTGTAGTGCAGTATTCACTGGGCATAAAACAACTCACACATATATCTAATGCCTTCCAGAATGGACATACTAGACCAGTGGCTGTGGAGGCAGGAGTACTGGCTGCCACCAGGTATCACCTGGGAGGACATGAGTAAGGTGGCGGGGGCTCCCTGCCCTCGTCCCAGAGACCTCTCCCTGTGTCTGCCCATTGCCGTTGCATTTATCGGCCTTCGCTACATCTTTGACAGGTAACTCGATTAACTCCACCGGATTACGCTGTTTGTATCACTTCTAAAAGAATAGAAGGCTATAACATCCACTGTACTTTGACCAGTACTGAAAATATGTTGTTACACACTTGTTATACATAGGCGGCATACTTTTTAAGAGAAAGGAATAACAGAGCCACTTGTGCGGAACAAAAGCCCTTTTCGACACTTTATGTGTTGGCGCGCCATTGGCATCTGCTCCGCGTTAACCAGGATGTTTTGTCCTGTGTTACTGGAGTGCCATGCTTCAGAGCAGGTGCGCTGGCGTGTGTAAAGAGAGGCAGCCCAAGGGAGCTGTGCCTCGGGGCGGAGGTGTGAAGCAGAGTGGGCCAGAAATGTTCATTGTTACGTGTTAGTGGGTTAATGTTATTGAATAACAGCAAGGAGAAGCAGGAAAACAGACAGAGAGGATAGTGTGCCATTATGGGTGCTTGCCTGTTTGCCTGAAAGTTTGTTTTGGAAGTTTTTCGTCGTTGTTTTAGACGGGTTTAGTGCTGCTGAGGGAGGGGGTAGTTAGGGGGATGGAAAGACGATGCTGTTGCCAAAGCAGCTATTCCCCATGGTAACAAGACACACAACAATAGTGTCAACTGACATGCAGGTCTGCAGGTGCAGAGGGGGTGTTTTATCCCCTTTCCACAGTCTCTTTGAAGCCCATAGAAAAGACTTTTTATGGCTCACTGGATCACGTAAGACTTGTAGACTCAGGCACACACAATAACACTCAGCACTGCTCAGGGTCCCATATGTGGTTCAGATCTTTCCACAATCAATTCCTTACCTCAATTCCTTACCTTAACAGGGGCCCACATCCATATACATATAAGATCATGGCTGCTGCCATATGTTGAAATGATGGACAAGGAAAAACAAATCAACAAATTGCTGTGTTTCCTGTGCAAAGAACATTATTTTCCCATATCAGGACACCTTGTAGGCCATTATCCTGCTCAGACCATGGTTACCACATAGCAGCAAGGTCCCGTAAAGTCATAATGTTCTTCTGGTCATACCAGGATGTACTTATTTGTTGTACTGCTTTCATTTTTATAGATCATGTGTAGTCCAAAATCTAAGTTAAATGCTAGAACAGTCCTGACCTCTCTCTGACCTGAGACATTGACTGCCACATGTAAATACTGTATATGTGCTTTGCTCACTGGAAACAGCATTTGCTTGTCAATGTCGGTTGACAGGATGGAGATTTGCATGTCCCCAGTGCCCTAGAATACAGGCATTATCTCTTCTATATGCATCGACTCGGCCATCAAAATCTGAATGGCACTAATTCAATTCTCACCCCTTTTTGTTGCCGTTTCCACCATGTTCCCTCTGGTTCTACTGTGTTTTCCTCACAGAGTGACAAAGACTCTAATGACTATTATTCCATTTCTCCTGATTAGCCCAGGTGTAATTTCATACCCAACAGTCTGCATTCATCCAGTTTAGTGCATCTTTTCACTGTATCTGCATGATTGCCATGGTTATCGTTGTGACTATTTTGATGTCATACAATTTGTCAAATGCCCTCTGACAGTCTAGACTGTAAAGTAAAACTGTGGTTACAGAGCTAAATGTGTGGAAGAATACTAGGGCCTGGTCCTTAGCAGTGTCAGTGTATCAGGCTTTTGAAAAGATGTTTTGACAAAAACCTTCATAGCAAAGACAAGAGATCACAGAGGTCTGGCTACTGCCATCTGGTGGCCTGCTTCCATATTACGAAACCGCGATACATTTCCACCAGTGTGTCCGGTTTGCTGACACCTGCATTTGACAATATTGGTGTCATCTGTCATTAAAAATATGCTTTGAGTTTTGTCGTTGAAATATAACATGACTGATAATGTTTTCATGTGTTAGCATGGGTGAATGCTTGAACTGTAAGGGTATGTCTATTATAATATTTCCAGGTGCATAGCAGTGCCCTTAAGTAGGCACCTTGGAGTTCGGGATCGAATAAGGGTACCGGTCTTCCCCTCTCCAAAACTGGAGGCTTTTTACACGCAGCATCATCCTCGGGAACCATCACAGGTTTGTTTCATTACCCCAAAGATGTGCCTCACGACAAGAGAAGGTACCCTCTTGTGGTGAAATTCAGTTCTATGAGAAGCCTAAATTGTGAACACAGGCCAGGGGAAATAGGACACCTCCACATAGGTCTGTGGCCCACTGTAAAAGTATTTTCACACTTTCTCATTTTTACTTTAGATTTGTTTCTGTAACAAAATAAAAGACTGACCATAAAATGCCTCTATGTTTTACAACACAATTTAGCGGTGTATGAAATACATTTTTAAATGGACAAAACTTTATATAGGGAGAGGTTTTATTGTCCCTTTATGGTTGAATTTGTTTATTAAGTTTCCCTTTTTTTAATGAAATGATTGAAAAAGCAGTTTTCACTACATTTGTCAGAACTATTTTCATACAATGAAGTGAAGTTTTTTTTAAAACTGGTGAATGTTTCTGAGCAGTGCCTCTTTTGTGATCATAATTAAGCCTGTGTGTTCCAGTGTCCTGCAGTGATTCTGTGCTTTGTTTAGAGTGAGATGACTGCACTGGTGAAGCAGAGTGGTTTCACAAAGAGACAAGTTGAGTTCTGGTTCCGTCACCGGCGGAATTTGGACCGACCAAGCAGTACCAAAAAGTTCTGTGAGGCTTGGTAAGCTCTTCTACTTATTTTCTTTTACAAATGGTATCAGGTTGCCTCATTGTTATTTAAATATTTATTCAAATATTTCAACTATTTTGATTTCAATTTCTAGCTGGAGGTTTGTTTTCTACCTGATGTCGTTCTCTTTCGGACTTCTGTCTTTGATTGATGTAAGTACTTCTCATGGTTTCATCCAGTTGTTCAGAGCTGCTTAGATGAAAAATATTAGCAATATCGACATTAATGAAAAGAGAGACAATCCTGCATTACATTATCACGATTTTAAAACATTCCTCAGCTTTCTGTAAAAAAAAGAAAGCCCACCTTCTTCTGAATGTTTGTTCCTGCGTTGCAGAAGCCGTGGTTCTGGGATCAGAGAGAGTGCTGGAGGGGTTACCCACAACAGGTAGCCTACAGATGACACTGCCCCTTCCCACATCACTCATCTAGCTTCTGTCCTTTTTACATTGCCATGTGATAGCGTTGGTCTGTTCTGTATCTTTTCAACTAAAGAAATGTGGTGTTTTGCTCTTTAGTGAAGCACCTTTGAAGATAGAGAGAAATCTGAGACTTCTGGAATGCAGCCCAGGTTGACTGCGCTCAGAAAACAGTTATGAAGAAGTGTGACTTGATTGATCCTGGTCAGAACAAAAGAGCTATTAGGAAGTGTGGCTTATATGGTGTCAAGGACTTCTCCCTCAGATTCAAAACATTTTCTTTACACCAATTGGTCAGTCCTTATACAGTATAACATTTTTATTTATAATATTCTAAGTAATCTTTCTTTTTGTGTCATATGTACGGAAGAGCTATCAATATTATTGACAAGTTAACATCAGTCTGATTAATGACCTATTTGGAGTTAGAAGGGACATAAACATAAAATGCTTAAGTTCCATATACATTTACATTTAGCAGACACTTTTATCAAAAGTGACGTGCAAAGGAAAGAACAATCAAGCTACGAGCAATAGAGAACTAGTTTTAACAATAAATAAATAAATACTTTATAATAAATACTACTTTACATAAGAAATAAAAAGGTCTCTGATCAGATGGTACGTCCAGACTTGCATTGGCTGGCATTCAACTGAATACTCGAAAGCCACTTCACATTACTGTGGCTCTTCAAAATGATTTGCCACTGTTTCGCCAACCACTAGTCAAATGACAACTTGTATAACACAAATGAACTCCTTCAAACCATGAAATCGACTGTTGATGCAAATGGTCTGAGTATTTAATTCCTCTGTACCTATGTGTTTGATTCGGCATAAACTCTGAGATATTCATGTTAAATCATCAATGAAATCAGAGTCCTCTTTTGTCTTTTCGTAGCATGTGGAGCAAGCTCACTTCTGGTATTATCTCATAGAGCTGGGCTTCTACTGGTCTCTTCTGCTCTGTGTGTCTGTGGATGTCAAACGCAAAGTAAGTTTTCCTCTGAGGACTGTTGGCTTTGCATATATGTTTTGAGCATGTATAGATGTTGAAGATATGTTTATCCTTTAGCTAAGGGACACTGTGAAAAAGGAAGAGATTGAGCAGGAGACAGAGCTAAGAAACCAGCCTCATGCATCATAGTGTTCTCTCAGCAAACTGATTTTCATGCTATATTACTTGGCCTTATTTCCTCAGGACTTTAAAGAGCAGATTGTTCATCACATTGCCACCATTTTCCTGCTGGGCTTTTCCTACTGCTCCAATTACGTCCGTGTTGGTACACTGGTCATGCTGGTCCATGACTCATCGGATTTCCTGCTCGAGGTAAAAACAACTCATGAAGCTCTTGGGTTGTAGGGTTTCATGATCAAGGCAGGAAAGTGGTATCTCTGTAGTGGTCTTAACTGCCAACAGAATGGTATCCATTTTGATGTCATTTAAATCACAGTAGCTATATAAGTAAGGGATAATGTATAGAACGCAGGTCATTGTCGGGAAAATAAGCCCCGACAGGGCGAACAGCACCCCGACGCGAAAGCGGAGGGGTGTTGCTTCACCCTGAAGGGGCTTATTTTCCCGACAATGACCGGCGTTCTATACATTATCCCACTTATTATACGGTTACAACTAAAACAAACAAATTACTTAACACCGTGTGTCTTTTTACAATGCATTTGTTACTATACGTAGTGTTTAAAAGGAGAGAAATAGTTCGCCAAAGACGTTGAACTTCAAAGACAGTTGAACATTCTTTAGAACACAGCTGCTCAACCGTCCGCTGAAACTCCATTGATAAGTTACCGTACTACTTGCGGAGTGCTACGAAAGATGTGAATCAGAGGCAAAAAGGCCACTTTCCTTGACAGCGGTCATTAACTGCATAGCAACGGTCAGTTATCGGAAAATAGTTGACCGCAGAACGTTGGGAAGCCCCATTCAAGTGAATGAAGCATTCTACAGCATTAAGAAGAGCCGTGTAATAATGTGCTTTAAGATGCGTATCTGCCTTGGTGTGTCTCTCCTGCTTCTGATCAGTCTGCCAAGATGTTCAACTATGCTGGCTGGAAGAAGACGTGCGATTCCCTATTTGTCATCTTTGCAGTCGTGTTCCTGGTCACACGGCTTGTGGTATTTCCCAGCAAGTGAGGCTTCTGCTGACTTTACTGATGTGTCAAGAGATTTAGGAGATGAGTGTTTTAACTATAACCACATAATTGCTAATTATTTAACATCAATTATCAATGCATTGATGACTGATTATGAGATGAAGGTGAGAATGATGACCATATAAATACTGTTTTTGTGAATAGAGTGAATTCCATCATCTCCACAAACAAATTCTTTTTTTTTTCTTTTCAGAATAATTAATACAACCCTCAACTTGTCCATGGAAATCTTCCAGCCTTTTATGGGTTATTACTTTTTTAACGCCCTGCTGTTGGTTCTGCAAGCACTACACATCTTCTGGGCTTGGCTGATTTTACGGATGGTGTATAAATTTCTCTTTTTGGGGAAGGTGGGTGCAAACATATACTTGCTCAAGATCAAAACATCAAGTGAAGTGATATATTTACAATGTATTTGTTCTCGAGTCATTCAGGTTAATTAAGTTATTATTCAATCATCAGCTGGAAAAAGATGAACGCAGTGATGACAGTCTAGAAGATGAGGAAGACTGTGATGAGGAGCAGTCATCTTGGAAGAAAAGAGAAGTGGTCCTAAACTCTAAACTGTCCAGCTTAACCAGCAGTTGTGTGCTGAACACCCTCACACGTCAGAGAGCCAACTCATCCTCCAGACTGCCCAAGTCAAGATAAGCTTCTCAAGCCTCTAGCTGACTTGGAGAGCACAGCCGTTACAAACAATATGGTCTCTATTGTTGGACGTACATCTGACCATTGCATCTGAGCATCATACTGAGGACTTTACAGTAACACCCCCGAACTAATGGCACACAAAATAAATTAAGTGTGTACCATGCATTTCATATCTTCATGACAGAATTGTTATAAAAGTAAGGTTAGCTTGTGGGTGGTTTTAAAGGACACATTTAATGTTAAAACAAATTGAGGGAACCACAGGATATTGTAGTGGCATTGTAGATATTTTGTATATAGTTTTGTATATGTATTGTATATGGTCTTTGCACTACCTCTAACATGTTGTTTCATGAAGTTACACAATTTACTGCGGGAATCATCCGCAAGGTAATTTGCCGGGCAGGGTGTGTGACTGATAAATGACTGGGTTGGATTTGTCCACATTGATAATTTAACAATATATACCCTTCTTATTGTATTTAATTACAGTCATTGTAAATATAAGCCTACACTAGAGCTCGGTCTGAATTATCTGTGTACACAAAATAGTGTCAATTTTTTTTCTATTTTTGGTATTTATACAAATTGACATTGCAGTTCCAATGAGCACCCCAAACTTGAAAAAACGGTCCGGAATTCTGGAGTTTATGTCTCTCAAGCGTAGTTTACACGGAGTCGAGTTTGTCTGCGTCCGAGCTGAAACTAATACAGATAGCCCTATCATTTAGACGAACACTCTCTATCCGCACACGGTATCTCCAGCGAATCGAATCGGGGGTAGAAAGTGAGTAGATTTGAATCGGTACGGTGGCTGGTGTTCGTGTGCACGGATTCACGCAACCTGATGACGTCATTGTCCGACGTGATCCCATTGCCATCTCCAACCAATATATATTTAACACCTGTTGTCTCTCTACATCTCACTCATGGTGTGTCTCGAACTCACTCTCATTAATCCAGCCTACTGATTTTTGTTAAGCCTCCTATCTTGATCTAATTCTTTTTATTCAGACGTCAAATAACTTTCATGACCACAAATATAAATTGGCCAGCGAATTATTTAGCTTTTTTGTTCATAAAATAATGTAGAATGGTCGGCGCAAAGCCTCATGGGAAACGGGATGACAGACATGTCATGTTGCACTGTTCCAGACTCTTTATTATCAATAGAAAATAGAATTCATTTTCGCATAACCTATAGTCTGCTCTGAGCACCGATTTTATTAACCACCATAATGTATTACTGTGCAGATTAAATGTAGGCTATGCGGTTAGGCTAAACGTTGCTAGTTGTAGCTTGTCTACTGGCTGTTTACCCGTGTCCTCCTGTCTTCTACGTTTTTTCAGTTGTCTGTAGCAGCGCTAAAGCGCCACCAACAGGCGTGGGGGAGGTACTAAAGTCGGTCTTTACGCAAATCTCTCGTTACCAGGCTCCGTCCTTACGGAATTAAAAGATTTGATTCGTGTGAAAAATGAACCCGATTCAGTGAAACTAGACTCCGTGTAAAGGGGGCCTTAGGCTTTGAGGAATAGGGGGATCATGATTTTCCAATACTTAAAAAGCACATTGTTTTACGTTTATAATAAGCACCGCTTGTGTCGTCGTGCGTTTATTTCATATTACTATATTTAAAAAAATCTAATTTTGTTTTTTTGTTTCCAATGTTTGTTGGGCGGGGACAACTTTATGGTAGGACACGTAGGCTAACGTTCATCTCCCCATATTGGCAGTGTCCGGTAATGCTTTTTCTGTCATGATTATTGAACTGTTGACATTTCAGATGAGTCGGTCCGTTTATATTAAGTCATTTGCTTAATTTAGTTCCATGGCAATGTTCCGAAAGCCCATTATTCCGACAGCCCGCTGTTCCGAAATTGTGAGCACAGCATCGTGAACCACTATAGCCCACATGCACATAAATTGAACACACAATCATAAACATATAAATGCATTTATTTCACAAGCATGAACTTTAATTCAGATTATCATTATACACACATGGCATTTGCATCGCGATGATAAAAATACTTTTAGACAGTACGGTACTAAACATATACATGTGTGCTACTATCTACTACCTACTAAGGTCATCATGATTGTAAAGGAAACATGTCTGATAGAAATAATGTTAAAAAATATATACAGGTATATACAAAAAAAATCTACTCTATCTACGATCATTCAAAAAAGGAATATGACACAACCTGACAAGCTCTTTAGTGCTCAGATTTTAAACAGCTGGTATAAAAAGTTGAAAAATCTTTTTTGCCTAAACCTGTCAAACACAAACAACCAAGTCCTTTCCCTGTCTGGGTGTTGCCATGGCTACGAATCATGATTGACTGTGTGGCATTTGATTGTCCTCATTCTTCTCCATTCTCTGCTTGGTTTGAATTGACTGAATGGAGACATTTGTATTATTTACCATTAACAGAGCCCAGGACACTCACAAAGAGAGACTTTTTCACAGTGCAGAATGCACTTGATTTACATCTGGAGGAATGTCATTTATATATACAGTATATATTCAATAATAATACAATGCTAATACATATCAGATGCAACAGCTTAAAAATAACTCTTGATCCTTCACTCCTGTTTTCCTACCATTTGTACCCATATCTTTTGGTGAGATCAACTTTTGACTTCAACAGTATCACCAGGTCTTTGGCATTCATGCGCGACTTGGGTTCATATTCTATCAATGGTTTCACAATGTCATGAAGAGTAGGCTGTAATCTAGTCAGAGCAAGAGGAGGTTTTCTTTTAAGAAGAAGACGACGCAGCTCCCGCAGGCTACTGTAAGACCAGGCCTGAGAGTTGGTGAACATCTCCAGAAGAGTGATGCCAAGAGACCACATGTCTGACATGGTGCTGCATTTATAACACTTTACCAGGCATTCTCGTGCCATGTAGGGTGGAGTTCCTCCCAGTGGGCCACAGAGAGCTCCTGATTGACGGCTTCCTGTCGTTATGGACACCGTTTCCTTCAGGTTCACCAAGCCCCAATCAGTCAGGTAGGCCTTTGTGTTGTCTGCGGCAATCTTGCAAAGATATAATTAGAAAGTATTTTGTAAATTAAATGTAAACTTTTAATTAGACTTTCCGTTCTGTTCTGTTTCTCAGGTCTAAAACCTTTAGATCTGATATGGCATAATTATGAAGCTGAATAGTGTTGAGAATTAATATGAATACGAGGAAGAACATAGTATAGCCATCCCTTAAAAAAAATGAGGGATGGTTCAAGTCACTAACCATTACATTCGCTGGTTTCAGATCTTGGTGGATGATTGCTTTTCCATGTATGTACTCAACAGCCATGGCAATATCTAAAGCCACAAACAGCTTATCCTCATCCTGCAACTTAAAGAGTTATAGAGCAATACTTTTAGGAATTCTTTACTATGTTGTAATTTTATTAACAGGGGTGCCACAAAGTCTGTGAACCCGAAAATCTGCATTAATGTCACCTAAAATGTGATTTATACTTCATCAAAACTGATAAAGAGAAGCCAATGGGATATTAATCTACAAAAAAAATGTCTACTCATGTATTCCACTCTTCACCAATCCCACATGAAATAACCATCATTGTGTGAAAAAGTCTGAACCCTCCCTCCAGTATATGGTGCGAACCCCCTGCACAACAGTGACTATAATCAAACATTTCCATGAGCCATTCAACAGTCCCACACAACAGTTGAGAGTCATTGTCCTTCTGAAAGACTCATCCTGTTGAGCTTCACATCACATATACAGTGGGGAAAAATAGTATTGTCAGCCACCAATTTTGCAAGTTCTCCCACTTTAAAAGATGAGCGAGGCCTGTAATTTTCGTCATAGGTATACCTCAACTATGAGAAATCCAGTAAATCACATTTGTCTGATTTTTAAAGAATTTATTTGCAAATTATATATGCTCTGTTTTGGGGCTGTCGCTGGGCAACATGGACTTTTAACTCCCTCCACAGATTTTCTATCGGGTTGAGATTTGGAGACTGGCTAGGCCACTCCAGGACCTTGAAATGCTTCTTAAGAAGCCACTCCTTCATTGTCCGGGCGGTGTGTTTGGGATCATTGTCATGCTGAAAGTCCAGCCACGTTTCATCTGCTTTATCATGCATTTGCTGAAAATCTCATGATACATGGCCCCATTCATTCTTTCCTTTACACGGATCAGTTGTCCTGGTCCCCTTGCAGAAAAACAGCCCCAGAGCATGATGTTTCCACCCCCATGCTTCACAGTAGGTATGGTGTTCTTTGGATGCAACTCTGCATTATTTCTCCTCCAAACACGACGAGTTGAGTTTTTACCAAAAAGCTCTATTTTGGCTTCATCTGACCATATGACATTCTCCCGATCCTCTTCTGGATCATTCAAATGCTTTCTAGCAATCTTCAGAGGGGCCTGGACATGTACTGGCTTAAGCAGGAGGACACGTCTGGCACTGCAGGATTTGAGTCCCTGGCGGCGTTGTGTGTTACTGATGGTAGCCTTTGTTACTTTGGTCCCAGCTCTCTGCAGGTCATTCACTACGTCCCCCCGTGTGGTTCTGGGATTTTTTGTTCACCGTTCTTGTGATAATTTTGGCCCCACGGGGTGAGATCTTGCGTGGAGCCCCAGATCGAGGGAGATTATCATTGTGTGTCTTCCATTTTCTAATAATTGCTCCCACAGTTGATTTCTTCACACCATGCTGCTGACCTATTGCAGATTCAGTCTTCCCAGCCTGCTGCAGGTCTACAATTTTGTTTCTGGTGTCCTTTGACAGCTCTTTGGTCTTGGCCATAGTGGAGTTTGGAGTGTGACTGTTTGAGGTTGTGGACAGGAGTCTTTTCTACTGATAACAAGTTCAAACAGGTGCCATTAATACAGGTAACGAGTGGAGGACAGAGGAGCCTCTTCAAGAAGAAGTTACAGGTCTGTGAGAGCCAGAAATCTTGCTTGCTTGTAGGTGACCAACAACTTATTTTCCACCATAATTTGCAAATACATTCTTTAAAAATCAGACAATGTGATTTTCTGGATTTTTTTTCTCATTTTGTCTCTCATAGTTGAGGTATACCTATGATGAAAATTACAGGCATCTCCTATCTTTTTTTTTGTCTCAACCAGAGACTATGATCTCAACTGTTCATACTAATGGCACATTTTTTATTAATATCCTGCAGACTGTCTCACAAGCTTCATTTGTTGATTATGAACACACATAACACAAAAGGCCCGAATAGATACAAGCACCTTTACAACCCCTCCTTAAACACGTATAAGGACGTTCAGATGGCCGCGAATTCATGGAGAGAATACTATCCTATTTTCACAGGAAACTTCACCTGCACAAAGCAATCAGGGCATATGTGTCAAAAGCGATAAAAGATACTGCTCTGATCTATTCCCATTCCATACTGAATATTCTGTTTAGATCAAAGATTTATTTCGACATACCGTGATATTTCAGATGATAGTTATGTGGTAGCCTATACCAATGTGTTGACATTAGAAAAACGTTGACTGCGACTGTTTTGGACAGAATGCGCTAATTCACTGAACACATATTTTCATATGACTTTTCTACCACTTGTTAGTCATGTCATCCATTCATATCGATGTTAGGGATGCACTATCTATTCAGTGTAATTCTATGCTGTGCACTGTGAGTGACGTCATACACAAGCAACACACCATGCGGAGCTTACAGTGTTAACAAAATGGAGCGAGTGAAAGGATCTGCTATCTGAAGCTATTTATTATTTTGCGATGTTTTTTTATATATCGGTATCGGATCGGTATCGGCCGATACTAAACACCAGATATCGGTATCGGAGGTGAAAAAAGCGGATCGTGCATCCCTAATCGATGTGAATCAATCAATACTAATACAACTTTAACTGTGATGTGTTTTTGTTTCATTTCACAACTTATGTACTGTATAATCAAAGGTAGCAGGTGCCCCCTTGTAAACATTCCACATTTGATTTGAACAGACGCGGCCAATGATTCCAATTTTTCACTGCCATGTACTTTGCGATAATAGCAGTTGCCCCCCATGGATAGCACACTTCGACTAAAGCCATTATCGGATAAATGCCATCATGTAAACGTACTGACTTTAGGTCATATTTATGCAGATTGTCAGTATTCTCTAAGGGGTTCTCTTAGTTTCTAGCACCACTGTATATATTTCACCAAACACCAAATATGATAATACACTACCTTGATGGGACTGCCTTTGTAAAGAACCTCCTGCAAGTTGGCTCCATGGATATACTCATTAGCAATGAGGACGTGTGTATCACTTCTGGCTACAGCAATCATCCGAACGATGTTGGGGTGAGACAAACGCCTGAAGAAAGAAATACTTTAGGTACAAGAACTGATTGCTAATGATCATTCATACAGAATATCTTCTATATTTTGTTGTTCAGATGTCTTAAATCGTCTCCACACGTTAGATGAAATGTGTAAGAATCATAGCTTCAGGTTGATTTTGTATGAGCTTTATTAGATTAATGATTTCAACCACAAAGGCATAGGGTACAAGTCCCTCTTCAATGTAAAACACCTAAGGCATACTACATAAACATGTATAAACACATAGTCTTACCAAGGTATAATTAATTCATTTGTAGACACTAGATTGTCTCCTATTTCTATCTTCTTGACAGCAGCAGGAGTTCCCTGGTATGATCCTCTGTAGACTGATCCATAGGAGCCACGTCCGATGCGTTCATCATAATTCACAGTTATTGTCGACTCATCCACAAATGGAACTTTTCTTTCAAAGACTAAAAGAAAGATGTACATGACAACATACAAAGGATTATATTTATAAGGATTAAGGATTATTATTATCAAACATATGTACTGTATCACTTACAAATGCATATGGATAACATATTTTATGTGTGAATGAGTAATGATTCATTTTATGAGGGCGGGATTTGAGCAACTGAATTTTACTGAATTTGACGAAAACTGTATACTAACCTTTCTGCTCAGCGCATGGTGCTTTTCTATGCTCTGGTCTCAAGGGAGGCTTCTGTTGTCCAAAGCCTTGAGAGCCAGCCGCACTCAGGTGCTGAAAAGGTTTTCTGAGCTCAGATTCAAGGCCTGATTTAGCAGAGTAATATCCAGTATCTCCCCTTGAGTATTCAACAGGTAGGCCTTCTTTAACTGTACAGACAGGGGAAATATGGAATTAATATTAGTCAAGCACAGTCAATCAATATTATAGCACTATGATGAATTTCTATAAAATATCTGTATTTCATATTATGTTAAACTTAAATATACATATATGCAAATCACAAGTGGGGAATTTTCATGACATGAAAAAATATACTTACAATTAGGACCTTCATCCATGCTCCACCCTCCACTGTTTCCTGCCACCATCTCTTCTATCTTCTCCAGCAGCTCTGTCACCTGGCCACCATTGCTCTTCTCATTCTCTACAACATGATACCTGTTCCCACATTTCTCTACTACCCACTGCAGAGCTTTTCCTTCTCCCTCGATGTGCTGCTCAATGGTTGTGCTACCTGGCCAGGCATCACAGATGAACAGCACTATAGTTTGACTCCAGACTCTCTCACCCAGAAGCTCCAGGTGTTCCTGCACTGCTCTTCTGTGTGTCTCTCTAAATGACGCGAGCGCATAAATGACCAGCAGTACAGCATGGGGTCCTGGAGGACACAGAGACATACTGAGGACAATCTCTTGTTTAACACGTTCAGGAGTGTCCACTACAGAATGATTGCGAAACCATCCGGGTGCCTCCACTACAGTGATGTGTCTCCCTGCTGTTTCTCCCTCTCTCTTCACACACTCAGCTTTTAGTCCTGAGGTATCAAACGCCTCTCTTCCCAGGATGGTGTTTCCTGGTGGAAACTTCCAATTCATTCTGTTTCCCAGCAGTACAATCCTCATGTCTGAGATATGTGGAGCACCACCTGGAAACAGACATCATGACACTGCTAAAGACACTGGACATCATGCAACCTCATATTAATGCACCTGCCTATGGTTTTACTGTAACAGAATAATCATCCACAGTGTCAAATGAACTATGATCTTGTGTGTGTTTTCATGCATGTAGATGTGTTTTAGAGTATATTTTTCTTTGTGTTTCCTAGCAATGTGGGAGATCTGGTAGTAGTTACTTTATGTGTCTAAAAGAATATTACAAACATAAATGTGTATGATTGTGTGCGTGTTGGGGGGGCTTGTATGTATGTATTTGTGTTTAAAGAGGGAGAGACATAAAGATAGATAGATAGATTGATAGAGAGTGTGAGAGAGAATGAATTAAGTAAATAAGAGCTGTGGTATGTACATTTGTATGTCTGAGAGCTGAACATGTCTCTTCACCTGATGATCTGAGAGTCTCTCTGTGCATCTGCACCTTCATCTTCCTCTCCTCTGCTCTTCTCTCGACCTCCTTCTTCTTCATCATCAGTTCTTTCAGAATCTTTGCATCGAAGTCAAAGTGATGGCCTCTGTTTCCTGCCACCATCTCTTCTATCTTCTCCAGCAGCTCTGTCACCTGGCCACCATCACTCTTCTTAATCTCTACAACATGATATCTGTTCCCACATTTCTCTACAACCCACTGCAGAGCTTTTCCTTCTCTCTCGATGTGCTGTTCAATGGTTGTGCTTCCTGGCCAGTCCTTACAGGTGAACAGCACTATAGTGTGACTCCAGACTCTCTCACCCAGAAGCTCCAGGTGTTCCTGCACTGCTCTTCTGTCTGTCTCTGTGAATGACTTGAGCGCATAAATGACCAGCAGTACAGCATGGGGTCCTGGAGGACACAGAGACACACTGAGGACAATCTCTTGCTTATCACATTCAGGAGTTTCCACTACAGAATGAATGCGAAACCATCCGGGTGCCTCCACTACAGTGATGTGTCTCCCTGCTGTTTCTCCCTCTCTCTTCACACACTCAGCTGTTTTTCCTGAGGTATCAAACTCCTCTCTTCCCAGGATGGTGTTTCCTGGTGAAATCTTCCAATTCACTCTGCTTCCCATCAGTACAATCCTCATGTCTGAGATATGTGGAGCACCACCTGGAAACAGACATCATGACACTGCTAAAGATACTGAACATCATGCAACATCATATGAATGCACCTGCCTATGGTTTTACTGTAACAGAATAATCATCCACATTGTCAAATGAACTATGATCTTGTGTGTGTTTTCATGTATGTAGATGTGTTATAGAGTTTATTTTTCTTTGTGTTTCCTAGCAATGAGGGAGATCTGGTAGCAGTTGCTTTATGTGTCTAAAAGAATATTACAAACATGAGTGTGTATGATTGTGTATGTGTTGGGTTTTTTTGGATGGGGGGGGGGGGGGTCCTTGTATGTATGTATTTGTGTTTAAAAAGGGAGATACAGTATACATAGAGAGAGCGAGAGAGAAAATGAATGAATGAAGTCAATAAGAGCTGTGATATGTACATTTCTAAGTCAGACAGCTGAACATGTCTCTCACCTGATGATCTGAGAGTCTCTCTGTGCTTCTGCATCTTCATCCTCCTCTCCTCTGCTCTTCTCTCGACCTCCTTCTTCTTCATCATCAGTTCTTTCAGAATCTTTGCATCAAAGTCAAAGTGATGGCCTCTGTTTCCTGCCACCATCTCTTCTATCTTCTCCAGCAGCTCTGTCACCTGGCCACCATCACTCTTCTTATTCGCCACAACATGATATCTGTTCCCACATTTCTCTACAACCCACTGCAGAGCTTTTCCTTCTCTCTCGATGTGCTGTTCAATGGTTGTGCTTCCTGGCCAGTCCTTACAGGTGAACAGCACTATAGTGTGACTCCAGACTCTTTCACCCAGAAGCTCCAGGTGTTCCTGCACTGCTCTTCTGTCTGTCTCTGTGAATGAGTGGAACGCATAAATGACCAGCAGTACAGCATGGGGTCCTGGAGGACACAGAGACCCACTGAGGACAATCTCTTGTTTATCACGTTCAGGAGTGTCCACTACAGAATGAATGCGAAACCATCCAGGTGCCTCCACTACAGTGATGTGTCTCCCTGCTGTTTCTCCCTCTCTCTTCACGCACTCAGCTGTTTTTCTTGAGGTATCAAACTCCTCTCTTCCCAGGATGGTGTTTCCTGGTGAAATCTTCCAATTCACTCTGCTTCCCAGCAGTACAATCCTCATGTCTGAGATATGTGGAGCACCACCTGGAAACAGACATCATGACACTGCTAAAGACACTGAACATCATGCAACATCATATGAATGCACCTGCCTATGGTTTTACTGTAACAGAATAATCATCCACATTGTCAAATGGACTATGATCTTGTGTGTGTTTTCATGCATGTAGATGTGTTTTAGAGTATATTTTTCTTTGTGTTTCCTAGCAATGTGGGAGATCTGGTAGTAGTTACTTTATGTGTCTAAAAGAATATTACAAACATAAATGTGTATGATTGTGTGCGTGCTGGGGGGGGGGGGGGGGCGGCTTGTATGTATGTATTTGTGTTTAAAGAGGGAGAGACATAAAGATAGATAGATTGATAGAGAGTGTGAGAGAGAATGAATTAAGTAAATAAGAGCTGTGGTATGTACATTTGTATGTCTGAGAGCTGAACGTGTCTCTCACCTGATGATCTGAGAGTCTCTCTGTGCTTCTGCACCTTCATCTTCCTCTCCTCTGCTCTTCTCTCGACCTCCTTCTTCTTCATCATCAGTTCTTTCAGACACTTTGCATCAAAGTCAAAGTGATGGCCTCTGTTTCCTGCCACCATCTCTTCTATCTTCTCCAGCAGCTCTGTCACCTGGCCACCATTGCTCTTCTCATTCTCTACAACATGATACCTGTTCCCACATTTCTCTACAACCCACTGCAGAGCTTTTCCTTCTCTCTCAATGTGCTGTTCAATGGTTGTGCTTCCCGGCCAGTCCTTACAGATGAACAGCACTATAGTGTGACTCCAGACTCTCCCACCCAGAAGCTCCAGGTGTTCCTGCACTGCTCTTCTGTCTGTCTCTGTGAATGAGTGGAACGCATAAATGACCAGCAGTACAGCATGGGGTCCTGGAGGACACAGAGACCCACTGAGGACAATCTCTTGTTTATCACGTTCAGGAGTGTCCACTACAGAATGAATGCGAAACCATCCGGGTGCCTCCACTACAGTGATGTGTCTCCCTGCTGTTTCTCCCTCTCTCTTCACACACTCAGCTGTTTTTCTTGAGGTATGAAACTCCTCTCTTCCCAGGATGGTGTTTCCTGGTGAAATCTTCCAATTCATTCTGCTTCCCAGCAGTACAATCCTCATGTCTGAGATATGTGGAGCACCACCTGGAAACAGACATCATGACACTGCTAAAGACACTGAACATCATGCAACATCATATGAATGCACCTGCCTATGGTTTTACTGTAACAGAATAATCATCCACATTGTTAAATGAACTATGATCTTGTGTGTGTTTTCATGCATGTAGATGTGTTTTAGAGTTTATTTTTCTTTGTGTTCCTAGCAATGAGGGAGATCTGGTAGCAGTTCGTTTATGTGTCTAAAAGAATATTACAAACATGAATGTGTATGACTGTGTATGTGTTTTTTTTGGGAGGGGGGGGGGGGGGGGGTCCTTGTATGTTTATATTTGTGTTTACAAAGGGAGATACAGTATACAGAGAAAGAGAGAGAGAATGAATGAATGAATGAAGTCAATAAGAGCTGTGGTACGTACATTTTTAAGTCAACCAGCTGAACATGTCTCTCACCTGATGATCTGAGAGTCTCTCTGTGCTTCTGCACCTTCATCCTCCTCTCCTCTGCTCTGCTCTCGACCTCCTTCTTCTTCATAATCAGTTCTCTCATAATCTTTGCATCAAAGTCAAAGTGATGGCCTCTGTTTCCTGCCACCATCTCTTCTATCTTCTCCAGCAGCTCTGTCACCTGGCCACCATCGCTCTTCTTATTCTCTACAACATGATATCTGTTCCCACATTTCTCTACAACCCACTGCAGAGCTTTTCCTTCTCTCTCGATGTGCTGTTCAATGGTTGTGCTTCCTGGCCAGTCCTCACAGATGAACAGCACTATAGTGTGACTCCAGACTCTTTCACCCAGAAGCTCCAGGTGTTCCTGCACTGCTCTTCTGTCTGTCTCTGTGAATGAGTGGAACGCATAAATGACCAGCAGTACAGCATGGGGTCCTGGAGGACACAGAGACACACTGAGGACAATCTCTTGTTTATCACGTTCAGGAGTGTCCATAACAGAATGATTGCGAAACCATCCGGGTGCCTCCACTACAGTGATGTGTCTCCCTGCTGTTTCTCCCTCTCTCTTCACGCACTCAGCTTTTAGTCCTGAGGTATCAAACGCCTCTCTTCCCAGGATGGTGTTTCCTGGTGGAATCTTCCAATTCATTCGGCTTCCCATCAGTACAATCCTCATGTCTGAGATATGTGGAGCACCACCTGGAAACAGACATCATGACACTGCTAAAGAAACTGAACATCATGAAACTGCTAAAGAAACTGAACATCATGCAACATCAGGAAAAAAGCAAAAAAATGGTAATGGTAATTGAGGAAAACTCCATTCTGGACTGCGAGCCCACGTCACTGTTAGGGCTGAGGTGTTGCGCACGCGCACAAACTTTCCATTTCACTTTCGCGCCAGCTGCTAGAGTTGACGTTCAATATATCATACAGCATAACTTTTACATTGTGTTGCCGTGTGTGTTACAGACATGTAAGTTTATAATTTCATAATTACTTTTCTCATGTTAATGTTTACTAGCACTAGCTGTTATTATTAGTCATTTTCTTGCATACGTTGCAACGAACTGTTTTAGTCTGTCTCCGACGCTGATCTACGGAGCCCCTTAGGTGACATTGGATAACAAAACAATAATGCGTGGCCACGAGATAATAATGCGTGGCCACAAGACAATAATGCGTGGCCACGAGATAATAATGCGTGGCCACAAGACAATAATGCGTGGCCACAAGATAGTTAATGCGTGGCCACAAGATAGTTAATGCGTGGCCACAAGTTAGTTAATGCGTGGCCACGAAATAATAATGCGTGGCCACGAGACAATAATGCGTGGCCACAAGATAGTTAATGCGTGGCCACAAGATAGTTAATGCGTGGCCACAAGTTAGTTAATGCGTGGCCACGAAATAATAATGCGTGGCCACGAGATAATTATTGCAGTCATTTACATCCAATTCAGTCATTTATCAGACGCTTTTCAAAGGCGAGAACTTCCAACAAAGGAGAGAACATTCATTTCTATGCAGAGACTGTTGATTGATAACATGGACAAGTTTGAATTGATTTCATTTTATTTTAATTTAAAATCACTATTATTGACATTGTAGTGAACACTATGGCCACAATTCACCATACCGTAGCCTATCTCTTTCTGTGTTTTAGGGACGCTGTCTCTTTAAGGACGCGCTGCTGGTTTGTTGTTATCATGTGCAGCGTTACATGGCATTAGTATCAGTTTGTTGGAGTATGATTAAATAAACGACACGCTGTTGCGTAGTCAACGTGAAACTCTCTCTACTTCGTTTATTGCAATCTCCACAACATTACACTTGGCGTGACAATATGACAAAACTATTCTTGGATAAAAAAGCAGACTATAATTTTCTTTATTCATTATAGCAGCACTGTACATAACTGACAGCTCGATAACCATCCCGCTACTGAAACTGAATTATCTTGTGGCCACTCGTTATGATCTCGAGGCCACGCATTAACTATCTTGTGGCCACGCATTATTTTCTCGTGGCCATGAGTTTGTATTGTGTGGCCACGCATTATATTTTTTTTATCCGATGTCACCTAAGGGGCTCCGTACTGATCTGTATATCCAATTGTTTGATATTGCTGTTAGCTTAAAGTTCAGACTGCCAGGCCATTTGTGGTCTTGGAGTGCCATCTTGTGGTTAAGTGATGTACAGCATTGTAGTTACAGTGTTGCTGATACACTGAGCGCCAGTATTAATATATTTTTACTTCAGTTGGTTTAGCAATTCTAATGATGTCTCTGATAGGTAATTGTTTGTATTTTTCAGATATGCATATATTTATATTGGTACGGATTACTGATTGTGTGTATTTATGTTATATTCTGTATTTCTTTGTTCTGCAGAAACCACACGAACACTCCACAAAATACTTTCATACTTTTACTTTCATACTTTACAAATACTTTGATCAACCTGCTGGAGGTTAAACTCGAATAAACATCTTTCTACTACATCTGAAGGTTGTGGCTACTCTCTGACCGGAGTACGTAGACAGAGAAGGGCAAACCAGTGTCTTAACGCCTACAGACTTCACAGTAATATTTATATAATTATAATATTATAATAATACAAATATTATCTTCATATTATAATCAGCCTTTGCTTTCGTGGACAAAATGCTTCCTGAAGCCCTTTTGTGTCTTATCATACTGTCCTTAATGTAGCGATATAGAAGTGTACAAAATGATCATTCTATGGCACAAATTAATGATAGTAGTGCATAGTTCATTTCATTCCACAGAATTATAAAGGTTGGCCTAGAAAGTCCATTTCCAGTTCTGAAATGAGTTCTGAAAGGGAATGGCCACTGGCCATGAAATGATGGACTGATGCTCCTGCACAACAGGAGAATCACAGCAGTGCAGTGGTAAAGTGAGTTCAAAGGTCACGAAGTGAGAAGCAGTGATAGGGAAGCTATTTTAAAGGCATAGCTTTTTTAAGCCAGAAGAAGTTGAATGCTGTCTCTCTCCAGTTTTATCTGCTATTAATTCGGTTCCTAATCTGTGATAAAAATGCCAATAACCAGTTTACCATTATTTACTATGACTTATAGAATGGCGAAAAAACATTGTAACCTTATCTGGTTAACCCTTTCATGCAAGGTGCCCAGTTGAAAGTATGTTGATTTACCAGATTTTTGAGAAGCGCTCATCTTCAGTGGCAGGAGGTCAGTTTTGCAGTGGTTGTGCTCTGCGGGAAGACAGACATCACTCTTCTCCAAGTCACACTGTTTAGAACAATTATTATGGCTTTTTCAGGGTTTACTGAAGTTATATCTAAAATGCCTGTTTCACATTCATTAATTTTTAGTCCTGAAGTGCAAACTGTTCATATTTCAATGTTTTTAAATCTACATTATTGTCCTCTTTTTTCACCTTTATCTGAATTACGGGAAAAATTGGAATTTACATTCACATAAGTGCTCTAGAGGAAGAAAGAAATATCGACAGTAAATCTATATAGCATCATGAAATCAGTAAATGTTAACAGTAAAAACTAAAAAACATAGCATATATTACAAGATTTAAACATGATGGTAAAATATATTCTAACGTCGGTGGAAAAAAGGTAACTGAATGAAAGGCTGCTGAGTGACGCTGCTCGTGGTATTGTGGTAATTTTTCAGGGTTTCTATTCGCCTTACGCATGTCCAGGTGTTGACGGCCGCAGATTCGTCCAATTTTGCGATATTAAAGACTTTTGTCAAAAATAAACATACAAAACCAACGAATGTCCATGTCCATGTTTGACGGGGTTGCAGACAGGTTGCGGGCACAGACAAGTAACCTAGTACCTGAATAAACTGAAACTGAATAAACGACACAGCGGTGTTCGAATTCCAGTCCTGTTTTAAAAAGACATGCCTACTAGGCTAGTAGGCATGTCTTTTTAAAACAGGACTGGAATTCGAACACCGCTGTGTCGTTTATTCAGTTTCTTTAATTCATTTATATTTATTCAACGTATTTATTTAATGGCATTGTCATTCATGCAGCATGTTACAAGAAGCGTATTACCCAGAGACAATCCCAAAAAACGTTGAATAACTTACCATGAAGTGTCGACATTCTAATTATGGCGACTTAGCTTCTGAAGCTGCAGAGAAAGTGAAAGTAAAACAAAAAAACTCCTGGTAAGGCCTAGGGGAAAAAATGTTGTGTTACCTGTTTTTCCGCACCTGCAGCATTACCAGCGCCCAACCGAAGCAGAGCGCATCTGCAAAAGACTCCCTTATTCACGCACACGGGACTGTTCCAACTGAGAAGAGTGATTTCTTCCGTAGGGAATACGGACATTATATCTGGCTGTCAAAAGGCGAATTTGTATAGTTGTGCATATGAAGATGACGACTATGAAATATTGTATGATACATGTTTAAGAGTGAAGGAATGTGTCTGTTTAGGTAATTGATTTAAAGTATTGGTTAGCTCCTGGGAGGAGTTGGGGTGAATATAACCTGCATTCAGATAATGGCAGGCAGTCTAAAAGTTGTTGAGAGAATTAGAAATAGAAAATACACTCACAAAAACACACAACGTGTAAGTCACCCTGGCCATTGTCTTTGACTGATTTACACCTTTGACTGAGGTGTCCCAATGTGTTTACACCTCTCTCATCAATATGCATAGTGCACTAGGTGAAGAATAGTGTCACTTTCTAAAGCCAAGTTTACACGGAGCATTTTTCACACAAATCGAATCTTTTAATTGCGTAAGGACGGAGCCTGGTAACGAGAGATTTGCGTAAAGACGAACCCATCCAATTGAGAACAGCCAGTAGACAAGCTATAATTAGCAACGTTTAGCCTAACCGCATAGCCTTCATCCCATTTCCCATGAGGCTTTGCTCCGACCATTCTACATTAATTATGAACAATAAAGCAAATTAAATCGCTGGCCAATTTATATTTGTGGTCATGAAAGTTATGTAACTTTTGAATAAAAAGAATTAGATCAAGATAGGAGGCTAAACAAAAATCAGTAGGCTGGATTAATGAGAGTGAGTCCGATGAGTGAGATGTAGAGAGACAACAAGTGTTATATATATATATTTGTTGGAGATTGCGATGTGATCACGTGGGACAATGACGTCATCAGGTTGCGTGAATCCGTGCACACGAACACCAGCCACCGTACCGATTAAAATCTACTCACTTTCTACCCCCGATTCGAATCGTTGCAGATACCGTGTGCGGATAGAGAGTGTTCGTCTAAATGATAGGGCTATGTGTATTAGTTTCAGCTCGGACGTAGACACACTCGACTCCGTGTAAACTAGGCTTAAGTTACTTATTATTAGTATAGAAACCACAAACAGTTTCTGAATGCTAAACTCACCTATGTGGACCAAACACCTCTGTTTACAAGGTTCAGAGTAAAAAAGAAAACTTCCAAAATATGTACAATGGTTTTTGTACAAAGTCTGAACACCTCTTAAACAAGATTCAATTTTAGTGTCTTTAGATTTAATTTTAACAAAACACTTTTTTAATACATTCCTTTTACTGCCATTGTATTATTGCTGAGGTGTTCTAGATTAGAGTATTCATTCATTCATTTTAATAAAACACTTTTTTACTACATTCCTTTTACTGCCATTGTATTATTGCTGAGGTGTTCTAGTGTATTCATATTTAAAATTGTTGTCCCTATTCATTGTATACAAGCCGCGGAAAAAATTAAGAGACCACTTCAAAATTATCAGCTTCTCTGGTTTTACTATTTATTGGTATGTGTTAAAGTAAAATGTACATTTTAGTTTTATTCTATAACCTACTGGCAACATTCCTACCAAATTTCAAATACAAATATTGTCATTTAGATCATTTATTTGCAGAAAAATGACAATTGGTCAAAATAGCAAAAAAGATGCAGTGTCTTCAGATCTCGAATAATGCAAAGAAAACAAGCTCATATTCATTTTTAAACTACACAATACTAATGCTTTAACTTAGGAAGAGTTCAGAAATCAATATTTGGTGGAATAACCTTGATTTAAAATCACAACTTTCATGTGTCTTGGCATGCTCTCCACCAGTCTTTCACATTGCCGTTGGGTGACTTTATGCTACTCCTGGCGCAAGAATTCAAGCAGCTCGGCTTCTTTTCATGGCTTGTGACCATCTATCTTCCTCTTGATCACATTTCAGAGTTTTCTTTATGGGATTCAGGTCTCGAAATTGGGCTGGCCATGACAGGGTCCTGATCTGGTGATACTCCATCCACACCTTTACTGGCCTGGCTGTGTGGCATGGAGCATTGCCCTGCTGGAAAAAACACTTCTCAGAGTTGGGGAACATTGTCAGAGCAAAAGGAAGCAAGTTTTTCTTCCGGGACAACGTTGTACTTTGCCTGGCTGAGGTTTGTAAAAGACCATAAGGATTGAACCAAAGCGGACTGGAGGGTCTCCTAGTTCGTCTTCTCTGATGAGTCCAATTTTCAGCTTTGCCCAACACATGGTCGTCTGATGGTTAGACGGAGACCTGGAGAGGCCTACAAGCCACAGAGTCTTGCACCTACTGTGAAATTGGACTCATCAGAGAAGACGAACTAGGAGACCCTCCAGTCGGCTTTGGTTCAATCCTTATGGTCTTTTACAAACCACAGCCAGGCAAAGTACAACGTTGTCCCGGAAGAAAAACTTGCTTCCTTTTGCTCTGACAATGTTCCCCAACTCTGAGAAGTGTTTTTTCCAGCAGGGCAATGCTCCATGTCACACAGCCAGGCCAGTAAAGGTGTGGATGGAGTATCACCAGATCAGGACCCTGTCATGGCCAGCCCAATTTCGAGACCTGAATCCCATAAAAAAAACTCTGAAATGTGATCAAGAGGAAGATGGATGGTCACAAGCCATGAAAAGAAGCCGAGCTGCTTGAATTCTTGCGCCAGGAGTAGCATAAAGTCACCCAACGGCAATGTGAAAGACTGGTGGAGAGCATGCCAAGACACATGAAAGTTGTGATTTTAAATCAAGGTTATTCCACCAAATATTGATTTCTGAACTCTTCCTAAGTTAAAGCATTAGTATTGTGTAGTTTAAAAATGAATATGAGCTTGTTTTCTTTGCATTATTCGAGATCTGAAGACACTGCATCTTTTTTGCTATTTTGACCAATTGTCATTTTTCTGCAAATAAATGATCTAAATGACAATATTTGTATTTGAAATTTGGTAGGAATGTTGCCAGTAGGTTATAGAATAAAACTAAAATGTACATTTTACTTTAACACATACCAATAAATAGTAAAACCAGAGAAGCTGATAATTTTGAAGTGGTCTCTTAATTTTTTCCGCGACCGCGGCTGTATATCATATCATGCCTCTTACCTCATATTCATTGTATATATCATATCATGCCTCTTCTTACCTCATATTCATTGTACTTATATCTTATCATGTCTCTTACCTCATATTCATTGTTCTTATATCTTATCATGCCTCTTACCTCATTCATTACTTCTATTGCTACCTTCACCTGTACTGCATCTGCACTTTGCATATACCTATATCATATCTGCACTAATGACCACTATTGCTGCCAATGTTACTACTGCTCATACCCATAGCCTTTTCCTGGCAGAAGTAAAATCCCTTTTCCTTATGCTGTCCCAAATTACCTGATGTCCCAATATACCTGAATTCACCCTAATAAGAAATGCCATCGCGCGCCAGTGTTGTAAATGTTGTACGAAGATAATCCGTAACTTGTGGAAGTTGAATTATTAAACGGTGAGTACTTTGGTAGATTAAAGTGTAAACTTTGAATACAAATGCTAGTACAACTTCTATACATTTTCTGTAAGGTTGTGAGTGTGCAGTGGTAATGTAAGTTGGATTCGTAAAGAGTATTTTAGGAAATAAATGACATTGTAGCTATTTGTTTTGTCTCTTTAAAGAAATAAATGACATTGCTTGACCGTGTAGCTATTTGTTTTGTCTCTGTGAGAATGAGTAAGAGCTTTAATAAGAGTCTCAACCACGTTTATAGTAAGCTATGTGCGCCCGCGCCCCTGCCTGTAAGTGATGCAATGCGCATAATGCGCCTCGAGCGACTCGCTTTGTGCGCTACGCCTCAGATCGCATGCAATGTGCGTCTCATTCACCAGGTGAGGCGACTCGCATCGTGCGCTACGCCTCTGATCGCATACCGGAACTTAGCTCACTAGATGGCACTTAAAGTAGGCAAAATTACAGTGACCGGCCAAAACTGCCACCACCTTTTAATCAATCCAGGTCTGGACCAGATCTTAAGCAATAACAATACTTTATTCTTTAACAATTCATAAAAGTAGCTCACGTCGTTCCACATAACTTTCTTTAGCCTATACACTAGACTACTAGCCTGACGATGTCATACTCATAATTCTAGTCAGAATATGAGTCTGAGACCGGACTATTGGGCTGTGATTATGGGGCGTGTTTCAACGAACCAGGAAAGAAAATTCCTCTTCGCTGAATTGGATACCTAGAACCAATCAGAGCAACGTAGTATTTCCATCTGATAGATTAAACTTTTACCTGATCCCGTAGGAAGGACGGCAAAAACATCTTTTCAATCGACAAATGCCTTGATCGCGTTTCTCTGTTCCTCTTTCAAAATGAATGCGCTGTCATATCTGTTGAGATATGCCTGCTCACGTTACTTAATTAGCACTCAAGGCTAGAAGCTACCATTCTTTTGAATGTTTTTTTTTTCTACGCGTTAGCATAACCTATCAATAATGCTCTAGAGTGCTTCAGTTAAGACCTATAATCCTGGGCAACACTCGTTTTGCGTATACACAACTAACCGAGTCAATGTAGACATATAAAAGTCGTGTAGATAGCTTAAATCATATAAAATATGTCCCACTAAGCTTCCGAGACGGCGCCATCTTTGTTCGATGTATACCGGTATTCTATCTATATCTGTCCATCAACGTATAAAGCCCGCCCTTACAATTTGAATGGTCAGATCACTTTTCGGGGCGTTTAAACCCTCCCAACTAACTCGACTCCAGACTGAATCTCCCAGTCCAAAAATTTTGTGGGCGGAGTTCAGGCTGGTATCCAGGCTACTAGACTACCACACTTCTCAAGCAATAGATACTATGTAGAAAAATATGTAACACTTCTTTTACACACACGTGACAAAGATCGGGTTACAAGTGCATACAAACGATCACGTAACGCAGTGGTTCTCAAACTTTTTCTGTCATTCCCCACTTTGAACAAGGGGGACTTTTCAAGACCAACCTGTGCCTCTTCGCTCCCATAAAATGTTAGGCCAAGCTTAAAATTGTCGAAAAGAATTGAAATAACCTCAAGTAATAACAAATAGCAGCTTATTTAGGTCAGCCAATGTATATTGCTTGGAGTGATTTCATGTTTCATGTTGTAGTGTATTGTTGTTATGGACACGCACACATGGACGGATTATGAAACCATGGGACAATGGGCCAGGACGTGTAGCAAAATACACCACTTCCAAGAGATACATTTAAGTCACCTCTGATATAAACAAAAACAAAGTCTAAAAACAATTGACAGCAAGCAAAGTTAATAACAGCGACTTTACGCAGAGGCTCTGGCTTAGGGGCCCCCTGAGCTCATGGGCCCCTGGGCCTGGGCCCGGTAGGCCCGTTCTGTAATCCATCCTTGCACGACGCTCACAGTATTGAATTGCTTTCTGTTGACGGACTTGGTTCACCTCAAATGCCCTGATACATTCTCAGACATAATAGATAACAATTCAAAACAACATTTCTTTCTTTTAAGCAGTTCAACAGTTCACCTTTGCTTTATTTGTCTGTCAGGTGGTTTCCCTGGTGTAGTTGATCTTCTCAGAACTTGTGTCAGTCTTTGGGGAAGGTGGAGAATGTTCAGCTCTGATAAATTAATATGTGGACAGTCCTTATTAGCAATGCATATTTTATTTGACATCACACCACCAACAACAGTCCAATTTACAAGAGACTAGACGATGGTTGCATCTCTCTTTAAGTCACAACCATGGTTTTATTTTATTTATTTGTCTCATAGAAAGACATCAGTCTATTTGATCTTCTCATCACTGGGTGAGAGCTTCATGATACGCAAAGTCAGTCTATTTGATCTTCTCAAAACCCTAGATAAATTAATTTGTGGACAGTGCTTATTGGACGGTCAGTCCATATTTAATTTGACATTTCATCTCTTTTATTTGTCTCATAGAAAGGCATCAGCAATATAAGCAGTTTCGTTTTGGCAGTCTAAGCTATGCAGTGTTTTCTGCCAATGCGCATCTCATGAACAGATCTTGGTTCATGTTTCTCTTACTGTACATGACTGAAGCAGTACCTGTAAACTGCATGACAAAATCCATTTCAAAACAGGAATTTGTCAACACACATTTTACCTATTTGGGAATGCTCTGTGCTCAGTATTTATACTTTTTTTGTTGACCAGTGATTTCCATGTGTAAATACACCAAGATGTAATGTAATAAATGTAACAAATGATCAATGAAACTAAGTGTGAATGTATACAGCAATAAACACACAGAGTCCCTTCAAAAACAGGAGAAATAGGAGGAGGAAACAGGAGACAAGCTTACCAATGTAAGGCGCCTCTGCCTCGATGGTCAGCGTGACACTGATGCCTGAGGGGCATCTGAGGGAACTGTGAGAGTCACTGATGTCCTCAGCATAGATTCACACTGCTGGAGAAAACAAGCTAAACCTGCAGTCGTTACTCGCACAATCTGGCACTGCCGCCTGTGCAAGCACGGCAATCCAGACTATTCTCAGTTGTAGTTGTCACGTCTTGACACCCTGTGTCACCAGTTGGGACCTCCAGGCCTCTAGAGGCCGCCAACTGGGGTTTCCTGTGTTTTTTGTACATGTGCCTTTGTTTACTTCCTGTGTCTTGTCCATGTGCTTCCTCCTGTTTGTATGTTGCCATGTGCTCCCTTGTTGTCTGTCTCCATCCCTCACCTGTTCCCAATATCACCCTGTCTGTTCGCTTGATTTGTTTCACCTGTTTCTCGTTGTCCATCTCCCCCTCTGCCTATTTAAGTTCAGTGTTTCCTGTGTCCTTTGTCGGTTCGTTAGTTGATGTCAGTTCAGGCCTTGTAGTGTTCCTGGTTTTTATGGTGAGAGATTCTGTCCTGTCTAGCTATGTGCTTCAGTGTGTTCTGTCTCTACCGTGCTTCTGAGCTCTGATATTTTTGCCCTGTCTGTTTTGGACTCTTCTATGTTTCTGTTTGTTTTTGGATTTTCTTGCTTTTGCCTTGGATCTTCTGTGCGTTAACCTTTTTGCAAATAAATCCTGAAGTTCCTCTATGCGTCTGTTCTGCGATTGGATCCTTTCCTGCTGAACCCCCTGACAGTAGTTCCACGTTGGTGGAACAAACTGCCGAGCAGGGGCGTCCCTCTCTACCTTCAAGAAGCTCTTGAAGACCCAACTTTTCAGAGAGCACCTCCCTTCCTAACTGGCACCTTGGATTAACTTTCACTTAAGCAGTGACAGTCCCGCACCTTTTTTCTTTCTATGTCGTTTTCTATTTCTTGAAAAAAAAAAAAAAAATGCAGTATTTATTGTTACACCAGGTTTTGTTGCTCTTAGCTTGACTGTTCTCTCCCTTGTACGTCACTTTGGACAAAAGCGTCTGCAAAATTACTAAATGTAAATTGGCGAAGGTGCCACTAATGCTGCTCTGGAGGCTACAGTGAAAGGGATGGCAACTCCAGATGAATTGACTTCGCCACAATTATCCCCGGAAACGCAACAAGTTCTGATTGAGTAAAGTTAAAAGGCACCAATTGGCCATAGGAACAATCACACACAACATTATGGGAGGAACTAAGTTCTTTAAAAAAAGACTGCTCAGTGATTCCTATTTTGAGACCATCCATGGACCATCTTCTATTGTGGCTAAGTGACTGCAATCAACTTGACTTTTGGAATTGCAAGATAGTGGCTGGTTTTTGCACACACAAAAAAACATTTTCTATCATTCATATATCCCAGGATATTTTTAATCAGATCATCATACCGAATACCATCCTGAATGTAAAATCCATTTTATATAAAGATCCACTTAAAGCTAACTTATATAACACATTAACGGCATGTTGATATATATAGAGAGGACAGGATGACAAAGGAAAGATAAAAACAGACATAATACACATAATTACATACAAAAGAGACTATAAAAATGAAGGGATAAAATATATAATGGATGGGAATATGAGCTTTGTCGAATAACAGCGCTTCTGCCAAAGTCAATGCAATTTTGGCTTTGACAAATCTAAACAGAGAAATATATCTATGTTTATGATGGATAGGAGCTGCAGCAGTGGCAATGACTAAAACTGCCATATCACAGATATATCTGTTTTAAATTAGAAATACAAAAGGATTCATATTTAGGAATCAAATCCAACATTAAAATTTGCATTAAAGGATATCATAATTGACAAATATACAAATAGGTCATATTTCTTGCATATGTATGCTTGTACTGAACGCTCTTGAAGGTGTTGAGTTAAATGCATTTCTGATATCATGGTGAGGACTGCGAAGAGCCAGAGGAATTTACTCCATGGCCCCATTCAGTATGGTTTTCCCCAAAAATAATGTCTGATTCAAATGCATTACATAACAACTAAAGATGGGCAAGTTTCTCACAAATCCAGTGAAGTTTTAGATCACAAGAGGCATCATCCCAGGTTTTAAATGGGTCGTATCTGTCAGGCAGGAGAGCAATGCAGTCCTCACTCATAAAGCCATTATCTGGCTGGCCATTCACCCAGTACCTTAGAAACAAAATCATCAGGCATCGTTATCAATAATAGCCAGTACAACAATAATCAATAATAGTACATAGAACCAAGCATCACTCACAGCTTACAAACAGAAACGGGGCATTTATGGATGCTGTAATGTAAATGGCATGTAGGTGGCAGTTTTTGGTGGGAGAATATACACCTTTACATTTAATAGTTGTTGAGACAGGTACTGTAATCAATACTTTTCGTATCATGAAGCTCTCACCCAGTGATGAGTGGTGTGCCATCCACCCACAGCCAAACTCCTTCTTTATCATGGTCTGTTGCTCCCACCCAAGCAATCTTTTCCATTTCTTTCCCAAAGTCGACAACAAATTTCTGTTAAGGAAGAAAAAATAAGAAAAATACATCTGAATCGAACCTTTTCTCTATAGCACAATACACCCATATCCATTCACCTTGTTTCAAGAGGGTGAAACAGGGGATTCAATTATTTAAAAACCAGCATGTATATCCAAGCACATATTCACACATTCACATACACATGTACACACATATGTCGGTACCTAGTCCAACCAAAGACTTCATTACCCACAATTCCCTTATCACCTAAACTCTCTTATCTGCATTTCATGAGACGGCATTGGCTGCCAACAAGGTGTTAAAAACCGTGACGCACTTTCTCACTATAAACTGCGTTGAAATGATACATTCACTCTCTTTGCGCTCTCTCTACTCTGGCGTTGGCCAGCTCACATCTCTCTATCTCCTGGCGTCGGCTAAGGAGCATCAGTCCTTCCACCGTCATCTGGTGAAGGCCTACTCTCTTTGTTAGCCAAACACTGCCCGCTAACTAAGACAAAGTATTTTAGCAAAGCAGCTAACATTAGACCTGCTAACTAGCTAACTCTGCAACGGGAACAAAGCACAACAGAGACCTCGCGGAAACTGCAACATTCCGAGCGATCAACTCCTCGGAACTGAACTGCAGTGAAACAAAGACTTCACAAAAAGGACAACTTTCTCCATCTCCGGACATCCTCATCTACGTCAGCACAACTTTCCCCAAAGGACTGGTAAACTGACATTGACTGGGCATTTAGCTATTCACAACCTGGCTAAGCATAGGACTGTTTACATATGCCATTGTTCATGTATTGTATCTGTTTTGTTTACCGAACATAACTGTTATATACTTTCATTGTTAGTTGGTAGTTGGCTTCGCCACACCATCTAAGGGTTAACGTTAGGATTGCTTCTCATATACATCGGGACTTGCATGCGTTACTAACCACGTCCCTCTTCTAATATGGCATCTTAAATAACATACGATAACAAATACATTGGCCTTCATATAGCCACACACGCGAAGCTCATAATCGAACTTCCCGCTGCAGAAAGGCTCGTCCTTTTTCATCACCACACATGTATGTTCACGATTGCACACACATGCACGCGGAACTACGTGGTCAGGACAAAGGAACACACACACACACACACATAGTTTCAGGCGCGCTCCTAACAGCGCAACTCTGAGCTTACAAGCTCGCTCGCTCGCACACGCACACTCCCTCTCCCTTACACATATATACTCTTTCAATTTATTAGTTAGATACATTTAGCTAGATTACATATTGTGTGTTATTCTCTTATCATTGTGTAAATAAATACTTTGATTTATATACGCTGGTTTATTTAATGTTACACAAGAATGGACGTTGTCAACCTCTTCTATTCTGAACTCCAATGACCTTCAACCATACTATTAATAAGGTAACTTTGTTGTAGTTATTAATTTAATTATTAATCAGAGTTCCAAATTGATAGTATAATATATTTTATGAGACTGATATATTTAATGAGACTGATTTGTGGATTATCAACTTAATTGATCTGCCTTTGTGTTGAATGGTTGATCCCTGTCCAATCGGGTGAGATTACCAACATATTGTTGCTGTTACAAGGACAGCACCAGTGTGTCTTGGTGGCCCTCGTGAAGTCAATATCACAATTCATACACAATTGCACCCACATTCACCCGGCGCCTGCTCACTGGGTAAGATACCTACCTAATCTGGTACTCCCAAATGAGAATGGTACCCATTTTACCCACATAATATGGCGCCCCTGCGTGAGGATAGTACTGTTGGCAATCATTCATTATTTGTGTAATATTAATGACCGCTTAATTTCAGGCCGAATTCAGAATTTGATATTCTAGTGTTAAACTAGTCTAAAAGTCGTAACACTCACCGCCACTAGTCTGTCATAGGACTAAGCCCTAGCTGTACTTACAAATAAGTGCAAAGCTTATATATCAAATTGAGCTTACAAGCTATTTGATATTTTATTAGTGAATTATCACTTTTTCCAAACCTTGGAAATCTTAGAACTTGCTATTGCTGCTAGCCATTCAGGTTGAGCCTACTCTGTAGGAATTGTGAATTTCTGTCCAGCATTTGAATACCACACATACCTGTTCCTCTCTGCTGTTTATGACCACAAGATCTGCGCCCCTCTCTTTGCAGTTATGCCTGCTGTCACTCCATGTTCTCTGCTCAGAGGAGATGAAGTAGAAGCTCGGGCGGAAATATTTCCAGCCATGTGCGCTGGCATTTTCTGATTTGGAAAAGTCCAGAGTATCAAAAGCTATATCATTTCCCCTAAGACAATACATTTAGTAATCTAAAATGATTTTCATCTCTACTGATGAACAATCTCAAATAAGAAGAATCCGATGAAGAGCAGCAAATTAAATGGTTACTGCAGAGATGTGTGAACCCCAGCACAAATAAAGGTATCATAAAAGTATTACTGTATTATCTGTGAGTATTAGTGGCCCACCAAGCTTAGAGAGTCTTCTCTGAAGGTTGTCTCTCTCTGTGCTTAGGTTTTTGAAACTGGTCTTCAGCTGGTCTCTCTCTGTGGTCAGGTAAATGTAACTGGCTTGCAGCTGGTCTCTCTCCTGGGTGAGACTGCTATTCATGACCTTCAACTGCTCACTGTCTTCATTCCAGCTGATATTGGTGCCAACACACCTGTGGACTGTAAGAGATCATCTCATTCTGTAAAATAGTTCAACTGTTCCGCTAAACCACTATTAGTGTAATTGTGAAACATGAGTAAAGACCAACACTATCTTCCTCATGGTTATTGCCCCCATTCCCTAAAATCAATGTAGATGAATGCACTCACAGAAAAGACGCAGTGAGACATTAAGTGTTGCCTGCAGAACAGACAGCAGACCAAAGCATATGGCAGCCAACGTGTAGACTCCGTGTCCTGTTAGAAAAAAAAAAATGCAGGTGGTGTTTGTTGTGGTCACCAGCTAACTAGTTTGTTTGGTAACAGGGTAATGCTCACCAGGTTGTTTGCAACAGCATAATTAAAATTCTAACCTACAGGTCTAGACTTATACAATGTGTAGGTTTGAAATGGTGTAGTAAAAGAGTTGCATTGCAATTTGCTTCTAGCTTCTAAACACTAGCTCTCCACATATTAGGAACAATATGTTCATCTGCCAGATATAAGCAGTGTAGTTTTATCTGCCAGATATAAGCAGACAAGTTTTGTTTACTTAGTTATGTCCACTTTGCAGACAGAACATTACTCCCCCACATCATACTGGCACCAACAGTGGAATATTGCAATGCTACCGATGTCATGACCCATAGAACAATCTCTGTGTGGGTGACTTTGCGTCTCCTGTCATGGAACCTGCGTGCAGCTACTCAGTAACCACAGAAGAGCTTCCCCTCCCCCACAAAGCTTCAGTGCAGCACAGCCTATGTCCTTGGCAACCGCTAACATCACACACCTAAACGGATATTGCACGCATTGCCTTCATTAGCAAGATGTAGATATGCATTATCACAAAGGGTCTTTCTGAAATGATGTATGTCGGTGAGGTGTATAAGTGTTTATGTGTATAAGCTACCTACATTTCCCTCAGGATTAATAAAGTATCCATCATCTCTCGAAAAAATGACCATTAACACATAACTGCTAAATAAGGTCTGCATTAGGCATCATTGATCATGTATTAGGCCAGCATTCTCCAATTTCTTATTCACACTGAATAGGTCATTCCTTCTTGGAACATCCTTAATAACCTACTAGTGTTAACCTGGTGTTGGTTTTAACCTAAGCTTATGTAAAATTAGAAAAAAAAATTGAAAGTAATAATGCTGGGACATAAAGGGAGGGCCACATATAAAATGTGTTGTAATATCAACACCGTTCACCTGATTTAAAGCTTTATTTCATTTAAAATCCATCGTGGTGGTGTACAGAGCCAAAATAAGGAAAATTGTGTTAATGTCCAAATATTTATGGGCCTATATAAGATACTGTGTATGTTTCAGTGGGCTTTCCAAAAGACTTTCATGTCATCAAATTTATGACAAACCGAACAGGACTAATTATTTTATTTGTTAATAGCTAACATTTGTTCCCTAAAGTAAAGTGTTACCCCAATAGGATATAATTACATCAGTTACTATATTCAAGGTTGTGTGGTTAGTTTTTGTGCAGAAAGCTGAACCAAGCGTCTGAGAATGAGAGAGCTCTTACCTTTCTTAGAGCTTTTCCTTGGGTTTCTCTCTGAGGCTGTCTTCTCTGTGTTTAAATCCCCTCTCTTATACCTAGGAGTATTTGCTTCTTTAGACATGTCTAAGATACCCTGCATGTTTCAGTGGGCTTTCCAAAAGACTTTCATGGCATCAAATTTATTACAAACCGAACAGGAAGTCCTTTGTACTGCGGGACTAAAATTAGCTCACCTTAGTGCATGTGGTCTTTGGGTGCATGTATGTAATTGGACAGGCTTGGCCTGCCACCACAAAAACAACCCCTTTGTAGTTGCCCTGTGCAAAAGTGATATAGTGACAATCAAATGTGCCAATATTGTAGTAGTTCGAACAGTCTTTTCTTGTGCATTTACAAACAACAAAAGGAACAACACTGGACACATCATTTTCAGATCAGTTAACCATATGATAGAATTAATTCCAAAACACTGTTAATGACTTAAGAATGTATTAATCAAGTGCCTTGTATTAATACATTACCTTGTACGAATCATGTGCTTATATAGCAGGAACATGGCCTCTCTCTGACCTGCCAAGACGTGGGTGAGCTCCGACAGGCTTGTTGTTGTTGTTGTCGAATAAATATACTTATATGCAAAACCGGAGTCCTGAGGTAACTTGTGTGATTTTTCAGTTGGAAACTGACTTTATTGCATGTGACCTTTGGTGCGATGACAATACAGTAGTGCTTGTCAATAGTGCAAGACTGTATGAATGGTTATTACATCACATCTGTACTATTGTCACGAGACGTCAGGCTCAGACGGGTATTTTCAATGACAGAGTTTATTTATGAAAACAGCCAGGGAACAGTGAAAGGGACACAAAACATGACGGACTAACAAACTAACGGGAAACAGACAGAAGGAGACTAAACTAACCTTAAGACAGGACAAGAAAAGACTGAACTAAAACTACTCAGAGACACACTCTGGAATTACACAAACAATATATTAAATCTAAAGACTCTAGGAAAACACAGTAAAAATAGCCAACACAGTTACTAACACCGCAACAGGGGGTTACGAACAAAACGGACATCCCCAACGTCTAAAGCCTGATTTATGCTCAGAGACGCAAGCGCAGGCGCAGGCTCAAGAGGCCCTTGCGCGCTCCTTGCGTTTCTTTTCACGTCTTACGTGCGTCGGCCACTTTTTCTAGACTTGCGCCGTTTTATGCAAGCCTATTGTTCTGGCGGTGAATTGCTTGCACTTACGTGCTTACGTGCTTACGTGCTTACGCGTTGCGTCTGAAACTGAGCATATATCGGCCTTAACACTGGGGAAAGATGGGTTTATACCAATCACAGCCTTGTGGGCTGAGTGAGGCTTGCAACTTTTGTCGGGTAGTTACAAAAATTGGGAGACGAACGCAAGCACGGAAAAGGCTCTTGTGTGTCTTGAGTGCTTGCATGCCTGTGTAAAGGCAGACCATAAAGTGGTCTTCACACTATTTGCGATGGAATGCATTGATCCATCAAGGTGAATGGGGATCCATCAACCTTGACAGATCAATGCATTCCAACGCATAGGCCTATCGTGTGAGACATGGCTCAGCTGTAAGTGTGCTGAAGGGGGCTTGTACGGAGCAGTTCAGTACAGACGTGACAACTAAAGTACACAAATACAGACTCTGTATGTGATTTCTGCTGTGATACAGTATTTACATTCACACGTGTTCTCTGATATACATTTTAGCTGTTAGATATTTGTATGCTCTACCTTTACATGGCGTATTTGCTAAAAATGAATCCTTCTCTCACAAACCCAGTTGAGAGCAGAGTGGCATTCTGTATCAAACCAAATGCTCATGTCATTAGGTATGAAGGAATATAAGGCAGCACAGTTCTCATTTTCCAGTCCAAACCCATTGTTGGGTTCACCATCCATCCAGTACCTGAAATAGAAATGTGATATGTTTAATTTGAATAGGCTTGTGAGTATGACAGTGCAAGTCTGAATGACATGTAACTAAATGCTTGTTTCCATATTGTTTTAGGTTTTTGCAATACCCAGTGATCAGGGGATCATTGTCTACCCATCTCCAGTCCCCCTCCACATCATCATCAGTTAAACCAATCCAGATATCCACACCAAATCTTCTCAGATATTCCTGTCCAAATGACAAAGTATACAGACAAATATCTTAATCATGCGGGTCATTTCTCTACTAATGTCTGCCTGTATCTCCCTAAGACCCCTTCTTAAACATTTTCATTTTCAATAATTCTCTTTTTTAACTAATTCTCTTGGTCTCTCTCTTTCAATGTTCCATGCTTGCAAACCCACCAGCTCACTGACACGAGTTGGACTTCTTTAGCTTGTGGTTTGGCTTACCATGTGCTCTGTGTTTATCTGTGTTGTCCATTTGCTTCAGACCCTGCCTCTCACCTTTTGTGTCTGCACTCATCTGTTATTCATCATAAAACTATCATGTGACTAAGGACCCTGTGCATTTCTACCTGGTCTTTTGAAGTCTTTATGTTTCATTGGGGAAGTAAAACTAGTTCCTTAGTACTTTTTTATTTAGACCAAAGCTACCTTTTCTGATCTGGCCTGTTCTTTAGACGGTTCTTTACTCTTTTGGATTGAACTTTGCTGCTGACCTTGGACTACTCTTGACCTGTATTATCATTCCAGTGGCCTGGGTTCAATCCCCAACTCTGGCCTGACATGCATACACAAACCAATGCAAGATCACATTCTCTCACACACACTCAAGCAAGCAGTACTATACCTAGTAAGGCAATGCATAATCCTCCAGCATTCTCACCACACTACACACACACCTGTTCCTCTCTGCTGTTGATGATCACCAGGTCTGCTCCTCTCTCTCTGCAGTCCTGCCTGCTGTCACTCCAGCTCCTTCTCCCAGTGGAGATGAAGTAGACACTAGCATTAAAATAACTCCATCCTTGTTCAAGGGCTTGCTCTGTTAGAACACACACACACGCACGCACGCACGCACGCACGCACGCACGCACGCACGCACGCACGCACGCACGCACGCACGCACGCACACACACACACACACACACAAACACACACACACACACACACACACATACAGATTTCACCACTTCTGATGAAAACATTAATTTTGAATTGATTACTATTTAATTATGGTTATGTTTATGTGTTCTTGTTAATGCACCCAGTAGTAATGTACTGTCTAGTTGTTTATATTGCTCACCCAGCTTATAGAGCCTCTTTTGAAGCTCATCACATTCCTGCTGTAGTCCGTATTGGTTTTTACTTAAAGAGTCTTGACTGGTCTGTAAGAGGTCTTTGTCTTTACTCAGTGCAGAGTTCAAAGCCTGTACCCCGTCTCTCTCGTTGATCAGGGCTGTGCACTGAGTCCGGAAATCATCTGTGTCTAACTTGCTGTAGTCTAAAAACATAATACAATAATATGTCATAGGTCATGTAGTCACACGTGTGTTTAAGTCATACAACTATCATTATAACTGCTGTATCAATTTGATGTTTACTCACACAAAAGACGCAGGGACACATTTAGTATTGCCTGAAAGACACAGAGTACTCCAAAGCACACACCTGCATGTCTGTAGAATCTATAAACTGGAAAACACATACATGTCATGTACCGTAGGTCGAGGAAATGCATATTTTTCAATTTCCTAAAAAAAAACAACGTTTTGTTAGTTTATGTTCTGTGTCCTTTTCTTTGTCAATGGGTGAACAGGATTTATTGAGAGTACATCATTTTTACCTTTGTGTTGAGAGTCCACAGTCAGTTCCTCTATCTCTGTTTGTTGGGCCTGCGTAACATTACTATGAGCTTTCCTATTCTGAGCCATTTCTGTAGTTTTAAAAAGTCAGCTCCGACGATGTCAGAGGTACTTTGCTGCTACTGCTTCACCTTTCACTTACTGAATGTGAAAGAGGACCGATTTACGGTAGACTGCTTGGTCAGTGGAGGAAGTCGCCCTTGTGGTCTCTTACATGCAAGGGCTACAGAGAGGAATGGAAATACTGAATCTGTTTTCTATTCAACACTGAGTCGAATGATCTTTGGTAACTTCATGATGATACTCCACTGATGATTTTCCACTGTTGTTGGCTACAGTGGTTCATTAGTGGTTGAGGCAAGGGTTTAGTTGTGATGCCATTATCTAAACACACTGTTTCAACTGAGACCTGTTATCCCTGAGTTTGTTTTGTAAAAGACTGAGGTGGATTGAAAAAGAAAACAAAGCACATGTTATCAATATATTGAACCATTTATTTGAGATTGGAACAGATTACCCATAATTGTGATGTGATGTAAACATTTCACATCTCTTTAATTTGCCTCCTGTCAAAGTAAGCCAGTGCCACACGAACAAATGCAAATTATAGTGCAAAGCTCTTAGTGTTAAAAAAAGGAGAAAAAATATCGGTCAGGCGAACTGGTGGCCAGGCTGATCTAACATTACCTCCTGTTGGTTTCACATTGTGTGGGAGCATTTATGATTTGGGTCAAATTTACCCCAAGAGTTTGTCTTTTATACAAAGTATGCTATGGATTTGCTTGTGTAGATGTCCTATTCTAGTAACATAAGGTATTTATCAACTTAAGAAGTAATAGAATAGGTATTATAAAAAGTCTAGGAATTGAATATGTATTTGATCCTCATTTGCTGGCTACATTTCACTACTAGTTCTGATTCTGACTTTCTTTGATACTGCTACGCTTTCAATTAGGCTACATCGATTCTCTTTTGAAAATCTAGAAATAAATGCCAGTGTCTTTGCAAACTAATGGTGTGTAGACTTGGAAAGTAGGCTTATACGAAAAGCTAATAAGTACTGGTAAATTATGTGAATCTATTAAAACAAAAAACTGTTATTAAACTGAATAAAATTATACAACTTCCAAGTCCATTAACTATGTATTGATCTGTTTTTCACATATCCAGTTATGGATTATGGAACATTTCTCATCATTCCAGTTTTCAGGGGGCGGTGTTGTCCAAAGTTTCACACAGTCTTGTTCTCCTTCGTAACTGTTTGGCTGGCCTTGTGCCCAGAACCTAAAAATAAAGCAATAGAAACTGATTAAAGGCAAATATACAAACACAGAGACATAGTGTGCTCACTTTGTCATAGTTAAGTTTATGAAAATACAATGGCTAGTGTTATTTATTCAGGATCATACTTGGTGGTTAGTGGGCTACCATCAACCCATCTCCATCTCATTCACACACACACACACACACACACACACACACACACACACACACACACACACACACACACACACACACACACACACACACACACACACACACACACACACACACACACACACACACACACACTCATTCATACATACATACATACATACATACATACATACAGGGGTTAAATTGGGATTTTCTATGTGGAGAGGGCTCTGATACGGGGGGGCAAATTTCACAAATTTTTCGTGGATTATGCAGTAAATAAATTGCCAAATTAAACAAAAAACACATCACCGTTAAAGTTGTATTAGTATTGATTGATTCACATCCATATGAATGGATGACATGACAAACGGGGAAATGGAAAGAATTTGTTAGTTGGTTACTTTTCTCCAATCACATTTTTTTTATTTAAAAAATATTCACAGGGTCAATGCTAAAATACACTAGTCACCCGAAAGCCAGATATCCTAACTTTTTGTGAGTAGTGAATGTTCAAGGACTAACGCATAGCCAGGAGGAAGATTCAGATGATGAGCAACCACCCACAAGCAGTGAAGCAAGCAGCCAACAACTCCAGCATTTTTTATATGTTGCTTAATATGTACTCTGTAGATTTCGAGTGTGTTTGATGAGGTCACATTAAGAGCTGATTCATAGATACAAATAAGTTTGAAATTCATCCAGCTAGGAATGAGAAATGTGATTCGGAGATCGCATAGACTACTTTCTAAATCATTTAGAATTAGCAGCATTGTTCTTTTTAACTAGCGCTTGCGAGTTGACAGACCAGTAGCAGCCTATCCCTGCATGTCTAAGGTTAATTTTTCCTGCTTAATGAAAATGCAAGCCCATATCTAATGATATTAGCCTATTGGTGATGATCGACCTCTTTCAAAATACCGTGCACCTTTAATTTTGTTTCTCTTACCTCGCCATTCACCTGTCTACTACGATATGTCTGATGATGACCGATTGACGTTGTGTTGTCTGATCTGGGAGGAGGAGCTGCTGCGCAAGTTTCGTGCGCGATATGCCTACTTCTCAAACTTGCTCCAGATGTCTAGGCCAGCCTATCCCTACCATTATTTAGAATTGTGTTTTAAAACAACATAGATTTGCAATGGAAAAGTTGTAAATGAGTAGGACAACATTGCTCGTGAATTGACTAGGCAGACTGCCAAAATCGGCTGGAGGTGCTGCGCAGGAGAACTCCAGACCCGGCCGCTTATGTGCCGGGGCTCCGCCCCGGACAGCCCCGGCCCAATTTAACCACTGCATACATACATACATACATACATACATACATACATACATACATACATACATACATACATACATACATACATACATACATACATACATACATACATACATACATACACAAACACACACACATACACATACATACACACGCTTACTGTGTGGAAACATCAAATCATACTATCAGGTGGTTTGTCTTTACTAACGTTTTTAAGAAGCTGCTTAATTAGAATGGGACTTACTGGTCATGCAAGAAATGTAGATATTTGTGTCAGAGGAAGCATTAAGAGCTCATGCTATGAAGTTTATGTGTTCAGGTCTGTCATGATCTCTGAATTATGTGACAACCATCAAATAAAAGCCCCTTATGATAGACTGATCTGTACATTGTAGTGATTTATTGTAATTATCTATTTTTTCCTGGAAGGAAATGCTGACAGCACAGATGAACTTCTGAGCATGAGACCTCGGCATCTGATGGTCCTTTTCAACACTATTTTTTTTAGAGTTGTTTATGCTTGCAAAGCAGATTTCCATTCTCAGCTTCCCCAATCTGCCATCATTTCATTTCCATTCTCAGCTTCCCCAATCTGCCATCATTTCAAGCAAGGCTAAAGGAAAAGGGAACCAGACCGCAAGACTAGTTTGATCTCAGCACTTGGTAGGGACCATACTGCAAAAATGTCTGTAAAAATGAATGCGAAAGATGAATTTATTGTTGAAGTTAAACAGATTTTGACAGACAATATGGACATATATGATAACACTACCAGCAGTCACTGGCCAGTAGAAGGCAGAGGAGATGCAAGGGTTAAGCAAAAAGGCAAGTCTAATTTTCCTTTATATAATATACATTAAACATCATAAAGCTTAAATAAAAGATAAAGACAACAAGTTGTATTAACAGTGCACAATAGAAATCGCTACTCAGACAAATCTAACATCTCACAGAAATGTTGGTTGAAAGCTTTGAACTTCTAGCTGCTTTTGAAATCTGGATCTGGAATGTTGTTGCCTAGTTTTATAACTTGATTTTGGAAAGATCAAAGCTTTATTATTATTTTATCTGTTCTTTTATATCATCTGTTCTTTCTTCTATCTTGTCAAATTAAAATAACTTAAACAGCTGATTTTGTAGGCACATGTTGTGCCATGTGCTAACCTTTAAATCTTTTAGAAGCAAGGTATCCATCTGTTCACACATCTTTTCAGCATATACAATATACCCTTTCTCGCTCCTTCTCTCTCCCTTTCCTTTTTCTTAATCTCTCCATTTTATTACAGAGAGGCTCCCCCTTCAAAGCCTCCTAATGCAAACCATATATGGGCCATTCTACCGAATTCTTGTAATATGCAGTCCCTCAACAATAAAAACTATTTACAAAACAATTAGGTATTTAGGCATAGATGTTTAATTAGAAAATGTTATGGTCTATATAAACCCAATGCACTATATATGTTGCCTTCCAAACAATGATATTTCCTTGAGGAAATGTGAATCAATCTTCTTTGTTTTCTCCTCACATCCCATCATGCTTTCCCCTGACTGATCAGTACTTACAGTACATGGACTATAATGTATAAATCATGGTACAAACTAATGTTTGTGTGTTTATAATTTCATGAAAATAACACAGGAATATGTAAACAGCTTCTGGTCATAAACTAACCTTCATTGGAATTGATTTCCCACAGGGGCCAGGCTCTACTACAAGTTGGCAACAGTGAGTCTAGTGCTGCTGTGTGTTCTGCTGATCGTCACCATAGGGTTGTGGATCAAAAGCTCCACAGAAAGAAATGAGCTGCAGTCCTCTGCTGTTAGCCTCACTCAGGCGAGAGATCAGTTAGACTCCACTAATGCTAACCTGACCAAGGAGAGGGATGAATTGAAAGCCAGTAACACCATCATAGCAAAAGAGAAAGAACAGTTAGAGAGCACCTTTAATGCTCTGGTCAGGGAGAGGGACCAGTTAAATGCCAGCTACACCTACATGGCCAAAGAGAAAGAACAGTTAGAGAGCACCTTTAATGCTCTGGTCAGGGAGAGGGACCAGTTAAATGCCAGCTACACCTACATGGCCAAAGAGAAAGATCGGTTACAGTCCAACCACAATACTTTGTCCAAGGAAAGTGACCAGCTGCAGAACAGTTACGACGAGCTGAAAAGGGATCAAAAGTCGTTGAACACAAGCTATGCCAACCTTGAGAAAGACAGAGACGAAATGGCCAAAGAGAAAGATCAGTTACAGTCCAGCCACAATACTTTGTCCAAGAAATGTGACCAGCTGCAGAACAGTTACGATGAGCTGAAAAGGGATCAAAAATCGTTGAACACAAGCTTTGCCAACCTTGAGAAAGACAGAGACGAAATGCAAAATGGGCTTTTAGTCTTGGGTGAGTATATTACTGTAATCATTTCCATTCAAAGTACAAACTTTGATTAAGGGCATGTTTAACATGGTTGAACAGTGCCTTGAGGTAAAGCATTGGTGAATATTTTTGATCCCACACACGTATGGTTGTAGACATATTTTAATATAAGTCATGTCCTCAGCTTTTCATACACATATTTTTATCCGAAAGGTTGGAGGTATTTCAGCTCCCACCTGTACTACATCTCAGCTATGAACAAGTCCTGGGATGACTCAAGGCTGGACTGCCAAAGGAGAGGAGCAGACCTGGTAATAATAAACAGCCAAGAGGAGCAGGTGAGTGTTGCCGTTGTGCATGCACTAAGGGGGTTTAGGCTCTGGGCTCTGTTAAGCGCCTAGAGGCAATTGTATTGTTATGGCGCTATACAAATAAAATTGAATTGAATTGAAAGTGTTAGTGTGTGTGTGTGTGTGTGTGTGTGTGTGTGTGTGTGTGTGTGCATGCGCGTGCATGCGTGTGTCAAGTTTTTACATACTTGTATGCCTTTAGCTTACAGACCTATTTTGTGCGACTCCAGTGTTAGTAACCTGAATACATGAGAACCTCAATAACCTGAGAATCTGCAATAATGTCTTCTGTGGAATGAAATAGTACATATCCTCGTTTTAACATCTCATCTTAATATGTTTGTATAAAACAACAGGAATTTGTCTCATCATTTAACAAGCTTGCTTGGATTGGTCTGTCTGATATCAACACTGAAGGGCAATGGAGATGGGTTGATGGTAGCCCACTAACCTCCAAGTATGATCCTGAATTAATAACACTAGCCATTGTATTTTCAACTTAACTATGGCAAAGTGAGCACACTATGTCTCTTTGTTTGTATATTTGCCTTTCATTAGTTTCTATTGCTTTAATTTTAGGTTCTGGGCAAAAGACCAGCCAAACAGTAAGAAAGGAGAACAAGACTGTGTGGAACTTTGGACAAGAACACCACCTGAAAACTGGAATGATGAGAAATGCTCCATAAAACAAAACTGGATATGTGAAAAACAGATCAATACATAGTTAATGGACTTGGAAGTTGTATAATTGTATTCAGCTTAATTACAGTTTTGTTCAGTTTCTTTTTTATTGTTTCAAATAATTTACCAGTACTTATTAGCTAAATAAGCCTACTTTCCAAGTCTACACACCATTAGTTTGCAAAGACACTGGCATTTATTTCTAGATTTTCAGATGAAAATCCATGTAGCAGTATCATAGAAAGTCAGTATCAGAAATGTAGCCAGCAATGAGGAGAACTTCACATCAAATACATCTTCAATTCCTAGACTTTCATAATACCTATTCTATTACTTCTTAAGTTGATAAATACCTTACGTTACTAAAAGGACATCTACACAAGCAAATCCACAGCATAATTTGTCAAAAAGACAAACTCTTGGGATCAATTTGACCCAAATCATAAATTCTTCGACAAAATGTGAACCCAACAGGGTCTTGACATTTTTGCTGTTTTCGCAGTTCTACTGCATCTTTTTATTCTTTTTATAACGTTTAGAGCTTTGCACTTTAATTTGCATTTGTTAGTGTGGCACTGGCTTACTTTGAGAGGAGGCAAATTAAAAGATGTGAAATGTTTACATCACATCGCAATTATGGGTAATCTGTTCCCATCTCAAATAAATGGTTCAATATATTGATAAAAACATGTGCTTTGTTTTCTTTTTCAATCCACCTCAGTCTTTTACAAAACAAACTCAGGGATAACAGGTCTCAGTTGAAACAGTGTGTTTAGATAATGGCATCACAACTAAACCCTTGCCTCAACCGCTAATGAACCACTGTAGCCAACAACAGTGGAAAATCATCAGTGGAGTATCATCATGAAGTTACCAAAGATCATTTGACTCAGTGTTGGATAGCAAACAGATTCAAACACCAGCATGACTTTTTCAGTCTGGTTACTGCTTTACAACTGTCTAACATCAATCTGCTGTTGATTGAAGGCAGCTCATGAGTCAGTATTTCCATTCCTCTCTGTAGCCCTTGCATGTAAGAGACCACAAGGGCGACTTCCTCCACTGACCAAGCAGTCTACCGTAAATCGGTCCTCCTCTTTCACATTCAGTAAGTGGAAGATGAAGCAGTATATTCAAAGTAAATCTGACATCGTAAGGAGCTGACTTTTTAGAACTACAGAAATGGGCCAGAATAGGAAAGGTCATAGTTACGTATGTTACGCAGGCCCAACAAACAGAGAGGAACTGACTGTGGACTCTCAACACAAAGGTAAAAATTATGTACTCTCAATAAATCCTGTTCACCCATTGACAAAGAAAAGGACACAGAACATAAACTAACAAAACTTGTTTTTTTTTAGGTAATTCAAAAATACGCATTTCCCTGCCCTACGGTACATGATATGTATGTGTTTACCAGTTTATAGATTCTACAGACATGCAGGTGTGTGCTTTGGAGTACTCTGTGTCCTTCAGGCAATACTGAATGTGTCCCTGCGTCTTTTGTGTGAGTTTACATCAAATTGATACAGCAGTTATAATGATAGTTATATGACTTAAACACATGTGTAACTACATGACCTATGACATATTATTGTATTATGTTTTTAGACTACAGCAAGTAAGACACACATGATTTCCGGACTCAGTGAACAGCCCTGATCAACGAGAGAGACGGGGTACAGGCTTTGTACTCCGCACTGAGTAAAGACAAAGACCTCATACTACAAGACTCTTTAAGTAAAACCAATATGGATTACAGCAGGAATGTGATGAGCTTAAAAAGAGTCTCTATACGCTGGGTGAGCAATATAAACAACTAGACAGTACATTACTACTGCACTTACTACATAGAGCGCATGGTAAGCCAAACCACAGGCTAAAGAAGTCCAACTCGTGTCAGTGAGTTGGTGGGTTAAGTGGGTTTGCAAGCATGGAACATTGAAAGAGAGAGAGCAAGAGAATTATTAAAAGAGAGAATTATTGAAAATTAAAATGTTTAAGAAGGGGTCTTAGGGAGAAATAGGCAGACATTAGTAGAGAAATTACCCGCATGATTAAGATGTTTGTCTGTATACTTTGTCATTTGGACAGGAATATCTGAGAAGATTTGGTGTGGATATCTGGATTGGTTTAACTGATGATGATGTGGAGGGGGACTGGAGCTGGGTAGACAATGATCCCCTGATCACTGGGTATTGCAAAAACAATATGGAAACAAGCATTTAGGTACATGTCATTCAGATTTGCACTGTCGTTCTCACAAGTCTATTCAAATAAAACACATCATATTTCTATTGCAGGTACTGGATGAGCTAAGGTCCGGGACGTAATCAGGGACATTGCGAGTGGGCGAGAGTCGCCACTTGCGCTTCACGCGATCTGGCATTCCGCAAGTGGGCAAGACTCGCCACTTTGTGAATGAAGCACGCTTCACTTAGGACGCGATCTGGCACTCAGCGCCGCATTGCATAGAGACGGGCGCACATGAGGATATACGATGTTGAGACTCTTATTAAAGATCTTAGCCTACTATATCTACGCGTAACGAGTGTTTGACCGTGTAGCTATTTGTCTCTCTTTTTCGACTTTCAACCACGAGAATGAGTACGATCTTTAATAAGAGTCTCAACAACGTTTATAGGCTACGTGTAGCTATTTGTTTTGTCTTTGTGAGAATGAGTAAGATCTTAAATAAGAGTCTCAACAACGTATATAGTAGGCTAAGATCTTTAATAAGAGTCTCAACAACGTATATGTCTCATGCGCCCGTCTCTATGCAATGCGGCGCGGATTGCCAGATCTCGTCCGTAGTGAAGCGCGCTTCATTCACAAAGTGGCGACTCTCGCCCACTTGCAATGTGCCTGATTACGTCTTTGGCCTTACCTGACTGGATGGGTGGTGAACCCAACAATGGGTTTGGACCGGAAAATGAGAACTGTGCTGCCTTATATTCCTTCATACCTAATGACATGAGCATTTGGTTTGATACAGAATGCCACTCTGCTCTCAACTGGGTTTGTGAGAGAAGGATTCATTTTTAGCAAATACGCCATGTAAAGGTAGAGCATACAAATATCTAACAGCTAAAATGTATATCAGAGAACACAAAACTCCATTCAAAGGAAGAAGCACACAACAAGGAGATGCAGTGAAATGAAAGTTTTATTGCTACTTCTCTACATAATGAAATTAAGTGAGAGGGAACCAAAATAGACTCTGGTCTTCTTTCAGAGTCGTCTTCTTATCGGACTTAAGCTCCAATAAGCTGAGGAGGAAAAAAGGGGTGAGATCAAAGGTCAAACATACAGTCACAACAAGCACTCAAGTCCTGCAAAACAACTGAATGTCTAGCATGCACCATATACATACTCAAAACTGTGTGACTGTGTGTGTATGTGTGTATATGTGTGTAGGGGATGATGCATGTAATCAAGGGCTTACCGTCCTGATCCAGCACATGTGGGCAGACACACGAGTGAACACAGTTGGCTTTCTCGCGACGTTACATCCACGGCTGGAGACGAAGCTGCTTATTCCGTGGGTAACCCATTTCCCGCCCACAGCACAGCTCAGAGGACCACCAGAGTCTCCCTACAGCAACAGGACAAACAACAGGGATCTTGTATGCACCTTTGTTGGGCAGTGTATAATAGAACCACAGAGTCACTTTGATCCAGCCATAGTTTGATGTGAAATTGGTAAAGAAAATTACTAATTTCAAGAAAATAAGACCCTTCATAATTCCTGTGGTAGTACAAGTTACTTCTATATAAGCTGCTGACTTCAACTCATGTTGATGCTAAGTAATTAAATTGAAAAGAACACATACTGACAAGCAGAATAACTGACAAACATGCATTGCTTCCACTATTAAGATGTAAAATCTATCCCACCCAGCATCTTTTACGTCATGTGCACTACCCTGAGAAAGTGAAGCGAACACGGTAGCCACTGTGTCAAACCAGTCAAAAGATGCTGCTATCTGAAATCCTTCATCTGCAACCAGATGTACACTGTGAATGAAATCTGCGGAAGGGGACCCTTACATAGCATCCCGCACGTCTTCCGTCTCCTCCAGCGCACACCATGTTGCTCTTCACTGTGGTTCCCCACCAGGAGCGGTTTCTACACCTGCCATAGCTGACGTAGGGCACGTAGGCATGCCTCAACAGGTTTGAGATCTTGCCTCTGGCTGAACACGGGAACAGAGAAAGAGAGATTCAGGAAAGCGGTACTGTTTTAGAAAACCATCACGATGAGGCAAAAGCTGAGGATGCATAAGGCAGTCTTCTAGGGCAGCATTGCTGCTAAAGGCCAATGGAAGACCAAATACCTTAGAGTCTTGCTACTGGATGACTGGCAATGATAAGAGGTGTATAATGTTTAAGAGGTCAGAAATAGCTGGTGTATCTATTGGAAGGTTAACCCGCTTTAACAGAAAGAGAACTTGTGATTCTTGTGAACAGTACACTCATAACACTGCACTGCATGTAACCTTTATTCCATGAGTAATATAGTTTAGAATAGCAGAGCATTTATCAATAATCAGTAGCAGCACATTGACATGCTGTGGTTGTACAGTTATTATATGTACACAAACCATTTTACTAACCATCCATCTAAATACTTTTACCCATGGTGTATCATACTGTGACATACACCTGTTATTGGTATATTCCAATATGACAAGACCAGCAGCACACTTACTTGATGTACGTCCCCAGCCGGAGACATAGCACGTGGTTCCGTGACGGAGCACCTGATTGGCTGGAGGTAGTATGGCCAGCTGCACCCAGCGGTTCACTTTAGCGTATGTGCGGAGGCGCAGCAGGGCAATGTCATTGCTGGGGGCGGAGGGGGGAGGGTTTGTTAGTGTTTCTAGACACTACGTACATAGGTAGAATTGGAACTTTATTTATTTATTTATTTATTTCAGACGCTAACCACTATTAGAAGTTCCATGGCGAAACAGTACAGTCCAATGAACAAACAGTGTTTAGTGGTGAATCTCGAGAACCAGTATACTGACCCATAAGCCACTCTTTTATTCCAACTACGGTGGCGGTAGATGCGGTAAACACTTAGGTACTGCTCCCTGCAGTTCTCCCTGTTGAGGTCACGCTCACCAGCGACCACGCGATAGACCCTTCGACTGTGGTACCACATAAGCAAAAAGTCCATAATGAATTTACAGTGAACCCAACGAACATAAAAGAGGACTCTCATTGAAGGTGCATCAGCGTAACTATGAGTGACGAGGAGTGCCTGATTAAAACAAAGGAGCCCTGCTCATGCTATAGCTGATATACCGTACCTATCCACACAGTGAGCTGCAGTCATCACCCAGTTCCTCTTGACCAGAATCCCTCCACAGGTGTGGCGCCAACTACTGCCATACTTATACTGGAGAGAGACCTGAGAAAAAAAGTGGTGTTACCAGATCTATCTGTCCTACAGGGAGGTGGGAAAGAGAGAGAGAGTACTGTAGACACATGTCCTGTTGATTGTATGTCAGTTACCTGATAACGCCAGAGGGTCCATGAGGATACACTACCACCTACAACCCTCTTCTCAATGGAACCCTTCGAATCAGCTGGCACCACAGAGATATGAAAACAAAACAGTCCATGTATAACTACTGTATAATTGCAGTTTGGGACAGGACAAATCCTAGAAAAATGTCTTCAACACCGGTATCATGGGAACTCACCGGAAGTAAGTGCCTTACTCAAAGCCTCTCCCAACTCGGCTGGGGCTGCAGAGAAATCACAACCAAGAATGCTGCTTAAAAAAAACCCACTTCAGAACAGCTCCTCTCAACTCACCAGAGGGGAGACAGGAAACTGCACCACAAACATTTAATTTTGTCTCCCCCATAGAGAGCAGAGTCGTACTCCACACAGTCTTACTGCCCATGCATGTGGTCAGAGAGGGACCCACCTGGAGCATCAGCAGGGATCTCGTCATTCTCGGCTGCAACATCATCATCACCATCCAGGGCTTCACTGTCTTCCCCCTGCAACTCATCCACCTCTGCACACACAGAACACTCACAGTTCAGAGTAATGCCTTGCCACAGTCACCCAGTGAATTGCACAGACAAAATGCTGGATTTTGGAATAGAAATGCAGATTTATTTTTTTCCCCTCCACACATTTACTGATCCACTTGGCTTTGGTGTGTGTGGTGAAACAATTTGTTACTGTTTTTTATTTAGCTGATTATACAGTGTTTTTTCATCATTTGTGTTCTCTGAAAGCACTCTATAGAATTCGAGATCTAAATTCTACAGAAAGTCCATGACAACAGAAGGGACAGGCAAACACTAGGATCTCAAGAGGGAACCTGGGTCATGGTGTCAACACAGCTGGACACACAAGAACTCACCTGCAGTGTCATCCTCAGCAAGAGCATCAGTCACTTCCAAGTCAAAGCCAGCATGCTCTGCACAGATAACAGCGCAAAATAGTACAAACTTGTGTGGGACTCCAATATGACACTGTGCTGAACAAGAGTGCTGTATATTTACAGATATCTCACCATTACTACAGTAGCGTAATGAAAATGTTGACTTACTCTAATGAATACGGTCAAAGATTCAACTGGTTTCAGAAGAACCCACCTGGAGTGTCAGCAGCAGCATCCTCAGCCTCAGCTGCCTCGTCATCATCTCCCAGGGCATCAGCCACTTCCTCCTCCTGCTTCTCCACTAGCAACACACAGACAAGAGTAAGTAAGTTAGTAAGTAAGTTAGTTATCTTTATTTGATCAAGACGGACAGTGTATATTCACGAACATTACAATGTAAATGCAGCCAATTATAGCCAAAAGGCTAGTTTCCATTGGCAGTCCCCCAGCCAGAGTGAGTCAATCACCCACATCACTGCAAAACTACAAAACCCACATCACTGAAAAGTGGTACACAGCATAGTATCACTACAACATACTGAACAATAGAGGCATGATGTGAACCTCAGTTTCAGAGAATCTCACCTGGATTGTCAGAGGCAATATCCTCACTTTTGGCCAAGGCACCGTTAAGAGTGGCGTCCATCTTCTTCGACAACTCTGCATGGAATAAGACATCAAATACAAAGAGATTGAGAGCTTGCAAAATCCACCCAAATCAGCTCAGTTAGCAACAGATAAATAGAAAATGTGTGTATGTTAATAATAATTTAAATCATTGCATTTGAACAATGACGAATATCTTCATGCATATGTGCCTGTAAAAAGGTTAAACGTCTCTAACATACCTAGAGTGCTAGGCTGTGCTGGGGCCACCGCATCTATGACAAGTAGAAAGAGACGACAGACAGACAGTGTGACAATGTAATGATATACGTATGAGTAATGAGTCATTATCAGTCATAGATTTGTTGTTTATAGAACCTTGGCTGTATGTTATTCATTTCCCATAATGATTTCTTATAATGTCGTTCTTAGCAGTATTATACATTATTTGTATGGATAATAACAGTGATTGTGACAGTACACAATGCCTTGGTCATACTTACATATACAGTATGCTCTATACACACATACTTGATAGTCTCCACACATATTTTTTCAAAGAACGAATATAATCGTGGGTCTAAATGTGTATTTCGGTTTCAAGTTTCTTTGGGTGAGAGCATCAGACTACTGAGTGAAGAGATCTACATATCTATATAGGCTAGGTACTGTATAAACTCTGTATGAAAGACCAGAAATACCACAAATTTGTGATAGGAACCCCAATATTTGTATCACTTACCTGTTGCCATGTTCATGGCAACCAGAGCGTAAAGGATCGAGAGAATGGGCAGAATCCCCATTGTTAAACTGGGTATATCTAGAAAACACAAACACACACATAAACACACCAATCAAGTTCAGCATACACTTGAAAAAGTTCAAACTCTTTGGTAGAAGTGTAGAGAGGCTGTGGATAAGTACTCACCTTCTGATAAGAAATTGACCTGCAGCTTCTGGAAACTGATGACAATTAAAAGCGACAGCTTCTTTTATAGCCATTTTGGACAAGGCGTATGTCATCTGAGTAAACATGTTCATCAAGATGAAGAGAAGGGTGTACGGATCAATGACAAACACAAATACTGACATCCGTGAGGAATTCATTTCAAATGATATATCATCTTTCTGTTATAGTTAGGTCACTGAGACTGCTTAAACAAAAGCCAAACACACCTTCCAGCTAAGCCACAGTTTAGCTGACAAATTCAGCGATAATTAAACAACAGAACACCAACATTTGCGTTTTAATATAGCACTATATGTTCCAAATGTTGTGACAGAGACAGAAACGTACATTGCTGACACATACACACACAATATATACATACAAAAATATATATACAGTGTGCATGGCAAAGCATCAGGGTGACCAGGTGTCCCGCTTTGCGTTGTACTGCACAGCATCCCCTTTTGTCCCCGATCCCACATTTTGATGTTGTGTCCCTGATTTCCAAGCTTCTTAGCTTTTCTAAAAGCCTCACTTTCATCCAGAGGCTGAGAAGAAAGCAGTGAAGTTAGTCATCAAACTGAGCAGACGTGGGGCTGAAGAACTTCTCTTGTACGTCACAAAAAACTAACTTTCACAAACTACCAGGCGACATCATATCTTTATATATATAGCAAAATGTTAAGCTTGTATATTTTATGGCCTAACTGGTGTGCTGTGGAATTGACTAGAGGAAAAAGTAGGTGTTTATGAACCAAAAGGCATAATAAAATGCTTCTTATTCAGTTAGACATTAAAGCAAACTTTAAGGTTATCCCTCAGCAGTGGTAACATGTTCCACATTGTCCCTACCTAAACGTACTACTCACCCCACATCTGGTCACCCTACAGAGCATGGCAGATAAGGTCTAGATGGAGGTACAGAACCTTAACCTTAGTCCTTTTCAAACACCCCCTAAAATAACTTAATTTGACATAAAATAGGGGACTGAACAGACATAGAATCATACAAACAAACCAACCCTTCATATCTCTCTCTCTGTCACTTTCACACACACACACCATTTTGCAACATTAACTTGTATGCTCAGATATGTCTTAAAACTGATAGGGGACACAAACTTGGTATTGTCCACACTTCCCTGCTCTGTGCAAATATTTCCAGTAACTGGTATCACTCTCCTATTACCAGTAGGCCTACCAATCTCTCATTACCACTACGAAAACAGAAACAGACACTCAAAGTGTCTAATTCACTAATGTATTTCCACTGCTAATGGTATAAAATGTTTTTTTTTTGTTAGCAAGAAAAAAAGAGACTCAGAAATGATTTGATTCTGATGGCTTCACAACCCCATTGCTTTGAATTTACCTTTTTGTATATTACTGTAATTACTGATTTGAAGCTATTTAATATTTGAGGGCATTTATTTGTTTGTTTCATACTTTTCACCTGCCCTTAAATTATAATTAAAAAAAAACTCTAAGAAAGGGCAAAAGCAGAATGTTGATGAACATTGGGAGACACTAACATGACCGTTATGTGACATATTTTAAGGTATCTTATAACCCAGAAAAAAAATTAAGCAAATTGGGACGGTCCTTCCTTCTCTTATTTAAGAGAGGAAGGTAGTAGTAAGACAACATTGTAAGAGAATTGAGATTGACCCACTATCTCTTCACAGTTATGGGAGGTCTACACATTGCATTCTTCTTAGTCTGAAGATGGGTTTACAGTCGATGGAACAACAGGTCGCCATGACAAATAGAACAGCTACAAAATAGGTTCCAAACCATTAGGCAACAATTGATAGTTTTCAGTGACGTCACTACAATTGTTAGCTGACGGGCAAAAAGAACAGCGAAACAGCGAGAAACAGTGGAAAACTTCGAGCAGTGCCTACTCAAATACGATTGCCATCAACCACAGACCATACCACAATAGCCAGACAGAAATATTCAGAAGGGAAAACAAATTAGGAACTGGGATTACATTTACTGCAGGTGTCCTGACATTTTTATTTCGTTAACCTCCCTAAAGTCGCTGTCTGAGCTCCAGTGTGGAGATATTTACATCTATCTAATAGAAAATCCGTCCCCATACACATCTCAAACACTGAAAGCCTACAAAAGCACAGATAGTTAATTAATTTTCAGAAGTGGTTGGGTTCACAACGATGTCGTCTGGAAGGTGAAAACTAAAAACCATCTTCATAATCAGAGCAAAGATGAGTACCATTTAATAGCTAGGTACCAGCTAGCGAGGTACGAGGTACCTGCTGTAAGCTAGCAGCCGTTAGCCTACCCAACGATGTTGTTTATTATTTGACCCAATTCTCTGGGTTAAACAAGCACGAAAACCTTCTCTAGCGAATGACAACTTAAATGATCTTCCCATATATTTTCTACTGACATTGTAGTATTACTAGTTGAATGACAAAATACACTACCTAGCCTACTTGCTTATAGGTAGATCAGCAGCTGGGTAATCCAATTTGAATCGTGTTCATGCTTTGTTTCTTGTCTTTATTACTTGATTTATTCCCATTTTAGGCAGTTATTCTGATAAATTAGGCGACCAGAACAGGGTGACTGCTTTTATTTCCAGCTCCAAAAGTAAGGCTACTTTACTGTGCTTCCAAGAAAAGTTTACCAAGAAGGACGTGTCTACTACCTCGTTTCCACCCCGGCCCCGGTGGAAACGAGATATACGTACAATCAGCTGGCAGCCACGGCGAAATAAACATTTTTTTTAATCAGCTGGCAGGAGCGGTAGCGGGTTTTAAATGCGATAAAAAATAAATCCGGGCTTGTCTGCTCGCCGATTTAAACAGCCAACCAAGCAACAACTGCCTGGCATTTTACTAACTTATATTAAAAGAGCTTGAAAGGTGGGTGGTTCCTGTATTAACTCCCGTGTTAAACTGCTGTGGAACGTCTTTTTTGCCCGCCAGCTGGTCATTCTGACGTCAGCTGAAAACTATCAATTGCCGCTTGCTTTGAATAAAGTGTGAACTGTGAAACGACATGAACGGCACTGCCAGACAAAAATAACTGTAATTTTACACGACTGGATGAATATTATCTTTCATAGTACATAATATTTCTCCTTCAATATGTGATGACTATGCAAGTTGTTGTGGCCGGTGACAGGGGTTAAGTTCACCATATTTTAACTTGGAGCGACATGCCGAAACTTCAATTACTTCTCATACCCATGCACACTCACTGACATTGCTCCATACATACTATAATACATGAACAATTTGGTGAATAACCTTGGTGAATATACAGTATAGGTATGCACTTATATGTGTGTGCGTGTGGTTTATTTGTTTGAGTGTGAAGAGAGGTGATATGAACATGTGTGAAAGTATTTGATACCTCAAGAGAAGTGACATGGAACATACAGTTTGTTGTCCCACTTTCCTGCTCTTGACAAATATTACTTTGAAACAAACTTTGAAACAAACAACCCAACAAAGTGTCCTTGTTCTGTTACTGGCACCAATCTCTTATGACTAATTACATAGACAAACCCACATACACATACACTTACACAAACACATACTGTACATATACGCATAGTGCACATGTCGTGTCATTGTGGGTCTTTTCATATTGTTTATTGGTGCGCTGAATTTGACGTGCAAATGTTATGCTGTGTAGTGAAATGCGATGTCATTAACAATGATTGGGGACTGGTGGAATGATTGCGTGTAAATTGACATTGATCATGGATACCTGTGAAGAGAAAGTTCGCTGGCATTGGCAGTGCATGGATTGTCTACACCTGGCGAATGCTAGAAAAGGTGGGGACGCATCAATGCAGGGAAGTCTCGGTGGACGGCAGAGAGACGGGATACGGAAACACGAGTCACCGGCTTGAACCTGGCTATAGACGGGAACGACATCTGCGAGAGTGCAGCGGCGCGACTACGAGGAAAGGAGGAGGAAACAGATTACCCCTCAGCAACGCACGATAAGTATCACTTAAAGGGAAGTTCGAGTTCCATCACCTTACCCGTGCAAACATATTACGGCGTGTGTATTATTGCGACAAGCTACTTATACGTGTCTGCTTGACAGTGAGATATCGTGATCCCGGGCCTGGAAGACAACGCAACCAGGAAGAGGCAGTGGACTGCGCGATCGTTGAGGGCAGCGCCTGCTTACATCGGGACCAGTGCGGAGAAGGATCCTCTCCAGCAGTGGCCCACGGAATTGCTGCAACCCTACGTGACGTCCTCTGCGCGGTGACTGCCGTTGGGATTATTTATTTTATTTTTTCTGGTCGGCTCAGAAAGGCCGACCAGTGGACTCTTCCTTTGTTTGTTTGTCTGTCTGTTTTGTCTGTGGCAACCAGGACCGGCCGCAACGTGGGCTGAACAGGAGGACAGTGGGTGAGCTGACAAGGTGTAGTGACGCAGTGTAACCGAATGGCGTGGTTCTAGACACTGGCATGCAAACAATTTTTACTGGCATTTTAAATGAGTGTATTACTGTGTGTGTGACAACTTTGATGTGGGCTTTTTGTATGCCTTATATTTATTCACCGTGTGTACTATTTATTACTAGATATATATTTTTGTAATAACTTATTTACCTGCTATCTGGGCCTGTCTCCTCCCCATCAGTGGGACTCTGTTTAGCTCCACTTTAAGCAGTGGGTCCTGTGATTGTCCGTTTATGAGCTGTGTCCGTATTAATAATAAAAAGTGGACTGTTGCTAAGCGTCTTGTGTTTTGTGAGCCTGGGGGAGTACGCCACCTGTAATCTTCCGGGCCGTGACACACACATACACATACACATACACATAGTCTCACCTGAACTTTAATGATCATATAAAACACCTGTGCAAAACCTCTTTTTATCATCTAAGAAACATCTCCAAACTCCGCCCCACTTTAACCCTATCAGATGCAGAGAAGCTTGTCCACGCCTTTATCTCCTCAAGACTGGACTATTGTAATTCACTTTTCTATGGGATCACTGGCAAGAACATCCAGAAGCTGCAATACATACAAAACAGTGCTGCCAGGATTCTGATGAAGGTCCGGAAATATGAGCACATAACACCAATATTACACTCACTACACTGGCTCCCTGTCTCTTTCCGGATAGACTACAAAGTCCTTCTAATCACCCATACATGCATTAATGGACATACACCTCCCTACCTGCAAGAATTAATTACTCCCCAAACCTCCACCTGCACCCTCAGGTCTTCAAACAGTTTGCTCCTCCGCGTCCCCAAAACCAAGCTCCGCACCATGGGCGACCGGGCCTTTTGCTCGGCAGCGCCACATTTATGGAACAGCCTCCCTGACCACCTAAGGGCAACACAGACGCTGGACTCCTTTAAAGCTGGACTATTCAGGAAGGCATTTCTGGCCTTGTGTTAAATCTTTTCTGTTATGCTTATGTTAATATTTAAATTTGTTTTTAATTTAATTTTATTATTATGGTTAATTTCTAATATGTAGGCACTCTGAGATTCGTTGGAATGAAAAGTGCGTTAAAAATAAAATGAATTATTATTATTATTATACACATACACACACACACACACACACACACACACACACACACACACACACACACACACACACACACACACACACACACACACACACACACACACACACACACATACACACACACATACTCTTTCTCTCTCACACAGAGAGAGAGAGAGAGAGAGAGAGAGAGAGAGAGAGAGGGAAGCCCCCAAATTGGTAGTGTGCACACATTTCACAAAAAAGCCATCTGTAAGTGACTGGGCACTCAGATACAGATACAACATATCTGCTCGGTCCCAAAATAGTGAAATGTTCGGTGGAGGTGTTCAGTCTGCAAGTTATTTGGCTTAATACGGACCTTTACATGAGCATATTAGGTTTCTGTATCCACACATACACAGACACACACACATTTGGCAATGTCAAACATGATCCTCTTTCTGTGAGTGTTCTTGTATGCTCAGGTATGTGCGTGTCTGGAGTTTCCCATTCTTACAACTGATAGTGGACACAAACTTGGTAGTGTCCACACCATCCTCCTCCGTGCAAATATTTCCGGTAACCAATCCCTTATTGCCAGTTTCAATCTCCTATTACCACTATGAATACATACCCCCCCCCCCCACCACCACCTACCTAAACAAATTCTTAGACGTGTTTTTCAACTGTTAACTGTTAACATATACATTACATTGTGCTTGTAGATGGACTCATTTAGAAATGCATATGCAATAAGTATCAAATGCAAAACACCAAGCAGCTTTATTGTCCTTTACACTCTTGCACGTTCTCTCACTGTTCTCCATGGCACTTTTTTGTCAGCTTGATTAATTAGAACTATTTCTGTGGATCTATTCTCAACATGTCTCCAAACCAACTGCAGCTTGATTGTGGTTCTCTATTTGTATGTCTGCTGAATTAATCAATGAATCAATCTAAATGTAAAATATTAGTCATCATTTTAGGGGCACAAAAGGTCCTTTGTGACCCTTTCAGTCACCCAGCAATCACTTCTTAATGCCAAAAGCTGTAGATTTTGTGCTGAGAAGAAAAGATGACCTAATCCATTGTCATCTCAGAAGTCAGAGGGAAGGGTGTTTTAGCAAAGGCAACTGGCATTCACCTTCAACACATGGCTCTGCTGCAGCTGAACGTTAGTGTTGTTATGCCACACATGGGCCGTAGGTCAAAGGTCATTCATTTGGCAGGCTCTCCTCCAGAGGCCAAGCCACTCATTCAATCTTTTCCGCTGCTTGAGTGATGAGGGCAAGGCAGGCCTGCTGAGGCTGAACCTGTGGGCCTGGACAGTAGGAACAGTTGGTTCTGTAGTTTTATTTATTCATTTGTTTGACATATTTTTGTAATTCAAAGCACTGCTGTGAAGATGCCATATACGCTATCTTTACTGTTGTCCACACCCACTCCCACTCATCAGAAGGGCCAGGGTTTGGAAATGGGAGAGATTTTTATTCTGAACCAGTGCAATGTGCAACGACCTATGTAAAGTCTTTTAAAAGCTTTTCATTGTTTGTTCAATTTAAAATATGTCTTACTTTACTAAGTTCTGAGTGGCCACTTTTTCACAACTGCTGGTCATCTTTATGATTCATGTAAAGATATGTAGTTTGGCAGGACCATAGCGTGAGGTCATGGATTTGATCTTCCACAAATCCATCCACTGTTTGTGTTGTCACACCTGACGAGGGCCAACTGTGTGGCACAACTGTCAAATATTGTCCTGATATTGATATGCAACACTCAAACTCAAAAGGCAGTGATAATTCTTAATGAGGTTGCAATCCTCTTTCCAGTGAACATGTAAAACAATCCTTGAAATTTTGACTTTGATTATCTCCCCAAATGAATAAAAAAAGGACTACTGCTGCCCGTCATCTTCATCACAGCATCCAGAGAATCTAAGAGGACTGTTTCTGCTGAAGGTAAACCGCAGCCCAAGGCCTCTGCTTGCTTTTCAGATCTTTTTCTGCTCTTTCCAAGAATACTTGTCACATGCTGTAATCACATGGACATTTGATCTCAGATAATGAAACACAATGTCCGACATGTTCACGTAACTGTTCTTTGTCATTCATGTCAATTGTTAATACACAATCAATCAATGACTCATGTATAATGATCAAATGTAATATAAACATGTATGTAGAAGGTAATACTTTTTTTTTTTGCATGCAACACACATACTTTAATCTCTCTTTCGTCTCTTCACATTCTGTCTGTTACCATAACACTTGCAAAGTGAGGACATGTAAAGTAACCTGTAAAATCAAATTTAAGTGGTGTTGTCCTGGAAAATTGTGTCCTTCCCAGGTTCATCTTTGCTTATTGAGGAAGGAATGAAACTCATCTTTGCTCTTCTGGTCATCTTTCACTTGACCTTTCCCTCAGTGGAAGGCTATATCGGTGTCACCAGTGGAGGTCTCTGAGGCAGCTGGGGTGAGATGGTGATGTGTCCCCGGTCTTATCAGGCTTTTGGCTTCAGTCTTAAGGTGAGTGCTTTGTTGCTCTTTTATAGGGGAGACTTATTTAAAAATAAATAAAACACTAAACAAATGACACATTAAAAGCATGTAATAGTGTACTGAACCCAACAATTATAAGCTAATTTAATTATCAGACAAATATTTATGATGTTGAGTTCATTACTGTATGATTTAAAGTACAACTGTATTGTTTTGAAGTGTGATAGAGTTAATACATTTCAGCACAAGACTGACGAAGCTTTTGACAAATGGAAGTATGCTGAACTTAGTTGTGTGAAAGGAGTTATCAAAGGCAGCTGAAAGGACTAGCAGGTGGTTGTGGTTGATCACCTACTTTGGAATGTGTAAATGTCAGTACAGTCAGCAATTCTAATCCAATACACTTTTTGTGAAACTTAGCTAATTGCTCCCCATGGCCATCTAGTGGTGTGTTCTGTGTGTGTTTAAAACAATGCTGGTGTTCGTACACGATCCTGTCTCTGTAACTCTGTAGTCCTTTCTCTGTAACTGAAAAAAAACAATGTCAGAGGCTGGATAAACTGCACATTCATGATAATATCGCGTTACCTTCCTCGACTGCTTCCAACATTGTCATTTTGGTTGTTTGGTTGCTACTTAAGATGGAAAGGAGACAAGGCGGGAGAGATGACACTGCACTATGGGATCCGACTTCTGTGCCGACACACAGAAAACCGTAACGTCAAGAGAATCATACAGTCATCAGAAGGAAAGTAAGTTCATAATCTGTAGTCAATATCATTTGAGGTTATCATCTTATGATGAAATACCATTTCATTAAATAATGTCTTGTGTCTTTTCAAGATGGGGTAGGTGGACCTCTTACCGGACTTGTGGCTGTGCATATCTTCAGTCCTTCAATCTACGTGTGGAACATCCACAGGGAAGTGTTTGTTTGCACTTACACATTTTTAGGGCCTCTTATTCCTGTCTCTTCCAAAAAAGCTATTTCCTCATGGAGTCACCCATTTAATAGGGTGGCCCATTGGGCTCAATCGATGCAGGGCGCCAAGAACCGACCATTCCAGAGGGGGAGACCCAAGTCTCTTGCAGGGCAACATGAACCTTTGCCACGGTGAGAAGGGGGGATTTCACCTTCTCAGATACTGACAACCACCTGATCCATTGTTATGGTCTCATCTCAGGAGTCAGAGGGAAGGGTGTTTTAGCAAAGGCAACTGGCATCCACCTTCAACACATGGCTCTGCTGCAGCTGAACGTTTGTCTTGGAGTGTCACACATGGACCACAGGTCAAAGGTCATTCATTTGGCAGGCTCTCCTCCAGAGGCCAAGCAGATTAACTCATTCAATCTTTTCCGCTGCTTGAGTGATGAGGGCAAGGCAGGCCTGCTGAGGCTGAACCTGTGGGCCTGGACAGTAGGAACAGTTGGTTCTGTAGTTGTATTAATTAATTTGTTTGACATATTTTTGTCTACTATCTGTTTTATTAGTTTAAAGCACCGCTGTAAAGATGCCATATGCTATCTTCACTGTTGTTCGTGGGTCTAAAGGGATAATTGGGAACCACACTCACTCTAGCTCATCGAAAGGGCCAGGGTTTGAAAGTGGGAGAAAAAAAATTCTGAACCAGTGCAATGTGCAAGGACCTAAGTAAAGTCTTTTAGAGCTTTTTGTTGTTTGTTAAATTTGAAATGTGTACATTTCTAAGTTTTACTTTTGTGGCAGGGAGGGGTTGCCCTTAGCTGTAATATAGACAGTCACCTGCAGGGAATGCGCCTGTGGTTTGTCTCTGTTGGTGGTGATAAACGAGAACAATAAGCATATTACGGACCTACCTGTTTGTTGGAGAATAAAGTCAGTAGGATTGTGGATAAGTGTTGTCTCTAACAGGCGTAGAGTTTTCATACCTACGACGCATTTGGACCACAGGGAATGGCGTCTTAACATTGCATGCGGGACCTGAGCATTTTTCACGAGGAACCGTATATAATCACTGTTTTTCCCCATAGCTTATTGTGATTAGACAAACATTTGTATTGAGCTACACTGAACTCCTAACTGAGGCAGCCTGTATACTGTGGGTGGCTTTTGAAATGTAAAACCCCTTAATATTATTTGTTTGTTTCTTGGCGAGTTTGACTTTTTCTTCTTGTATTTCCTCTGGGTCAGCCCTAGCTGGGGCTATCTCAGAGGGGAAGCCTTAGCCCCTCACTTTTTGTGTGCTGTGTGATGCCTGCCACTAGGGGCAGTAGTGGGTAGTATTTGGTTTGGGGTGAAGTGCCTAGACTCCATCGGCTCCTGTTGGTGTGTAGTGGATAGCCATTGTGACTTGCTGTTGGTTTGGTGTGTAGTGACATCAAGATTGGCTACTTGGTATGAATCCTGAAGTTAGTCTTACCTCTAGGGTGGGCTTTAGCCGCGGCTGACCTATACTCACTTTTGCCCTTAATCTCTGCTTTAATATTGAACTTAATACCTACTTCCCTACAGACCTATTAATGGGGGAGGGAGAGAGGTGCATGCTGGGGAAAGAGGAGCAGGCCTCAGTAACTGGTCTCACCTAGATCATTGACTGTCATTAGAATTTCTCCAACCTTTGTGGGTACTTGCAGGTCAGCATAACAAAGCGCTGCAGGCATCCAAATACCTCGACGTTTACTTTGTCCAAATATTCCTAGATACAACCACTTTTCACGCAGAGCTACAGTGTTCTCAAATGTTTGAGTCCAAGAAACATTATTTTCCTAGATATGTTAGAAGCATTACATTTTGCAAGTTGTATAGAAGAAGAAGATCCCATTTTGTAAAACAAAAAGTGACATACATAGCAATGTAAATGAGACATAAGTATTTTTTGTATTTAAATGTAGGCGCACATAGAGTGATTTGAAAAACTACATGCATAGTATATTTCAAGTGTCCTTAAAAAGTTACCCTTTTGAAGTGACTTTAAATATACAGAGCATTATTAAAAATCCATATTTATAGTATATTAACATATTTCTAAATACTCATAACACAACACAACCCTTAACCCTTAACACAATAGAAGTTTTGCTTTCCTACAGTTAATATGTAGCGCACACATAATGGCCCAAAATGAATACTATATGTATGAATACATTTGGTACATGTATAGTAACAATAAGCCTTGCTATAAGCACACGTGAATTTGCAGAATAATTATATGATTTAATATACTTTTGTTTAGTTTTTTATTCAGGGGGATCTCCTTAGTTTCATGCTTCTTCAGTTGGCTCCTCAGCAGGCACATCAGCAGGCTCCTCTTTAAAAACACCAAAGTACGGGGGTAAATCAGATTGGGAGGCATTCCATGCTCAGTTTGAGTTGCTGGCTCATGCGGCTCAGTGGGCGGAGAGAGAGAAAGCCCTGCAGCTTGCTATGTGCCTCACGGATGATGCATTAAAATGTCTTTTGTTGATTAGCCCAGAGGACAGGCATGAATATGGGGCTTTGGTGGCTGCATTACAGAGGCGCTTTGGACAGTGTGTGCAGCCTGGCCTGCTAAAAAATGAACTGAGCAACAGGTTCAGACTCCCAGGGGACCCCCTGCGGGCTTTAGCAAATGACATTGAGAGCCTCACTCCGCGGGCATATGCACACATGCCACCTGATGTACAGAGCGAGCTGGCAAGAGACCAGTTCATCAGAGCTTTGTCCCCCACTGAGCTGCGTGTGCACGTACAGCTGGAGCACCCTCAATCTCTGCAGGCTGCATTGGAGTTGGCAGTGGAGAGGGAGTTTGTGTGGGGTGTGCCAGCTGGAGGTAGCCACAGTGAGAGCCTGCCCATAAGAAGAGTGGAAGTGGGCACCAAAGCTGTCCTGGAGAAGCCGGCATGGGCATCTGAGCTGACGGAGCTGATACGGGCTATATCTATCCAGTCAACCCGTACCCCGCACACATCACCCAGGGTGTGGCCAGCCTGGTCACCTCCTCAGGCAGTGCCCAAAAGCACCCAAGGGTCCGGGAAATGGCACCGGGTCCGCATAGGGGAGGCTGTGCGGACCCCAGCCCCATACTCTTTGTCGTCTGCAGGAAGGGCCCGACAGCACAGACGGGGGAGTCAGGGCCCACTCCCCCCAGAAGCAGACGAAAACATGCACACGGAGCCGGTGATAGTGGTGGGGCGTACTTGTGTGAGGGACTTTTGTCACGTCCCAGTGACCATAGAGGGGGTTCCCTGCACTGCTCTTGTGGACACAGGGTCCACAGTGACTCTGGTAAGACCTGATGTGGTGCCGGGCTGGACTCAGTTAGAGCCCACCACTGTGCAGCTGCGCACAGTCACAGGCGGGCTGGCACCCATGAAAGGCAGGGGCACAATGACACTGACTGTGGGGGGCAAAGCTTTCCGCCACCCAGTGTGGGTGGCAAGCGTGCAGGACCCGTGCATACTGGGGCTGAATTTCTTGAAGGCTACGGGCTGTCAGCTGGACCTGGGAAGAGGCACGCTGAGGTTTCAGGATGGACCTGTCATCGCGTTGTCGGCCGTGACACCACCAGTTGCTGCACCCACTACCTTGCCGGCGCGAGAAGGCGGCACAGCAGAGCCGAGGGCCACACCCACTTTTCCCCAAAACCCCTCACGACATTAGGGTGCGTGTTTCCCCCACAGCATTGCTGTTCAATCACCTCCCTCTCAGCGGTGACAGAGACAGAGGTGACAGCACCCGACTCCTCTCCACCCCTGCTGGCAGTGCCAGCCCACAACAGCCCTGCTGCCCCAGACAGAGGAGGAGGCGACGCGGGCTGCCATCACGAAAATCTGGATGGAGAACTGTGATGACCTGGACTCACAACAGCAGGAGCTGTTGTGGCGGCTGTTAGTGGAGTTTAAAGACAGCTTTGCACTGAGGGAGGATGAAGTCGGGCGAACACAGCTGGTGGGGCACGAGATTGACACCGGAGATGCCCACCCGATAAAGTGCCGTCCCCGCCGGCTTCCGCTGGCGCGGCAAGAGGCGTGTGACTAAGCTGTTGGAAACATGCTGCAGGCAGGCGTCATCGAGCCATCAGACAGCCCCTGGGCAGCGGCAGTGGTCATGGTTCCCAAAAAGAATGGTGAATGGCGCCTCTGCTCTGACTACAGGCCACTGAATGGGGTAACTAAGAAAGACTCGTATCCACTACCCCGCGTGGATGAGTCTCTGGACCTAGTCTCAGGCTCTGCCTGGTTTTTCTCACTGGACCTCCGCTCGGGCTATTACCAGATGCCTCTCGCCCCATCTGCACGACCAAAGACTGCCTTTTGCACTTGACGTGGGCTCTGGCAGTTTAAAGTCCTCAGTTTTGGCTTATGCAACGCCCCTGCTTCCCCTGCCAGACTGATGGATCAGGTGTTGACTGGCATCCCACGCCAGGAGTGCCTGGTTTATCTGGACGACATGTTGGCACATGGACCCTCCTTCGATGCTGCTTTGTTGTCGTTACGGCGCGTGCTGGAGAGGATCCGGGCAGCAGGGCTGAAACTCCACCCTGATAAGTGCCATTTCATGCAGCGTCAGGTGACTTTTCTGGGACATAGAGTGGGGCGGGGGGGAATTAGCACCGTGCAGGACAAAGAGCAGGCAGTGGCAGACTGGCCGGTCCCGTCCATTCAAAAGGACTTGAAAAGTTTCTTGGGCCTCGCCTCATACTATCGGAGGTTTGTACAGGGTTTTTCCCAGAGAGTTTGTCTGGACAGATGCATGCCAGGGGGCGTTCGACCAGCTGCGTCGGTCCCTCAGCGATGCCCCTGTGCTGGCTTCAGCTGACCCCTCTCTTCCGTTTATATAGGACACTGATGCCAGTGGGGTGGGTGCTGGAGGAGTGCTGTCGCAGGTGGGTGCAGACGGGGAGAGGGTAGTGGCATATTTCAGCCGGGTGTTCAACAGGGCTGAAAAGCGCTACTGCGTGACCCGGCGAGAGCTCCTGGCAGTGGTGCTCTCGGTGCGCCATTTTAAATATTACCTGTGCGGTCTGCCCTTCACTGTGAGAACCGATCATTCAGCTATCCAGTGGCTGATGTCATTCAGGGAGCCGGAGGGGCAGGTCGCCAGGTGGTTGGAGGAGCTCCCGGCCTATAACTTCACAGTGGTGCACAGGGTGGTGCACAGCTAAACACAGCAATGCAGACGCCCTCTCTCGTCGCCCGTGTGCTGCCGACGGGTGCCACCACTGTGAACATAGGGAGAGTCGGGAGCAGGAACTGTGTGAGGAGGAGCAGCAGCAGAAGGCAGTGCGGCGGGCAGAAGTGGTGGACTGCCGGGAGCTGCAGATGTTGAGCGTGGGGGAATGGAGGAAACAGCAGGAACTTGACCCCGACCTAAACCCTGTGCATCAGTGGGTGGAGTTACAGCAGAGGCCGCCATGGGAAGAAGTGGCAAAGCTCTCACAGGTCACCAAGGGGCTGTGGTCAAAGTTTGACTTGCTGCGTCTGATCGACGGGGTGCTGCAGAGGGCGTGGAAAGAGCCTGCTACAGGGGATGAGCGTTGGCAGATGGTGGTCCCCAAGGGCCTGAGGACAGCTGTACTGCAGGGCATGCATGGAGCCCCGGGGTCAGGCCACTTTGGTGTGACCAAAATGCTCCGCCGCCTCCGTCAAGGCTTCTATTGGGGCCACTTTCGGCGGGACGTAGAAGACTTCTGCAGACGGTGTGACTTATGCACTGCAAGGAAAGGTCCAACAGGTCAGTCACATGCCCAGCTGCAGCAGCATCTAGTGGGGGCCCCCATGGAGAGAGTGGCTGTAGATGTGATGGGCCCACTTCCCCGCACCAACAAGGGGAATGTCTACATCCTCTCTGTGATCGATTACTTTACAAAGTGGCCAGAGGCCTATGCCCTCCCAAACCAGGAGGCAGAGACTGTGGCATATGCCCTGCTGGGAGGCATACTCAGCCGGGTTGGGATGCCGGACACACTGCACAGTGACCAGGGGAGAAATTTTGAGTCCAAGGTATTCGCTGCCATGTGCAGCCGCCTGGGCATACAAAAGACACGAACCACCCCGTTACGGCCTCAAAGAGAGGCTCCACCGCACACTGGGTCAGCAGCTGGCCATACTGACATCGGAGCATCAGCGCGACTGGGATGAACATCTGCCGCTGGTGCTCATGGCGTGCCAGTCTGCAGTCCAGGAGTCCACCTCATGTTCCCCAGCACTCCTCATGCTAGGGAGGGAGCTCCGCACCCCAGCAGAGCTGGCCTTTGGGCGGCCTCCAGACGCCCCTGTTGTTTCCCCAGGCCCGGAATATGCGAGGAGGCTCCAGGACAGGCTTAAGTCTGCCCATGCGTTTGCCCGGGTGCAGCAGGAAAGTGCTGGTGCCAGGCAAAAGCGTAACTATGACGTGTGGGCACGGGGTAGGCACTTCCAGGCTGGAGAGCTTGTTTGGGTGTACAGCCCACAAAGAAAGAAGGGTCGGTGTCCAAAGCTTGACAGCTAGTGGGTGGGGCCCTGCAGGGTGTTGGAGCAGATGGGGGAGGTGGTGTATCGGGTGCAGCTACCGCAACGAGGACGGAAGGTTGCTCTGCACAGAGACAGACTGGCCCCCTATTGAGGCAATGCCTTGCCCCAGGTTCCAGGTACCCCACGCACCCAGCCACAAACCCCTGCATTACACACACACCATGATGACTGTCACATTGCCAATTAGTCTTTGCAGATGTGGTCCAGTGTTCAAATACATCATTTTGCAAATTTGTATTGTTTTCCCCCACATGCCAGATATTTTTTCCCATTGTTTTGGTGTTTTTTTGTCCAGGTCCATAAATATTTTTTTTGTTATCCCTGTTCTGCACGTGCAATTTGTAATTTGAGCATGTAATTGGGAATTTGACAGCTGGATGAGTATAACAGTAGAAATTCAAGAGCTCAAGGAGCTTGAAACTATCCAGGAAGAGGCAGACACCAGTATGCTGTTGCATGCCCCTCATGCCTCAAAAACCTGGACCAACATTGTGATGAAGAGCCCAGACACAGATGCCTTTGTTTTGGCACTGTCTTTTTGTATCCACATCAATGCGAACCTGTATTTCCAGACTGCAAAGGGGAGAGAGTCCCACATAACAGATGTATCAGAACTGCCCAGCCATCTTGGACAGGAGAAGTGTGACGCCCTTGTAGGTCTCCATCCATTTTCTGGGTGTGATACAGTCAGTGCTCTGTATGGTGTTGGAAAAATAAAGCATACAAAAAACTGAATTAAAAAAGAATACATTGATGTGTGACCGCTATGGACTGACCTCTCAGTCAGGACATTAATCAGGCCAGGGCTACCATGTCCAAGTCCGGCAGATGTTCTGAGCGAGACTTGCCTTCAAACCAGGACTCTCTGCACAAACCTATTCAGCGGGCAAGCAACCAGGCTGCAATGCACAGGAGGAGCCTAGAGTGTTACCCAGACATTCCTCCCCAAATCAATCATGGGTCAATCATGGCTGTAAGATGGCTGGGGAGCTCTATGAAGTGGACTGGATGTCACTTCCAGAGGCGATCCTTGAGCTTGTTCACTGCTCCTGAAAAAAATTAAAAACTCTGTCAGGGGAAAATGTACATGCAAAGTGTATGAGCTGCCATGTACCAACCTGTGCAAGTGCACACATTGTGATTATAACATCTAAGAAGAGGCCTAGGGAGATATCTCACCCCTTGGCATTACCCTGGTATTGCAGTGCTGCCAGGGAGGGGTGGCTTGGCTCCCCTATTTGTGTACTAACCTACCTTAGCCTTGTGGCTTTGGTCCCACTGGTCAGGAGATCAACATTTACCCCTTACCTTTCCTTTTCCCCCTTGATGATTAAATATTTCTTACACTATAACGTTTTGTATTGCGTGGTTTATGAGTCTACCATCGACTTCATACAAGGTGAATAACGTTGATTAAACTTGCCAGAGAAAAGGTAAATAAGTTATTAACATATAGCATAGCTAACAGTAAGCAAGGCTATATAGTACAAACTACGGCTCGTTAGCGAACTAAAACTATTTACACTAGTGATGTTACAAATGAACCCGAGGCTTCGGAGCTTGTGTCGCGAAAATGAAGCACTTCCTCACCGGAGCGCGTATCGAGGCTTGTATCGTTTTGCCGAGATGACGTCTCGGTGACGTCTGAAGCCTCATTTGAATCAAGTGCTTCACCAAGTGGTTCGTTCGTTCACTTTTCGTGGGATGCTTCGACTATACGACGTCCCAAAACTTATCTTGTATTCCTGGTAGTTATTGTCAGTGGTTGGAGAATGAACGATAGTTAGAGATTTAGCGGTAGTTGGAGATTAAGATTGTTTGGTGTTGTTGGTAGTTTAGATTATTTGAGATAGAGTTATGGAGCCAGTTAGGAAGAGAAAGACCTTGATCCAGTTGCACAAAGCACTTTCTCCCCCTTTCCAGTGCCCTCCACTGACCAGTTGTCAAAAAGCACTCATTGGTTTTTACAAAAGTACTGACCAGTATTCCAAAAGCACTTTCACTATGTTCCAATGGCATAGAGAGTAAAGATAATTTACAAGCTTTAAAAAAAAAAAAAAAAAAAAAATCGCTTTGGTCAGGATTCGAAACTAAACAGACCATTGTTCAAGCTGACATCGCTTACCGTTGTGCCACCATATAATCCTTATTACAAAGATCAAACTATAATAACAACAAAGAATACAAAAATAAAGCCTTTGTTGTCATTGTATTCGCCTACAATGACATTTTAATTAATGGAGAAACGTTTGCTTCCACCATACGTTTGTGTGCATATTATTTTAGCAGGCCTTGCGCACCACAACAAATTTTACAAATTCAATGTCCCGAGAAAATCTTTCTTACTTACCGTGTTTTTATTTACCTGCAGGTGTCACTAGAGAGCGAACGCGAAACGAGTGTCAATATGGCTGCATCTGATTGGTTAATAATGTTCTTACGCCAGTTTAACGTCGTGTTATTGGTACGACTGATTTAGTAGGCAACTCTGTTTGCCAGCGAGTTTAACAAAACTTTACACTATGAGTTTGACAAAATGAAACAGACTTTTTACTGGCAACAACCGGTTTATCTTTAGAAATTATATGATCATCCAAACTTTAAAAAATGAGGTCCTCCTAAATTAAATTTCAAAGTTGAACAGATACGAGGCTTCGGCCCACCGCCTAAAGCTGAGGACATGACTAATCTTAAAATATGTCTACAACCGTACGTGTGTGGGATAAAAAATATTCGCCAATGCTTTACCTTAAGGCACTGTTAAACCATGTTAAACATGTTAAACATGCCCTTAGCTTGTGTTCAACGACTTTTGATCCCTTTTCAGCTCGTCGTAACTGTTCTGCAGCTGGTCACTTTCCTTGGACAAAGTATTGTGGCTGGACTGTAACCTATCTTTCTCTTTGGCCATGTAGGTGAAGCTGGCATTTAACTGGTCCCTCTCCCTGACCAGAGCATTAAAGGTGCTTTCTAACTGTTCTTTCTCTTTGGCCATGTAGGTGTAGCTGGCATTCAACTGGTCCCTCTCCCTGACCAGAGCATTAAAGGTGCTCTCTAACTGTTCTTTCTCTTTTGCTATGATGGTGTCACTGGCTTTCAATTCATCCCTCTCCCTGGTCAGGTTAGCATTCAGAACTGTGCACTGAGCCCGGAAATCATGCGTGTCTAACTTGCTGTAGTCTGAAAACATAATACAAAAATATGTCATAGGTCATGTAATGTCACACATGTGTTTATGTCATATAACTATCATTATAACTGCTGTATCAATTTGATGTAAACTCACACAAAAGACACAGGGACACATTCAGTATTGCTTGAAGGACACAGAGTACTCCAAAGCACACAGCTGCATGTCTGTAGAATCTATGAACTGACAAACACATACATATCTTGTACCGTAGGTCAAGAAAATGCGTATTTTTCAATTTCCTCCAAAAACTTTTTGTTATATTATGTTCTGTGTCCTTTGCGTTTTCAAAGGGTGAACAGGATTTATTGAGTGCATCATTTTTACCTTTGTGTTGAGAGTCCACAGTCAGTCCCTCTATCTCTGTTTGTTGGACCTGTGTAACATTACTATGAGCTTTCCTATTCTGGCCCATTTCTGTAGTTCTAAAAAGACAGCTCCTTACGATGTCAGAGGTACTTTGCGAATACTGCTTAATCGTTCACTCAGAGAATGTGAAAAAGGACAAATGACCTGTACACTGCATGGTCAGTGGAGGAAGCTGCCCTTGTGTTCAGTAGAGGAAGTAGCCCTTTTGATCTTCTTCTTCTTTCGGTTAATGGCGGGTTACACCTACAGGCATAGGCGTAATTTGCGGAGGGGTTAGAGGGGTTATAACCTCCTCAATAATCAGATCCAGCTAATATAACCCCCTCAATATCATCACACATAATTCAGATGAACAAAAAAATGAAATATTCTGAATTAATACCTTGTTTGTTTTCTTTATTAATGTAATTTGTCAGCAAGATAGTATCATGTTTTGATCATCTGTAATGTACCCCCGACCAGCCCACCGACTACTTGGTATTACCCGAACTATTTCGCGAGGTCGCTGGGATGAATAGTAAGAGAAGACTGTACAGTTGATATGAAAAGGACACTGAAAGGCAGCCAGGGCCAGACAACAATTTTTAATTGTTGGTCGTCAAAGGAGCCAAAAGCCAAAAGGAGTAAAAATCCTGACGATAAGGAGGTAAATACCCGTATTGTTAAATTAGCTGTTATCATCCACTCTATAATCTTTGGTCTCGGGTAGCCTATGTATGCTTGCAGTTGTGTGTGAGCGCAAACGGTCCCCGAGCACTGACCTCAAACGTGTCATGACTCACCTCAAAAATAGTAGACATTTGACTTAATTTGAGATGTTTCAGTTCAATAACAGGTGTTTTTTCACTACCTGGATAGTTTACGCCTCCATTTAAAGTGGAAAGGGACCTTCACTTTCCCCATACAAACCCTCAGAATGAAGAGGTATCAGTGGAGAAACAAAATTATTTTCGATTGAGAGCATAATTTCACATTAAAACAGTATCGTTGATGTGCTATGTGCAGTAAAACCAGACGATCTGAATAATTCCTGATTCATGCCAGATATTTATTTCACGCTTTGTAAGAGCTAGCTAACTATGTGAACTTTATATGATTAGCATAGGCTACATTGTAATGGCAGCGATAGACGTCCTCAAACTAAGATTCTAGAACCCACTGCCTCAAACGTACTCGGTTACGTGTGGGTAAAATGCAATGTGAGTACAGAGACCAAATTGCTGTTTGCTCCCATACAGTCACACATGCATTTTTGGGGGGGAATGCATTAATTTACTTAGAGATGTCATCCATTGACAGCTAGCTCCTATGGGCTAGTTCAGAGGTTACACCACTCCTTTTGAGCGTGCACTCCTGTACTGTACACACACGACAATATGTTTATTGAATTGTGCATTTGTATTGAATTGTGTGAATTTGCTGGATGTGGGTGTCAATAATACAGTGATGCAATTGATTAATCTTTAAGTTCTTGCGTGTTTTTTTCATAAGATAGACACACACAAAATCAATTAAGTGGAAGCTGCCACTGCTGACTAATGCTTAAACACTGAATTTTACTACTGTGTCATTATGGCATAAATAATCAAAAAGAAGCCAAAATCAGTAAAGGTATCGCAATGTATTTCTAATACAGGAACGGCAAATTGGCATGTTACCTTTTACACAAGAAAATGATTGATTAAATAAATAAATAAATATGCCGCGAGTTTAACCCCCCCAATGGTAGACCCAAAGTTACGCCCTTGCCTACAGGTGCATACCTCCTGCCTCGCCCTTGTGGTCTCTTACATGCAAGGGCTACAGTGTGCAAGAGAGGAATGGAGATACTGACTCATGAGCTGCCTTCAATCATCTTGCCTATTTTGCTTAGCAAAACTCAACAGCAGATTGATATTAGACAGTTGTAAAGCAGTAACCAGACTGAAAAAGTCATGCTGGTGTTTGAATCTGTTTGCTATACAACACTGAGTCGAATGATCTTTGGTAACTTCATGATGATACTCCACTGATGATTTCCCACTGTTGTTGGCTACAGTGGTCCATTAGTGGTTGAGGCAAGGGTTTAGTTGTGATGCCATTATCTAAACACACTGTTGCAACTGAGACCTGTTATCCCTGAGTTTGTTTTGTAAAAGACTGAGGTGGATTGAAAAAGAAAACAAAGCACATGTTATTAATATATTGAACCATTTATTTGAGATTGGAACAGATTACCCATAATTGCGATGTGATGTAAACATTTCACATCTTTTAATTTGCTTCCCCTCAAAGTAAGCCAGTGCCACACAAACAATTGCAAATTAAAGTGCAAAGCTCTTAAAGGCACCCAGTGCAACTTTATGTAAACATTCAATGAAAAATAAACATTCAATTTCTAGTCTTTTTTGCACGTAGTAAGTTTCAATAACTCCATACCATTACATATCGACATTCAAGGAGCAAAGATGAGACGTCGTTGTGTGGTGAGAACTGATAGAAAATCGTAAACAACAACAATCGCCAGTGGGGAGAAGCCATTTTTCCATTGACTGGAACCTGCTTTATTTATTGTAGGTTACCAAAAAATAAAGAAAATGGCGGCGATTGTTGTTGTTATCGATTTTCTATCAGTTCTCACCACACAACGACGTCTCATCTTTGCTGATTGAATGTCGGTATGTAATGGTATGGAGTTATTGAAACTTACTACGTGTAAAAAAGACTAGAAATTGAATGTTTATTTTTAAGCCTCGAAAGTTGCACTGGGTGCCTTTAACGTTAAAAAAAGGAGAAAAAAGATCGTTCAGGCGCACTGGTGGCCAGGCTGTGGTGCTTATCTAATATTATCTCCTGTTGGTTTCACATTGTTTGGGAGCATTCATGATTTGTGTCAAATTTACCCCAAGAGTTTGTCTTTATGACAAAGTATGCTGTGGATTTGCTTGTGTAGAGGTCCTATTCTAGTAACGTAAGGTATTTATCAACTTAAGGAGTAATAGAATAGGTATTATAAAAAGTCTAGGAATTGAATATGTATTTGATCCTCATTGCTGGCTACATTTCGCTAGTTCTGATACTGACTATCTCTGATACTGCTACGCTATCAATTAGGCTACATCGATTCTCTTTTGAAAATCTAGAAATAAATGCCAGTGTCTTTGCAAACTAATGGTGTGTAGACTTGGAAAGTAGGCTTTAAAAGCTAATAAGTACTGGTAAATTATGTGAATCAATTAAAACAAAACTGTTATTAAGCTGAATACAATTATACAACTATCAAGTCCATTGACTATGTATTGATCTGTTTTTCACATATCCAGTTATGGATTATGGAGCAATCCTCATCATTCCAATTTTCAGTTTCAGTTTCAGTTGTCCAAAGTTTCACACAGTCTTGGTCTCCTTTGTAACTGTTTGGCTGGTATTTTGCCCAGAACCTAAAAATAAAGCAATAGAAACTGATTACAGGCGATTGTACAAACACAGAGACATAGTGTGCTCACTTTTCCATAGTTAAGTTTATGAAAATACAATGGCTAGTGTTATTTATTCAGGATCATACTTGGAGGTTAGTGGGCTACCATCAACCCATCTCCATTGCCCTTCAGTGTTGATATCAGACAGCCCAATCCAAGCGTCCTTGTTAAATGATGAGACAAATTCCTGTTGTTTAATACAAACATATTAAGATGAGATGTTAAAACGAGGATATGTACTATTTCATTCCACAGAAGAAGACATTATTGCAGATTCTCGGGTTATTGAGGTTCTCATGTATTCAGGTTACTAACACTGGAGTCGCACAAAATAGGTCTGTAAGCTATTGGCATACAAGTATTTAATAGCTTGTCACACACACACACACAGACACACACACACACACACACACACACAGACACACACACACACACACACACAGACACACACACACACACACACACACACACACACACACACACACACACACACACACCCGCCCACCAACACTCACCTGTTCCTCTTGGCTGTTTATTATAACCAGGTCTGCTCCTCTCCTTTGGCAGTCCAGCCTTGCGTCATCCCAGGACTTGTTCAAAGCTGAGATGTAGTACAGGTGGGAGCTGAAATACCTCCAACCTTTCGGATACAAATATGTGTATGAAAAGCTGAGGGCATGACTAATCTTAAAATATGTCTACAACCATACGTGTGTGGGATCAAAAATATTCGCCAACGCTTAACCTTAAGGCACTGTTAAACCATGTTAAACATGCCCTTAACCCAATTTAGAACACATTTTTTTGTACTTGGAATGGAAATAATTAATATACTTACCCAAGACTAGAAGCCCATTTTGCATTTCGTCTCTGTCTTTCTCAAGGTTGGCATAGCTTGCGTTCAACGACTTTTGATCCATTTTCAGCTCGTTGTAACTGTTCTGCAGCTGGTCACTTTCCTTGGACAAAGTATTGTGGCTGGACTGTAACCGATCTTTCTCTTTGGCCATGTAGGTGTAGCTGGCATTTAACTGGTCCCTCTCCCTGACCAGAGCATTAAAGTTGCTCTCTAACTGTTCTTTCTCTTTTGCTATGATGGTGTTACTGGCTTTCAATTCATCCCTCTCCCTGGTCAGGTTAGCATTAGTGGAGTCTAACTGATCTCTCGCCTGAGTGAGGCTGACAGCAGAGGACTGCAGCTCATTTCTTTCTGTGGAGCTTTTGATCCACAACCCTATGGTGACGATCAGCAGAACACACAGCAGCACCAGACTCACTGTTGCCAACTTGTAGTAGCGCCTGGCCCCTGTGGGAAATCAATTCCAATGAAAGTTAGTTCATGACCAGAAGCTGTTTACATATTCCTGTGTTATTTTCATGAAATTATAAACACAAAAACATTAGTTTGTACCATGATTTATACATTATAGTCCATGTACTGTAAGTAATGATCAGTCAGGGGAAAGCATGATGGGATGTGAGGAGAAAACAAAGAAGATTGATTCACATTTCCTCAAGGAAATACCATTGTTTGGAAGGCAACATATATATATATATATGCTGAAAAGATGTGTGAGCAGATGGATACTTTGCTTCTAAAAGATTTAAAGGTTAGCACCTGGCACAACATGTGCCTACAAAATCAGCAGTTTAAGTTATTTCAATTTGATAAGATAGAAGAAAGAACAGATGATATAAAATAATAGATACAATAATAATAAAGCTTTGACCTTTCCAAAATCAAGTTATAAAACTAGGCAACAACATTCTAGATCCAGATTTCAAAAGCAGCTAGAAGTTCAAAGCTTTCAACCAACCTTTCTGTGAGATGTTAGATTTCTCTGAGTAGCGATTTCTATTGTGCACTATTAACACAACTTGTTGTCTTTATCTTTTATTTAAGCTATATGATGTTTAATGTATATTATATAAAGAAAATTAGACTTGCCTTTTTGCTTAACCTTTGCATCTCCTCTGCCTTCTACTGGCCAGTGACTGCTGGTAGTGTGATCATATATGTCCATATTGTCTGTCAAAATCTGTTTAACTTCAACAATATCATCTATCGCATTCATTTTTACAGACATTTCTGCAGTATGGTCCCTACCAAGTGCAGAGATCAAACTAGCCGTGCGGTCTGGTTCCCTTTTCCTTTAGCCTTGCTTGAAATGATTGCAGTATGGGGAAGCTGAGAATGGAAATCTGCTTTGCAAGCATAAACAACTCTAAAAAAAAGTGTTGAAAAGGACCTCAGATGCCGAGGTCTCATGCCTAGAAGTTCATCTGTGCTGTCAGCATTTCCTTCCAGGAAAAAATAGATAATTACAATAAATCACTACAATGTACAGATCAGTCTATCATAAGGGGCTTTTATTTGATGGTTGTCACATAATTCAGAGATCATGACAGACCTGAAAACAGAAAACTTCATAGCATGAGCTCCTAATGCTTCCTCTGACACAAACAACTGCATTTCTTGCATGAAGTCCCATTCTAAAAAAGCAGCTTCTTAAAAACGTTAGTAAAGACACACCACCTGATAGTATGATTTGATGTTTCCACACAGTAAGCGTGTGTGTATGTGTGTGTGTGTGTGTGTGTGTGTGTGTGTGTGTGTGTGTGTGTGTGTGTGTGTGTGTACGTGTGTGTACGTGTGTGTACGTGTGTGTGTGAATGAGATAATTAACTAATGAATTAAGAGTGAATAAACAATCTAAGAGCTGCCATTGCAGGCCATCCTCTCACACACCCAAGCGTACTCTGTGTGGCATCGCTCATCATTCCAGGAGTTGAGTGGATCAGAGCCGGGGCGACTCACAGCACAGTCTTCCCCACTCCGGAACTTATTGGGCTCCCCTGGCTCCCAGTACCTGAAGACATCAGCACCAGAAAATAAATGGATTGAATGAAAAGGGCATAGATATGAATTGTACTAGGTAGGTTCAATTCATGACAAGGGGAATTAGCAGTTGTACAGTCATTGAGTTCTATGATGTGTCAGTATAAGATATTTCCCTTAGTTAAAGCAGCACTAAGGAGTTTTTGGCTAGGAGCTCCCCCCAGCGGCGAAACCGGTTTGTGTGTTTATGACGAACTAGCTTTGCAACAACTTTGCTAACACAGTCAAACATCGAGCAAGTGCAAGACCAGGAAAAGTAGGACAGCAAATAAACTACTTACTAATCCAGCACAAAGATAGCTAGCTTCGATCCTAGTCGCGCATGCTCAGGCACAAAGGACTGGGCGCCTCTAGAAATCCTCCAGACCGCAGTAATTTCCCTACAGACCCCCGATGGCAATGGCAGAGAGGCCGTATTAAAAGTAAATGTAGCAGCAATCTTTTTGAAGCTGTTATTTTAAGTTAGAATTGTTACATAGTGTTACTTTAAATGGAAATGGCAAAAGCTAGGAATTTAGTTTGCGTCTATGTTGCAGCAAAAATTAGCCAAACGGCTTAATGTGTAAATCTGAAGTGTATTGCAGTCAATAAGCCACAATAGAAGATGGTCCATGGATCTCACCATATGAATGACTGGTCAGTCTTTTTAAAGGAACTTAGTTCCTCCCACTTTTGCTGTTCTTCACGGCCAATAAGAACTGACCCCGTCCTCTCAATCAGAACTTGTTGCGTGTTTGGTAACGCTCCCTTTTCCTGAGGTAAGTGTGGCAAAGTCAATTAATCTGGTTTACAACCTGGCTGTCTACCTTTCAGCAGTCAGCCTGTTTGGTAGTATTTGTCAGCCATTTTGAGTGAGGCTATTCATACTTTAGTACGCACCCTTTAAGTTACAATACATTTTTGATACAAGAAGTGTACTACTGACTTGTGGAATGATATGAAGGATGTGAATCACAAGCACAAACCCCGTTGCAAGTGGCAGCAGTCATTATTAATTTTCAGCTGTCCCAACATGCCCATTCCCTTATGTTATAGCTAAGTATTCTGTGTTCTGGCTATGCTACCGTAGCACACTACTATTCTGAGTTCTTTAGAATGCTTATTGCCGTAACGTTACAAATTCTTCAGGTTGTCAACAACTGCACGTGTACAGGTGTCCATGAATGACCTAAATATAGGGTCTTTCTTTTACCATATTCATCTCTTACCCAGTTATTAATTGTGTGCCATCCACCCACTTCCAACTCATGTTTGTGTTGGTCAGACCAATCCAAATGTGCTTATTCAGCTTTTTGACAAATTCCTATAGAACAAACAAACAAACAAACAAACATTTACTGATGATAGATGATACATGTATAAAGGTAATTGTTCATAGTCCCACACTTTTATGACATAAAGTAATGTGAAAATGCGGCTTTGGCACTGCGCAGTTCAAGCATATCCAACGTCACCATGTGTGATCATTAGGACTATTTTGTCTGCCCGTCTGCAGGTCTGCTTGACATTGATGGCATAGGCTTACACATTCTTCTGGGAATCTGCCAACATGACATCACTTAATCATCCCCATATTTCGTTCTGTACCTCAAGCTCTGTCTTTTGCTCTCTCGACCCACTGTAGCAAACTGTATTTATTCACAATTAAAACAACCTTCATGGTTAAAAGTAGAGGATATTAGATATCAGTTAGGGCACATGTTACTTAAGGGGCAGCAATAATCTATATGTTTGTTTTGCATCCTAGTAAGGCAATGCATAATTCTCACCACACTGCACACCCACCTGTTCCTCTCTGCTGTTGATGATCACCAGGTCTGCTCCTCTCTCTCTGCAGTCCTGTCTGCTGTCTCTCCAGCTCTTTCTCCCAGCGGAGGTGAAGTAGATACTGGAGCCAAGTCTCCTCCACCCCACAGGACACGTTTCCTCTAAAACACACAGGCAAAATATGCACGATCACACTCTTCAGCCAGTAAAGGCCCAAAGCTGGTTACAGATACATACTCAGGTCTTAACATAAGGCTTCAAACATTTAAAAGCAGTGGTGTAGTCCAGGGTATACGCAGGTATACAGAGTATACCCACTTATTTTTCAGTCAGCATTGAGTATACCCACTTCTCAAAACAGGGCTGTATGGGCTGCTTAAGAAATTAAGAGTATACCCACTTCTCCAGGGACCACTACACCACTGTTTAAAAGTGCCTCTTAACAAGGGGAAGTCCTTAGAGATCTGACATGGACCTAATTGTTATCACTAGAAGGACATAAGCACTAAGGAATTTACTCTTGAGGTTAGAGGTTTGGTTCTATTTATTCATTGTTGAGTTGTGTAGCAGAATGATTATGGACATACTGTTTTAATTTTAGTTAGACACAGGAAAAGATTTTGAATTCCTTGTGCTATTGGTTGGGGACTTTCAACAGTGGCCATTCCTCTCACTGTCACATGGAAGTACTCATAGCCTGTAACCTAACCTAACCAATATAACAACAGTATATGCCCAAACAAAGCTCCTGTGCAGAAGGATAAATCAGCAATGCAATGCTGGAGACAGCCACAACATGCATGTTGAACCCTATATCCTTAAAAAGGCCCTTCTTCACAATACAACTGTTTGTACCCCACAAGTGCTGAACACAACATGGCTGCCCAACCATCTGCTATCTGCTCTTAGCATACGTAAGCCTTCCTTTCAAATGTTTCTTCAATCTTCAAAGGAAACTGTTAACTCAATAACTCAAACTCCAAATACAACACCGTGTCTGATCCCAGTCACAACAATTTAAGTTTGAAATTGTCTACCATGTAACATATAACATCTGGATAGCCTACATACTTAAAATCGGTTTCTCAGGTAGGATACTCATGTCTTACCGATTCTGCCCTGCAGAGTGTCTAAATCACTTTGAAGCTTGCTAATCCTCTTGGTGTCTGTGTTGTGACTTGCTGCCAAGGTGTCTTTTTGGGTACGGCATGCATCATACTCCAACTGGAGATACTTGCTCTGCTCAGTGAGGTTGGCGAGAAGAGGGTTCTCCTCAGCATTACTGAAGGCTTTATCTGTAAGGCAGATTACCATTGTTGTGTATTTGCACTTGCACAACATACATTAAATAAACACCGGAGTTAAGTTAACGATGCCTTTACTGGATTTCTTTAACACGTTACAAACATGAACCTTCTGCTCTAGTTCAGAGTATCAATGCACGCTCAGTACTACATCAATGGTATCCCATAACAGAAAAGTAGTTCCTATAACTTTAACTAAAAGTAGTTCCCATAATAGATATGTATGTGAACATAACAACCATGAATAAACAATCACACCAAAGAGCATTCTTTCTTCTGTTATTGTTTGTTCTGTGTAAGTCAAAAGTATACATAGTTTTGAGATGTTTACAAATGGTTATTTAGAAATTGTGTTTCGACTCTGGGCCTGTACTCACAATGGACACAAAGAGATATGGTAGCAGCCAGTAGAATAGCACACAGCAGACCCAAACATATTGTGGTCTTTCGGTAATATCTGTGGACTCGTTCTTTCGAGACGTCACACCCTGTTTTCTGCACATGTTCAGGGCAATTCCCTTGGAAATATGAAACACAGGGCATTCAGGGACAACATCAGAGAGGTAATGGAGTAATACAAAATAACTAAAATAACGTAATGTACAATAGGGCTCCGTGGGGCATACATCCTAGACAAGGAAATAAATAACATGAACCAACAATGAAGCATATACAGGTTTGTTTGCAAAAAGGTTATTAAGCAGTTTAGTTATAACATTTCATAGTGTTTCTATATAAATAATAAATTAGTATTTTATTGTAGGCCCATTCTACTCTATTTTATTGTAGGCCCATATAGATATAGAAAGTTTTCATCTTGATCTTTAAATTGTTTTAAATAATTGTGTCGTGGAGGTATGTAAAAGATTCTCAAATGGCAGCATCTGGGAGTGATTTTGACTGTTTCATATTCTAAAATTAACTTGTCATTATGGCCAGTGAAAAAACACTTTAAATCCATAGCCCTTTAAATACTATGGATATGGTTATGCATTTGGGATTAATATACTTCCCACTTGCAAAGATCTACCACACAAGATGTAGTGTCAAGTGAATAGCACAAAAAGACGTATTTCAGGTGGCAGTTTGCATATTTACATTTCTTTTCATTTGCATTTTTGTGTTGTCTGGCCCTGTTGTCTGTGGGACTGACCTCACTGATACTAAACCACATTTCTGTGAAAGCTGAGGTGGGGTTTCGTTTAACATCTTAGTGGGAGGGATTTCTGTTACTAACAAGTTCATGGCATATATCAAGTCATTTCTGTACTCTAAAGCGCATTCAATAAAAATGATTCTGCAGGTTCTGTTAGATTGTAGACTGAACAGGCAAAATTATCAATCGGCGGCGGTCATGATCATTTTAAAGATATATTTGTATGAATCAAAAATACTTTCAAAGAACATTTTCATACAAGCCACATAGAAAGGCTGATATAACCACAGCTATTCCCATCATTTTATTTGCCTGTGGTGTGATGACCTTACTCTATTACGTTGTCACCACAGCACCCTCCTTACTAATACGGGTCCAGCTTTTACTTCTTTTTTCATTAGCTTCTTTTTAAATGTCATCATATTCTCCCACGCACGGCCATGCAAGAACGTGTATTGAATTAAAGTTGTCAGCAGAGTCTATTACTCCGTCATCAGTTTTGATCAGGGTAAAACAAGTCATTGTCCAGACAATGTGCTGACCTCTTCCCCGATATTGCTGTGCTTCCTGAAAATTCTTTGTGGGAAGTGTTTCAAAATGCATTTGTTTAAAATTTTACAAATATGTGCAAACATCCAATAAATAAGCTGAAAAAGGAATAACACAAAGAATAGAATATTCTGTTATAAACTGTGTCATTGCCTCATGACTTCAGACTGAATTATTAGGTCTAGAAGCATTTTTATTTCTTGACAAAAATAAGTTTTCAAATATATATTGCATATACCATTTGGTGATAAAAACCATGGTGAAATGGGGGTGAAAATGTTTCGTAATAATAATACAGTGAATAACCTATAATACATATGTACTCCCACATTGACCTTTAAGCTCTGTGAGTGTGAGTGGGTGCGTGTGTTTGTGCGTGTGTTTTATGCTTACCTGCAGATTGAGGGTGATGGCCATCACCTATAGTTGCATACACATCACCATCAATATCAAGGGTAGCATAAACTTTAGTACATTTGTCCATGGCTGAACGCACTAACCTCAGGACTCAACTGGTTGAGCTGTTTGTCTCTAGTCGTTTCAACCTTGACTGCAGAAAATGGAGAACTAAAAACGAAACAAAGAATAACTCTATCTAACATTATCTGAAAAAAATGTCTCTGCCTAACAGTTGCTTGTCTCTCTCCATTCCCCATTCAATGATCGTACATACTGACTTTTACTTCATCATGTTGTTTCCAAGACGGAAATCCGCAATTAACCCAATAATTCCACCCAGGAACCTAACTAAACAATAGAGCTGTTAGAAAAATAAAGAATTGCTTGATCCAGACAGGTAGGGGTAGGGTTGTAAAGCCTGCAGTATTTCTAAGATGTCTTTTGGATGCCTGTTTTTATGAATCTGGTGCCAAATACACACTTGATCTCCGATGCAATTGTTTATTTACAAGGAAGGCAATTGCTGTGGACTTTATAATCTTTTTTGAAATGTGTAACAATATATTCTGTTCATCTCTGAATCTGCTGGCATGCATTGCGTTAGTAACCCTAGAATACTATGCTCTAAATGGAAATGTAAAGCAATTACTTAGACTCAGTTAAGAATGCAGTCCTTGACTACTGTTATAAAGCCTGATTCAGCATAAACCGTTATGACCAAAAAAAAACACGCAATATGCAGAAAACTAATATGTGAGTGCATGTGATTTCCTGTGCTTATGTTCTTAGCTTCCCTTTTCATGGTTTTGTATGTTCCTTAAATTAGTCTCCGGGGCACTGACCCTTCATGACCATCGAAGAAAACATCAAATGCTACTTACAATGCAGTTTATTCATTATAATTTGTAAGTGGTATCTGATGTAGTCGAGATACAGTTGCTTATACACAAAGTTCCTCCAGCTACAGAACCCTTATCCCCATTTGAAGCCCAAAGAGTATCGGTAGCCCATAAATACTTGTACAGCTGGTCTGGTGTATGACTCCAACTGAACTGCACATTCACAGTTTATAATCGAGTGTCCAGGCCAGACTCATAACTATAGCCATCAGTCCTGTTGTCCTGTGCTCTGGGCCTCTAGACCTTGAGTGAAAGCAGTGGAAGCGTAACTATGGGCCACAGCCAGATGTAGAGGTTAAGGCAGTGCCCTGCGCTGGAGGTGGTGGCTATCTGAGTCAGTGTGGCATTGGCTGTGTGAGTCTGAGGGGTGCTGGCTATGGGAGTCTGAGGGGTGGTGGTGGCAGAGGAGAGGTCTCTAATAGAAGCAGAGCAGACACCAGCATTGCCCACATTGTCAACCATGACCAGTTCCACCACCTCTGAACAGCAGGAGGCGCTGTAGGACGCGAAGGTGATGCCTGCGCCAGAGGAGCTGGTGCTGAGGGTGCCATTGCCCTGCTGGAGTGTTACAAGAACAATGCCTGTCCCATTGCCATCAGTCAGGCTGGCAGAGAGCTGCCACGTAGCCTGGCTGCAGTCTTGTGGACAGTTGGCAGTGAGGTCCACTTGGCACACAGGACGGGTGAAGTCAGTCACCTGTGGAAAAGAAACCAAAGGCCTGGCTCAGTTTGACATTAAATGACTGGTAGTCAAGTGGGCCTACCTAAAGAAACCTTAAAGTTACCTTAGTGGCAACAGCAAAGCTAATGACAATATAGTTGGAGTCGACAGCTCCAGGAGCTTCTGCCTCGATGGTCAGCGTGACGTCGGTGCCTGAAGGGGTGTCTGACGGAGCTGTGAGAGTCACTGTGCCCTCAGCACGGCCTCCAGCCTCCAGAGTCACACTGCTGGGGAAAGACACGCTGAAGCCGCGGTCGTTCCTCACTCGGATGGTATAGCTACCTGCTGTGGTATTGGTTTCCACTGTGAAGGGCACAGTAATGGCCGCTCCAGGTTCCAAAGTGCCGTTTAATGAGGCCTGGGATGAGGAGGCATCATAAGAAAACAGCTTTAGTGTCGTCAGTTGTCATGGCTCTGCCAGTATCTTCTCCAACCTAAATGCATTTTGATTGCCTCATCTATAAAATATGATATTAATAAAATATGAGTAAACATTGATAGAAACGGACATATAAAGTATCTAGAGCCTCGGGATTACCATGCATCTGGGGTAAGTCAAAAAATGGGAAAGAAAAGATAATCTTGAGGTCAAATGTTCCACATTGAAATTGCCTAATAATACAACATCTCAAACATGACACATGCAAAAGATTCTGACTTTAAGGAGGAATTAGAAGTTAAAACACTGTTAGCTCACCGTCACAGCCACCCTGGAGGCCCTGAGCTGTGTGGAGGACTGCCGTAGGAAGAGGATGGGGGAGGACCGGGAGGCCCCGCTGGTTTCCCCCCTCAGATGGATGATGAAGTTTCCCACTGGCGGTTCGTCGACTGTTACCAGGAACGCCCCACCTCCCAATGCCTCCACGGTTCCATTTACAGCCCCAGATCCAGAGACAGGCACCAGAGCCACCTCAGTCACCCTAAAGGAACCACTTCCTGTTACTGACATCAAGAGGGTAGCGCTCTTACCTGTTTTGGAAAGACAATTGATTATTCAGTGGTCATAAACACAATAAAACAAATTTTCCAAAAGATGAAATCAAGGTGGTGCTTCTTTCTGTCCCCTACATCCAAATATCAGTCATGTACAGATTGAGCTGATGTACTCCTGCAGCAGCACCTTATTTACATGCACTAGTGCTGAAGTGCCCTTGAGCAAGGCACCTAGCCCCGATCACTGCTCCCTGGGCGCCGCCAAAGGCAGCTCACTGCTCCGGGTTAGTGTGTAACTGCACTTTACTGTGTGTGTGTCACTACCCTGGATGGGTTAAATGCAGAGGTGGATTTCAGAGTGTGTGTGTGTCTACACCACCTCTGCCATAGAGTCACTTTCACTTCACTATTGGAGTGCTGTGAACATACCAACGGATGGACGACTCTGTTTTAGGCTAAAATCTCCATGTGCTCCGCTAAAGGCCTCCACAAAGTTGAACAAGAAGTTGATGGAACTTTGACCTGCACAGAAACACAAACAGAGGCACACACAGTGTGAAGTTTCATGTAGGTAATCGCTATGTTCCATCATATTTCTCTGCACAAAATGTTGGGATCTGCTCACCTGTGACTTTGACAGTAAATGTTGCTGTGGAGTTGATGGTGATTTCCCACAGTCCTGTGCGATTGTGGGTATTGACTTGCATACGCTGTAGGTTTCCCACCCTCTGAATCGTACCCAGAGGTCCCTCTGACACCTCATGGCTCTGTGACTCGCCTGAAATGGTAAAAATATGAATTGAAGGAAAAAGAGACATACTTTGTCAAAACATTGAACAATGCAAGTAACATATAAAATATCTGTCTAAATATCTAATATTTACACAGACATGGGTGATGGACCCCCGACCCCCCCCCCCCCCCCTTCCAACCTGTGGGACTGTTAAGAGTAAACGCAGGTGAGGACCCTGTGATGTAGAGCGTCACATTGGACACCAACTCGTCCAGCAGGAAGGAGAGGTTCTCAGCCCCCACCGGGGTCCTCCCTGCCTGGAGCAGGGTCACCTGAGGGGGGCAGAATGACATTTTATTAACAGCACAGCACAGAAAGCCAAGCTAACCAGTCTTTAAAACACAAAATTATCAATGTGAAAAGCTATCGGGTACCAGATTAAAAAATCTGTAAGCAAAAGAAAAAGCAGTCTTTAAAACACAAAATTATCCCTCCATCCCTAATCAATGTGGAAACCTATCGGGTACCAGATTAAAAAATCTAAAAGCAAAAAAAAAGCAGTCTTGAAAACTTTTAAAGCAGTCTTTAAAACACAAAATTATCCCTCCATCCCTAATCAATGAGCAAACCTATCGGGTATCAGATTAAAAAATCTAAAAGCAAAAAAAAAGCAGTCTTGAAAACTTTTAAAGCAGTCTTGAAAACTTTTAAAGCAGTCTTTAAAACACAAAATTATCCCTCCATCCCTAATCAATGAGGAAACCTATCGGGTACCAGATTAAAAAATCTAAAAGCAAAAAAAAGCAGTCTTGAAAACTTTTAAAGCAGTCTTTAAAACACAAAATTACCCCCCCATCCCTAATCAATGTGGAAAGCTATCGGGTGCCAGATTAAAAAATCTGTAAGCAAAAAAAAAAGCAGTCTTTAAAACACAAAATTATCCCTCCATCCCTAATCAATGTGGAAAGCTATCGGGTACCAGATTAAAAAATCTGTAAGCAAAAAAAAAAGCAGTCTTTAAAACACAAAATTATCCCTCCATCCCTAATCAATGAGGAAACCTATCGGGTACCAGATTAAAAAATCTAAAAGCAAAAAAAAGCAGTCTTGAAAACTTTTAAAGCAGTCTTTAAAACACAAAATTACCCCCCCATCCCTAATCAATGTGGAAAGCTATCGGGTACCAGATTAAAAAATCTGTAAGCAAAAAAAAAAGCAGTCTTTAAAACACAAAATTATCCCTCCATCCCTAATCAATGAGGAAACCTATCGGGTACCAGATTAAAAAATCTAAAAGCAAAAAAAAAGCAGTCTTGAAAACTTTTAAAGCAGTCTTTAAAACACAAAATCATCCCCCCCATCCCTTATCAATGTGGAAACCTATCGGGTACCAGATTAAAAAATCTAAAAGCAAAAAAAAAGCAGTCTTGAAAACTTTTAAAGCAGTCTTTAAAACACAAAATTATCCCCCCCATCCCTAATCAATGAGGAAACCTATCGGGTACCAGATTAAAAAAATCTAAAAGCAAAAAAAAAGCAGTCTTGAAAACTTTTAAAGCAGTCTTGAAAACTTTTAAAGCAGTCTTTAAAACACAAAATTATCCTTCCATCCCTAATCAATGAGGAAACCTATCGGGTACCAGATTAAAAAATCTAAAAGCAAAAAAAAGCAGTCTTGAAAACTTTTAAAGCAGTCTTTAAAACACAAAATTACCCCCCCATCCCTAATCAATGTGGAAAGCTATCGGGTACCAGATTAAAAAATCTGTAAGCAAAAAAAAAAGCAGTCTTTAAAACACAAAATGATCCCTCCATCCCTAATCAATGTGGAAACCTATCGGGTACCAGAGCAGGGGTTGAGGAGTCCTCTATAATCACAGTGGCCTGAGGCAGAGAGGACTTGGACACCTCGATGGCCTGGCCCCCTGAAGCCTGTGCTAGGTCCCGGTAGAGCTGAGCATCTGCCTCAGCTAAGCGATTTGACGGAGGGCTCCCAGAGCCCTGACGGCGACGTGCTGAGCGGGAAGAGTCAGTTAGCATGAAGGTGACCTATATGGGACAAGATATGTGCTTTTAAAGAGCATACAAAAACATGAGACATATAACACACAAAGAGTATCTGCACAGTTCTGAACAGAATATGGGACATATTACACACAAAAAGTATCTACACAGTTCTGAACAGAATATGTAAACACTACCAAGATATGCAGTCTCAGATTAACAAGCAACACCTAGTTTGCAAACGTTTTGAATACAATAAAAAAGCATATACAGCTAGTTGACATAAAAACAGACAAAAAGCCTACAGACAAGAACACAGACAGTGACACAGCGACACCTTGCTTTTTGGTTGATCCCACCAAATTCACCTTTGACTTGGTGCTCTCAGTCAGTGCAGTCACAGTGCTCTTCAGCTCCGCATCTTTGGCAGGAGCGTCGGTGAAGACAAAGATGTCAGAGGAAGCGGGAGCTGCAGTGAGCGCCAGCTGGTCATATGACGACAACGGAACCCTACCGTTTACTCATGCTTAAGCATACAATCATTCCTGACAACTGTCAAAACTGGAGACAAATTTTCTTAATTCATGATAGCTAACGTGATCTTTACATAATATAAATTTAACTAAATGTGAACACATAAAACCACTGTTAAAACACTCAGTCTTAGAGGGTAATCAATGATGTGGATTGAGTCACTAGATAATGATATTAATTGATTTAAGGGAAGGTTACAGTTTTAGCTCATACATACATACCAGTAGTCCTGATAAGCTCATTTCAGGAATATCCCCTCCACCCGAGGCACTGAGCTTGTTGATGTACTGCTTGAAAATATCTGCATCAGTTGTCCTGATCAGTGGCCCGAAGTCTGTACAATCACAAGCAGAGACACCAGCAGTCAATGAACATGTGTAACGACAAGATCTGTGCATTTTTTATACACTTCATTTTTTATATACTTCATTTTTTATGTACTTCATTTTTTATAAACTTAATTTCTGAGTTCTTTATTGTGTTTTGTTTATTTATTTTGTCTGTTTTGTTTTATTATAGTTTGTTTATTTATTGTTCTTCTGTATTTTGTAGCTTCAGTCAGGGCATTGCTGCAAAAGAGCCCTGTGCTCAGTCAATTCTCCCTGAATAAACAATGATAATGAAAATGAATGATTTCACTGCTGAGGTCATCCATCCTCTCTAATGTTAGATGAGAGTGCGCCCCCTGCTGGCCTGACCTGGGTCATTGAATGGGACCAGGATGTACTCTGAGGGCTCCTCCTGGGTGCCACGTTTGAGATCGATGATGGAGAATGAGACCCGCTTTGCCTCGGCGATGTCGTCAGACATGCTGCCTGTGGTATCAACCACGAAACAAAGCACGGATGACTGTGACACTCCCACTAATCTGATGGACAAAAGACAGAGAGGAGGTGAGAGAGAGAGGTTGGTTTTTAATGCACAAACAGCTGTTATCCTGTATGAATGTTTTGACTTCCGGCAAAGTGGTAAAATACAGACAAGTTTTCAATCATTCTATCAGTCAGCCTCAGTGGTGTAGTCCACAGGTATACACAGGTATACGGAGTATACCCACTTATTTTTCAGTCAGCATTGCGTATACCCACTTCTCAAAACAGGGCGTTTATCCTGTGGTGTATGGGCTGCTCCAAAAAAAGTTAAAGAGTATACCCACTTCTTCAGGGACCACCACCACACCACTGGCCAGCCTGTATTACCGCAGGAAGTCTTTGTCCCCGGTGGTCAGTCTGATGTCCTCCAGGAGCTCCATGGTGGCGTTGATGGCCACCTGTGCTGCTCGCAGGTGCAGGTGCCCATGGCTCGCTGTGGTGTCATCCTTGTTAATCCCACCGACTGGATCCTGATAACTGGTCCGGTCAAAAGAACCACCATGGCTGCACTTTCCTGCAGTGAGTTGGGCACACATTAATGCTATATGTTGATGTCTCTGATGGGCTATGAGCATCAGTAGAGCATTCATGAACAAATGAGCAGGAAAGAAAAAAAACAATGAAATCAGTTGTGCCATTGGCTCAGGGCTGATGTGTAACCCTTTAGAACTACATTTCCCAGAGTTCTGCAGTGATTGTTATAGGAGGGAGTCTAAAGCACTGATATGTGTCTTTGGGAATATATGTGAACATGGCAACCTGGTGGCTTGACTGGGGATAAGAGGCTGAAGTATCCTGATGTGAGTTTCTTCTCCTGTAGGATATCAGGTAGGAGGTTATCACTGCAGTTTCCTCCTGTACAGTTTCTGCAGGTGGCTCTATCAGTACCTGGGGAAAAGAAATATTGCGCAGTGTGTTTGAGCATAGATGAGAGAAAGAGAGTGGGTGTAAGGAACAGTTTTGTGTAATGTTTATCTAAGAACAATGCCTGACAGGTAATGCAAAAAAAGATTGAGTGAGTGACATGAGAAGGTGGTGACACAAGTGATGTGAGAAGCTAAGAGAAAATGTGTTGTTTCAAGAGTACCTCAGGTGGCTTTGAATGCATTAGCCGTCAAATATACCATCCACACACACCATGACCCACACATCCACACCCACACCCCCCCCCCCCCCCCCCCCCCCACACACACACACACACACACACACCTGCCAGATTATCCAAAGGCGTGTCTGCCCTGATCAAAGTGGAGAATGGTACTGTGTTTCCTATCTCTATCCAGTTACTGTGGCTGTAGAAGTCCTGTGCAAAAAAGAGATGTTGATTGTCATTAGTGTTAATGTTAAAGTGAGAAGGTGTCCCATCTGTCTATTGCAGACCAACGGAAGGAGCTGAAAGAGGCTCTGTCCATCTGTTTACATGGCAACATTAGTGTGTGGGAAGAGTGAGCTTTTACTGTCAGCAGTGCTGACTGACAGGACAAGCCATGGGTGTGCCTGCTGAACGTCAACACTCAAGGTATGTTCTATTGACCAACACTTGCTTCCTATGAAGAAGGGGTGTTTGGTGAACTAAAATTTGTATTTGTATGTAATCCCTAAGTAGGTGTAGCCTAGGCAAATGTACATATAACGTCATACATTGAGTCCAATATGTGTGCCTTTCTGTATAATGTATTTGAATTTGTGAACATCCCTATTATGCAGATGACAACCTTACAAATGGAGCAAGTCTAAGAATTGACTATGCACTTCCAATGACTCTGACAGGAGCTTTAGCCTGCACACCACACAATTCGTAAATGTACTACAAAAGAAGTCAGTACCTAGAGTTAAAGAGTGAAACCAAACTGTCTTGCTGTTTAGTTCATGATTTTCAAAATGTCTCCAAACAACACATCATGAAGCTAGGAGAATCCAGGGCATAACAACTGAAACTCTCCAACAACCAACCACTCTGTGTGACAACAGCTCTACCTCATCCACAGCAACCGCTCAAGAACACACACACTTATTAAGAACACACGCTTTCACCTGCAGTGTGTGACAGGCAGCACCCAAGCTGATTCTGGCAGAGATGAAGCTCCCGTGCTTCACGGCAGCCTTGACGGCAGCGGCACCCTGGGCCACCACGTCTCGCCCTTCAGCGAATGTCTCGTCATCGAAGTGGTGCGGAGCGCTCAGAGCCTGAAGAACGTCCACAGCCGCATTGCTGAGGTACGTATGAGTCACCGCTGACTGGAAGGCCAGGGCCGACAAGAGGGAGGACCCCCCTGGGGAGCAAGCCCGCAGCAGGGCGTACGCGGTCAGATTATCATCAATCTGAGAGACGGGGTTGATAAGGGAGAGCAGTGAAGAACAAAGCAAGATTAATAAATGACTAGAGATCATAAGAACATAGTTAGAATAAAATCTGTATGGCTCATGCAGTCTCTCTAAGCTTCATGAAATGTAACACTACAGAAGCCTCCTACACTGTCTCAATAACTTGTCAAACTAGATTTTCACCAAAGGCTACAAGGTCTTCCATGCTTCATCACACTGATATGACTCAGTGATACTGGTTTGCCACTTTAATATATTTTGTTTTTGAATGTCCCCTATTTTTTAGTTTTTAAATCAGTGTATATTACAGTGATAGCCGTGTAGATCTGTGAATTTAGACTGAACTTCCAGCGCATCCCTCACTCTATCTCTCTCTAAGGGGTGTGTCAGATGAGTTCCCGGTCTCTTACAGGCAAGGTGAAGTCCTGGCCTTGGGCTGCGGCCATCGCACGGCACACTTGGCCAGTCTTGCGGTAGATGGCCCTCTGGGTGATGTCACGGTGTGTGAGAGAGTCACCCCCAGGAGAGAGCAGCGGCTTGAAGGTTTGGGTGAGCGGGCAGAAGAACAGCGTCAGCCAGAGCAGAGATGCGTGGGCCGTCACTGAAGAGAACATGATGACGGAGCTCGGATCCACAAAGAGTTCCTGGGCAGAGAAAAGGATTGACCTTTCTTTTAATGATTGCCATTTCCTCTTGTTCTCTCTCTCTCACACACACACACTTCCCCACTCCACCTCATTCACCCTTTCCAACACACAAAACTTTACCATGGAAACATTTTTTTGTATTCTTATACTACTTGATGTTCTGTATTCTTTATAAATACTCATTTGACTAAAGATTGCTGCTTCAGACACAACAACAGTGACAGCAAAGATCAACTCTCTCAAATTCAAATCCACTGAGATAAAATACAAAGGAACCAAGCTAACAAGCAACTGGTACTACAGGCCATTTGCTGGCATTTGATTCGCTGGTTACTGATAAAGGCAATGAGGCAAACTCAAAACAGCTGTGGCTGTTAGATAAATGGAGACTTGTAAAGCTCATACTATAGAAGATTGAATAGAGTTGTTTGTCTGTCTAGGAGCACGTATTGCCATGCTATCAGCAAAGGTGGTTTCAGGTCAATTTTTCTAGTTCAGCTGACATTAGAACATTTGAAATGTTTCTGTTTTTCTCTCAGGGAGTGCTGGCTATGCTATTTAAACAAAGCTCATGTTCTGAGGTAAGGGGTTTCACCCAAGGCCCAAATGAAAGGATTCAGGTAAGGTTTGTTTAGTACATGTTTGATCAGTACCACATCAAAGATTGGTTAGAAATGTGAATCACTTGCTATCACACTTGCAATATGACACAATTCAAATTATACTTTTTTATATATATATATATATATATATATATATATATATATATAACACATACAATTGTATGTTTCTGTAAATCAATCAACAAGTTAAACAAAAAAAATCAGATTATTAGAATAATTTTTCTACCTTGTGCTGGGTGAGGACCGGTCTAAGTGCTCGGGACGGGAGCTTTTCACCTGCTCAGGTGAGTCCCTGGTATTTATGCTGGCATCCACTCCTCCCTCACTAACTGACTCACTGTCACACAACTCCCCAACGACACAGACGAGTGTGAAGGAAATTTTCACCAGCCTTGTTTCACCAGCCATGTTTCACCAGCCATGTTTCACCATGTTTAATCAGCAAAGCAAAGCGTGTTTGTGTGGTGTGTTCACGACTACACACCATGATGTGAGATTTCACGGGAATGGTATCTTAAGATGCTCTTATCTAAAACAACAATAAAATGCACAATCCCTCTCTGCTTAAGACAAAGCTGTTCTGAGAAATTAACAACTCTCATTAAGACTCATCAAATTCCTTTATCTCCGTATTCCTCAACCAGAGGGAATCCCTCATGCTCCCACTCCTGACTCCTCAAACCATTAAAATCTGGGACACATCCACTCACCCCCAGCTGTGCACACAGGCCTCAGCCAATCAGGGGTTTAATAATGGTCAGGTGAGGTGGGGACCAAAGGGAAAGATGAGAAAATGTGTGGATAGTGCAGTTTCCAACTTTTTAACTCTTATTTTGACCATTTGAATAGTAAAGAGTGGAAACGCTTGGAATTAGCATAAAATCTTAAAAATAGAATAAGATCTTTATTTACTGGAAGAGGGTAGATTAACTCCCGATTCGCTTGGGGTATACTGCAACTAAGGTTGAGTTCAAATTCAAATCAAATTTGTTGTGTTTGTATTAGGTGTTTCTGGTCAGATTGCCCTGATAAGCTACAGTTTTGAAACAACAGCTATTCACAAGTCCTCACTTGATTAGGAGAGTAAAAATGTAAGTCACATAACACAGCAAATGGAAACGTGCACTGACTTACATTATTTTTAGCTACATTTTGAAACCCACTTAATTTGACAAATAAGACATATCGCACTAAGCTGTAGGTGCTGCCCTTTGAGAGAACTGAAACACTCAAATAAAATGAAAATTAGAATTAAAGGGTGCAAGGCTACTATTTCTAACAAGTTTTAATCTATTTTCGATTCTTGTGCAGCATCAGCACCATCATTGTGTAATGTGACAGGGTTTGAAATGCGATTGGGCATCAGATAAAAGATGAATGGGAATGGAAAAAACAAGAATTGAGGGGATATATGTCTTAAGCGCATGTGTGTGGGTTTGCGTCTGTGCCTGTGAGTGAGAGAGCGAGAGAGAGAAAGAGAGAAAGATGTCATAATGTCTCATTGTTGCCCTTCAGTGCACCAGGAAGAGTTCTATTGCTCCATTGTTCTTGTAAATGCCATTGCTCAATGTGGGACAGGTGTCTGTGTTGACGGGTATTTCTAAATCTACATCAAGCAGACCACATGCAAGGGCGTTCAGACCACAGTATGCAGTCAGCAACTTTGTGCTGCAACCATGCAATGAGACACCTTTTCATGAAGCATCAATGCATTTAGCTGTACAAATAATGTCATGTTCGTGTGTTTATGTATTTTTTTTGTTTATGTTTGCTGTATGTGCGTATTTGTTATATGATGCATAACATTATATTTCTTCCTTTCTTTTCAATCTCTGTTTTGCACACTATTTTTGAGTAAAATATCAATGGTGTACTTAAATTCTTTTATGCTTATTCTAGGTTGCAATAAAATGAGTACATTTGTCCGGTTACTCTAGATGTCACTCTGCCTGTAACAGTACTCTATTTACTGTCTTTCATCCATTCTACTGTCCAGAAGGTCCAGCTGACATATGTCCTCTGTCTCAATATCTACAACAGCTTGAAAAGCTTAGTCATAAACATGTTTAAGATAATAATCATGAATACGTTTATAGATGGAGATGACTCAGACTGTGAGTGTGCGTTCAGTGGAAATAAAATGTGGTCATTCTTTCCCCACCCCTCTCTCTTTGTGTGTGTGTGTGTGTGTGTGTGTGTGTGTGTGTGTGTGTGTGTGTGTGTGTGTGTGTGTGTGTGTGTGTGTGTGTGTGTGTGTCTATTGGTGTAACCACTGGCACTGATGTGTCAAGCTGATACCACAGTTACAGGAAGGATATTTGCTCAAGATCCTGTGATAACATGGTGATGGTTGAACCAACAGAAATACACTTGTTATCCCTACTCCTGTATGCAGGGTTATATGTCTCTGGTCTACAGTTTACTTCAAAATGGGATTCATTGTCCTTGCTTTGGATTTACAGTGTTGTCTTTCAAAACTCTCAGCAGGTCATGTCATGAGACGATAATAGAGAATTTGTATATAGTACTGCTTCATTGACCATCTGATCAGACATTGTATATCAGGGTGTCCATTTTCTAAACTGTATCTTTCTCATTCTCATTATTCATCCCATCCCAACTCCTTCCCTATTGCCGGCTGTCTTCTTTCTTAAGAACATGGTTTTCTTTTTATACATTAGTTTCTCCGCATGGCCATGATGCATGTTTACCAGCCTGCTTGAGCACAGCACAGCACCCTGCAGGTTTCTGGCCAGAGGCCTTGCCTAGCATGCTTTGTCTGTTAGCAGCGCGATGTTGCGTGTCAAGTGAGGTGTGAAAACGCAAGCACCAACAGACCAAACTGAAAAAGTGCCCTGATCACACAACCTTAAACAAAATAGGCTACATCATACAACAAAAGAGTTTGTAGTGCAAGGTGACTTATGTTGACTTATTACCCTATTCATACTATAAAAACTAGTAGGATTGGTGACTGCAAATTCTATTCTACTGTGTTGATTTTCATTCATTTTCATTCTACTGAAAATCCTGAAAGAAATATTAACATTGCCACCCACCTTGTTTGTTTGTGCTGGACACGTAATGAAAAAAGCCTTGTTATTTTCATACATCGCTGGTGGAGATCCCTTCAGCGATACTCCAGTTGACCACCTCATATGTGAGAGTCAGTAATCACAAAGTGTATACTCAGAGGAATGGATGTTCCTCAAATACACCCATTACAACACTGTTGAGCTCAAATCCTGGACCGAGAGTCAAAGACGCTACAAAGAAAGGTTACTTGTGCTACAGTAATAAAAGGTTCAGTAAATATTTTTTGTGGTGAAAACATGGATATGCTTCTGGACTTAAAATGATGCCATAACTCCTAAGACACAACAGCTAAAATAAATATTACCGTGCACTTTACACACTAAAGATCTCTTTCTGCCCATTTTATATATTTGTTTACATGCAAAGGTCTTCTAAATGTTCAAAAATGAAGAAAAAAAAAACGCCACAATGTATTTGCATGCATAAAAGGCACAGGAACAACTGTCATCTATGTTTGAGACATATTTAATTAATGGAAGGAAGTATAGAAGCACATCAATTGTTTCACCACAAGCTACTAACTGTTCAGAACAGAGATAAGCAGGTTAGGGCAACATAAGTAGAGTTTGGGGTTTAGGTATACTTCATCCATTTTGTTGATTAACATCATAGTGTCTCATTGTTGCCCTTCAGTGCAGCAGGAAGAGTTCTATTGCTCCATTGTACTTGTAAATGCCATTGCTCAATGTGAGACAGCATCATCACAATGGTTGTGCTTACTGGGATTTCTAAAGTAAACTTGAAATGCTGACCTGCTCGTGACCTGCACACCTACTATAGCAGAATGTTGCCATTCTGGAACTGCAGATTGTTTGGATACCACCATCAATTGCTGATTAACAACCTTGGGGAATCTCCATCTATGATGTATACAATGGGTGAATATTTAAGCAATATAGTACGAGTAGGGTAGGTAAGGGATATTGACATTGACAGTAGGGTAGGGTAGGTAAGGGAGGTAGGGTAGGTAAGGGATATTGACGTTGACAATGAAACAATTTTTTGTTGCGGAGAAACAATGGCGAAATAAACATTTTGTAATCAATAACTTTGTGATGAAATGTTTATTTGGTTGACTATAGAATTGTTTTATAAAAGCAATATAGAACTCGTGCGAGTGGGGTAGGTAAGGGATATTCCCACGGGTGTTGTTGCCTACGCCACTCGGCCTCCGGCCTCGGTGGCTATGGCCAAACACCACCCGTGGGAATATCCCTTACCTGACTGATCTGGTAATTGCAAAAAGGTCAGGTATTTAGCAGACCTATTATCCAAAGCAATGTACAAACGACTTCGGGATCACGATCAGGAATGGAACCCAGGTTTTGCCAACCACTGCTACACTACACCCCAGAAGAAGCAGTAGGTATTGTAACATAAGACTATTAGATGAAAAAAAGCGAAAATGTGTTGCTGAAAATCTAAGAAACAAGGAACAAATAAACAACATGCAATAAATAAACAATAAACAGCAACCCTGATTGATAGTTTAGCCAAAATGACATCTCTGCCATACTGAAATTGATACCAGTCTGTCCTTGGGACAGACGAGTAAGATCAGCTCCATGAGAGACGTGAGACGAAGGATCACCACCAGCCCTCAAACATAGGGGCCTTCAAACCACACGTAGGGGCGTTCAAACCACACCTAGGGGTGATCAGACCACAGGATGCAGTCAGCAACTTTGTGTTGCAACTATGCAATTAGACACCTTTTCATGAAACATCATTGCATTTAGCTGTACAAATGTCATATTATTGTGTTTATGTAATTTTTGTATTTATGTCTGCTGTATGTGTGTATTTGTTATGTGGTGTCTAATGTGATATGATGTTGTATGTCCTGTCTCAGATTTAGATGATTTTCATATATCAGACTACAATCTAAGACACTTCATCTCAAATAACCCCCATTCTTAGTTTGCAAATCATCATGCCAGAGCCATCAAGGTGGCTCCTGGCCTTTTGTCTATGTTGAGGTGCCATCAGACCTGGTTTCCTGGCTTTTGTGTGTCTTGGAGGCAGTCTTTAGTTTAGTAGTTTAGTTTAGTTGGCTTTTGTCTACAACCACAACAAGATGGTCAAGGCCAAAATGCATTAGCATCTATATGGCCATACCTGGCCTGTCAAGCTAGACCTCCCCCTTTGACCTCCAGACACACCCATCCCCTCCCCTTTTACACCTCTTGTTAATTCCACACTATAAATGTCTGTGCTTTTCTGTAATGTATGAAAGAAGACATCCCCGTATCCTGAGACTTTTCTTGGCAGCAGACGTGCCCTGTGCATGCTCGTGCTGTGACGAGGTGACCATGGCTAGTGGCTGAATAAACACATTCTTTCGCTAAGCCATCATGTACAAGTCTTACTCTGAACAAGCTAACTTGAACCAAGTACGGGCCTTCGACTATTTCGTCAAAGAAAACAGCAGATTATTTCAGTATCTACGACACACTTCAAAAGGTTAGTTATCATAAACATTGTATTTATCAAAATATGTTCCTTCACTGTGTAAGATAATAATCATGAATTAGTTTATACATATAAGTATCACTATCTCCCACTGTGAGTGTGAGCTCAGTGGAAATAAAATGTGGTCAACCTTTCTTCACACCTTTTTGTGTGTGTGTGTGTGTGTGTGTGTGTGTGTGTGTATGTGTCTGAGTGTGTGAGTGTGTGTGTGTGTGTGTGTGTGTGTGTGTGTGTGTGTGTGTGTGACTGTGTGACTGTGTGTCTGTGTGTTTGTGTCTGTGTGACTGTGTGACTGTGTGTCTGTGCGTCTGTGCGTCTCTTTTTCAGTCTGCTATGGTGATGAGCAGGTGTTGCATCTCCATTTGAAGATAGTGTTCTGACATCTGCTAATTCTGTGCCTGTAAGTACATCTCATTGAACAGCTTATAATATGAAAACATGATTTATTTCTGGTTATTATTTATGTGTGGAGAGTACAGGTTATAGTAAAGGAATCATTATTACTGTTGTTGTTGTTGTTGATGGTGGTGACCTAAACTTTAAATACAGATCATCCTAGTACATTGATGTCTGAAATGAAAAGCATCTCTCTGACAAGTTTAGGGACAAGATTGGCTACTGTTACAATGAGGGCCCATGTTCTGATAATGACCATGGTGACTGCAGCAGTGGTATGTACTGAATTAGTTGGTTTTGCTGTATGAGAGAAATATATCCATTGACTTTCAATTGACATACTTAAATTTTTTTTTTTTTTTTTTTTACATTTCTGAAGGGTTACAGAGTTCGTTCTCCACTCAAGGCACTGCCCTTAGACATGGCACCCAAATCTGTTGATGATGCCTACTCTACCTGCACAAAGGAAATGTCAAAACAGGTTCTGTCCAAGTACCTTACCAATGAACAGAACTCAAATGAAGATTTCAGAAATGCATGGAACAGAGCAAAGAAATCCAACAAGCACAAAAATCCAGGAAATGGTCTGACCGAAAACCATGCGATTGCCATTCGAGTGTACACCAATGGTCAACCCAATATCTATGACAAGTTTAATGCAGCTGTGCGCAATGGCAAGGATATTTACAAAACCAAATTCAACTACCATGCTCTTCATTTCCTGCTAACTGATGCCCTCAAGCACCTAAAGGAGACCCAGAAGAAGTGTGTGACCACATACCGCAGAACCAAACTGGACTTTGACACAGATGTCATCCAAAAGGAGATCCGATTCGGTAGCTTCACATCTACCTCTTTGAGTCGGGATGCTCTTACCCATTTTGGCACTAAGTCCTGCTTTGAAATCGAGACCTGTCATGGTGCAGCTCTAGGAACCTTCTCACATTTGCCTCAAGAGGAAGAAGTACTGATTCCACCCTATGAGAAATTTAAAGTTGAAAGAATTAGGAAGCATGAGAAAAATGATTGGTGTGATGTAGTGTACACACTGAACAGCACTGGTATCATCAGTAATTTGGATTGTGCACTAATGTAAGACCCTGTATTCACATTTGTAGAACAATGAAAGGATAATGCTGAATGACCTGGCTGGTGACCATGCGACTTATTATGCGTCTTATTATTTTAATATATAGAGTTTTGAGAATGCTAAGCACATTATCTTTTTATGCTTAGGAATGGTCTTATATGCCTCAAGAACGATACAATATTTTTACAACTGTCAAACATGCAAGAACAAATAATAAAATAAATAGTATTTTTCTCATTTCTAAAATTTCTGAATTTTTACAGGATTTTTATTTTTGGGCGGGGGAAGGGGTTCTGTTTGCATCTCTCTACAGCAGGGGTTTTCAACTGGTTTTGTCCCAGGGACCATTCTGACTAGAAAGTAATTTACGGCCCACTGATGCGTGCATGTTTGTAACCGCCACTGCCACGCCCCCTCCCCCTGCACAGATATTCTGCCTATAACACTTAAATATGTGAACTTATCAGGGTACATCGCTAGCCGCCGCCACGCCCCCTCCCATGCACAGATATTCTGCCTATAACACTTAAATATGTGCAGTTATCAGGGTAGATCACTAACCGCCATCGCCACGCCCCTGCACACATATTCCGCCTGTAGCACTTGTCAGTGTAATCTGGAAATGTCTTGAAATATCAAAAAGAAATTTATATAAAAAAAAAAATTCAATGGTGAACTGATCAACATAGGCTCATGTTGCGGACCCCCTGCAATGTCGTCGCAGACCACCAAGGGGCCACAGACCACAAGTTGAAAACCCCTGCTCTCCAGCATGTGCTTTCTCTTTCAATTATGGCAGACGTGCAGGTTTATTCACACATTATTGTTCGTAGAGGTAGTCCTTAGATAAAACTTGCTTGAAGCTTGACGTTGAGCTCAGGGTTCCTCAGGCATTGATTTGAACTGAACAATCCCTCTCAACTGATGCCTTGTCTAATGTTGTAAACAGATGACAAGCTGATACCACAGTTACAGGAAGGATCTTTGCTCATGATTCTGTGACTACATGGTGATGGTTGAACCAACAGAAATACACTTGTTATCCCTATTCCTGTATGCAGGTTTCCAGGGCTTTTGTCTCTGGGCGATGGTTAACTTCAAAATGGGATTCAGTGTCCTTGCTTTTGATGTACAGTGTTGTCTTTCAAAACCCCTTAGAATATGTCTCACTGTCTTTCCTCTATAACAAACTTACTGATATTTTTATGGTGGTTTAAACAGCAATCAAGGACAGCAAAAATCCGGTGGAAAAAAAGAGAACATGCAGCTGGTGCTGGTGCATCAGACATTTTGAATGAATGTTTATTCACCTCATTCAGTTGTTCAAGCACACTTACTCTGAGGTTGAGAAAACTATCTCTCTCTCTCTCTCTCTCTCTCTCTGTCTCTCTTTGTGTTTATATATGGGCCATTCTACCGAATTCGTGTAATATGCAGTCCCTCAACAATAAAATCTATTTACAAAACAATTAGGGATTTAGGCATAGATATTAAATTAGAAAATGTTATGGTCTATATAAACCCAATGCATTACATGAGATAGTGATAAGCTAAATATATATAAAATCATCATTTATAGGGTACTTTCTATTGGGAAGTAGCTGTCCCCAACCCTGACATCTAAATTTCAATGCCTTTAAATAACACTTTTCAATTTTTTTCGATTTTTTTCAATGATTTAATTTCAAAGATCTTTATGATTGGGTTGAAACAGAACTTGGAATATTTAGATTTATTGTGGGTTTAATTTTTAAATCAATTTACTATACTCAAAAAATCATGTCCCTAGTTTTCATGTCACTACCGAAACACAAGAGTTTTAGTCCATTGGCTGAGCCTGTGTTTTAGCCACGACTCTGCATTTTTGACCATGCAGTGACACTGCATCTCTGTCCCTCATGGTTGAATGGTAAGTAGCTAAATCCCATAGTTTTTATATAAATGTGTTCCAAAGTCTGAAAATCGACGTGTAACCTTAAGAATTGTCACTACCGAAACGCATGTTTTCTTCAATTAAGTAAACCTTTTGGGGTTTCATGGAAAATCTTATGTTTGTATGTGTGTACACCTCTTCAAAGATGTGTTTGCAAGCCGTGTGCTTGCTAGAATTCTTTATTTATGCTTAAAGTTAGCTAGAATTGTCACTACCGAAACAGTCACTACCGAAACATATGGTAGTGACCAGATGATTTTGGTAGTGACAAAATGAAATGGCAAGTAGTTCAATCCCATAATTTTTAAATAAATGTGTTGTGTGGACTAAAGGGAGGCCCAGAGCACCTTTTGGATGATTTTGGGAGAGAAATGAACATCCATCCAACAGTGCAGTCACTACCGAAACAGTGCAGTCACTACCGAAACAAATCAATTGAACTTGAAAATTTGGTAAAAAATTCATTTCTATGGATTTCATTGTGAAAATCTTCAAGAAATATTTGTAAAAATACTCTTCAGAGAAGGGAAGGAAACACAATCTGAACAGGTCAATAATAATACTTTTTTTACTATAGTAAATGTGATGTTTCGGTAGTGACAATTTTTGGAAGAGGAAAAACATTCCAACACATTCTGAAAATACAATATAAAACTTGACAGTTCTTTTACTAGATATGTGTACTTTAGATATGGTACAATATACATACGGACAAAGTTTTGGGAAAAAACCATACAAAAATTCAAAATATATCCGACATGACTTTGCATCAATTCGGTAGAATGGCCCATATATGTATGCAGTGCTGTAGTGTAGTAAAATTAGAGGTGGGTAAACTATGAATTTTATGATCAGACAGGCCTGGACGTGATGCAACGCGACGCGAAGCAACGCAACACAATGCGTCGCGACTCTGTAAGGGTCTCCTGGCTATATTACATTATGTTATCAGCTAAAGTCATATTAAATCAATGAAAGTGAATAGATGTGTTTAGAGTTTATAGTTTATTCAATTTCAAGAAAACAGTAAAGAAAAGTATGTGTAGGCCTCACAAAATTTAAGGGGTGATGGGGGAGACAAAAGAAAGGACCTCTACAGGACCAAGAAAAAATTAAGGCCTTTGGAAACAGACCCAGGGTGTAACAGCTAAAAGGTAGATTATGAAAAGAAACCATGTTTCAATTAAACGCTTCCCCTGTTCTTTAACCATTGGATAAACATCCAATGTCAACACAACAAGACAATTACTGGATTAAGAACTATCTAGATATGACATAAAACCGCAGTGAAAAAACACGGATGGGAGGCAAACAGTACATCTGCCTAAATGAAGGTGGCGTGCGAGAGCCCACCGGTCGGGTTTATGCTTGTTCTGCCGTTGCTATTCTTCTACACTTATATTTGACCTTGATCGCGAAAATGGAAAATTCTATAGCTAAGCTAAAAAAATTCACTTAGCAATGTCTAACTGGTTTGCAAAGAATCTGTCTACAATTTCCAATGAATTCGCCTTATCTGCAGCGATATGCGTGAGGATAATTACTCATGCATCTTAAATTGCTGAAAGAATTTACATTTTATTAGGCCTATTTAGATGGAACCGGGAAGGCTGGCTTGTTTCCTGCATCATTGTATTTGAAAGCACGTTCTAAATACAGGGTTCCTACAGGTTACTTCAAGTCAAGTCTTTTTAAGACCTTTTTAAGACCATTTAAATAAAAACGTAATGCCTATTTCACGGCCTATTTCACAGACCTACCGGCAAAGACAAACAATTTTTTTTTTTTACATTGGTTAATTTATTTATCAAACAAATGTGAAAATGTGGACTGTACTTACACTACAACAACACAGCACAGACACAGACCACTGACAACAAGCCAAACAGAGGCGTGACAAATCAACCACAAAAAAGACCACAAAAAAGTTTGACTAACGCCGTTATGTTATTTTCTAACTTTTTTACGTTAGCTAGCTACCCATTTTATGCTGGGGTTATGGGGAGCAGAAAGCAATAAACAATGAACTCAACAATGAACAATGAACACTGAACTTAACTCAACAATAAATACAGGGGTGCAATTTCATCTGTGATGAAAAAGGTGACAATAATGTGAACCCCCTAGGAGGGTCTAGGGCATGATCCACGGGGAGTATATTTTATACAGTGTTAGAACATTTTTCACATTTTGAAGTTCAATGAATCAATCTGGTGCACTTTGAGAGCAAAATTATGAGGCTAGATCTATGAAGAACGTTGTGCTGTTGTAAACAATTTTGTGTTAAATGTTGCACGGGCACAGGCCAACCCAACCATCACTGAAATTTTTATTTTACGTCGTTTGTATCCATAGAATATGTTTGACACGTGTAAAGCTTTGGGTTAAGAGACTCTTTTGTTTAAGTCCTGATGAAATAAGACAAACATTCTGACTCATATTGTGTGTGTGTGTGTGTGTGTGTGTGTGTGTGTGTGTGTGTGTGTGTGTGTGTTTGTGTGAGTGTGTGTGTTTCTCTGCCTGTTCACGTGTGTTAGTGGTCTGTCTCTATAGTAGTCTCCCCTCTTAATATCCAGAGTGCCTGGTTTCTGTTTCCCTTGTGTGCCCTCATCGGTCACTGTTGTTGCCTTCCTCCACAAAACAATAATTAAATGACTGGATGACAATAATATTGATCAAGCTTTTTATTTCTGTCTGTAGGTCAAATAAAGAAAGATAACATACACAATACATATGGGCAAATATGAAACCATGAAACATATTTAGGTTTATACCAGAATACAGTATAAATGTGAACATGTAAGTGTATGTGTGTGCCTATCAGTCTTCATGTCTGTGCATTTTTATGTGTGTGTGTGTGTGTGTGTTTCTCCCTCTGTGTAAGCGTGTGTGAGTGCTCTGTCTCTACTCGGAGCAGTCTCCCTTCTTGATATTCTCAGTGACGGGATGCTGGTTGCCCTGTGTGGCCTCACAAGTGACCTTTGCCCCCTTCCTCCACTGGTCCTGGGTGAGGGTGAGGGTGCTGCTCCAGCTGTAGAGGCCGTCCTTCTCCAGGAGTGCAGGGCTCTGGCTCCCCGCGGAGCTCCTGCTGCTCCCGTCCACCTTCCAGCTCAGCCTCCAGTCCCAGGGGAAGCCCTTGGTGGCCAGGCACATGAGTGTGGCCTTCCCCTGCTGCAGCTCCACACTGGAGGGGGGAAGCAGCGTCAGGCTGGGCCGAGTATCAGCTGCAGACCAGACACAGCAGAGATGGAGCGGCGGTTAGTGAGCAGGAGAGGACAGGGGAGGCGAGAAGAGGAGAGGAGAGGAGAGGAGAGGAGAGGAGAGGAGAGGAGAGGAGAGGAGAGGAGAGGAAAGGAGAGGAGAGGAGAGGAGAGGAGAGGAGAGGAGAAGAGAGGGAGGAGCATGTCAAACACACTAAGGATGCCTCTGGCCCCAACATCAGCTGACTGGAGGAGCAGCAGCACACTTTCATGTCAGCTCAACCTCTTCCTCTGTGGGGGTCACGACTCAACTCACAGGCCTTTATTTGCATTGAAGCTTTCACTTCTCACTCTTTACTGATTCATCAAGCCAAACTGAACACTGGAAATGCGCGACTGATTTAGGCGGCAACACACAAGTATTTCACTCTTTTCATTATGTCTGAAAATATATCTGTCATCTTATTACAAAGGCTATTGACAAAACGTTTTTGCAAAGTAAAATGTGCATAATGGTTTAATGCAGTGGAACTGACCACTGCAAAAATACAAGCTATTTATTTCATCTCTATATATGTATTTCATATTTCAGATATTGACCTTTTAAATATTCACAACATTTGCAGATTGCATTATTTATGGTGATATGGAAATAAAACATTTTAATGACTGTGACAGCATATATTTTTCCCGATTTCTTCAGACAAGCAGAACCAGACACCCACTAGTTACATTCTTCATGTAGTGTAGACCATTTAAATCTTAATTAACTCAGGTTCAAAAATATATAGCTTTGATTTTATATTAAAGGGTAACGGTGTTGTAAAAATAGCAGAAAATATATGACTGAACTGGAAACTGTATCAAAACTTAATAAATGAAACAGGAGGTTCAAATAACATATTCTATGCCTGTGTAATATGCAACACTATGATACACTATAACTAAAAGTCTAAAACGAATTAAAAAAGACACCAATGGAACGCTGCTGAATGAGTTGTTAAATCAGGGTAGGCGCAGCCTAAGCTAAAAATACCACACAGAACAAGTTTAAATATTTTTGAAGTATGTAGGAAATATTACAATCTTTTCCACTTTCCACTTCAGCAAGCATGTCAAAAACAGTTCTGTTTTATCAAAACCTTATTGTCATTATTGTAGAGACATTCAGCTATAATATGATATTTAACATTATGACAAACAGTCAAATCTGCAGTTAAAATATACAGAAATACTGTATGCTGTCATTTCACTGAATATTGTACACTATGATGTTTCCCTGCAGTGAAAAATGGATCAAATTGTTACTTACTTCCAACAAGCAGTCTGGTTCCTCCACCAAAAGTGAACCACAGTGATACAGACTCATTAAGCGGGCGTACAAAAACCTCCTGCACAAACTCCAGCAGTCTCAAGTACCCATACAAGCTTTAGATCACATTTTTCTTTAAGAGAAAAGACAGTCCTTTTGTAATACATTTGACTCATCTAAAAAAAAAAAATCATTTTCAAAACAACGTATGTTTTACATTTTTTTTTAAATTGGACAGTTTCATGTTGACGTGTCCCCTATACCTTTCCATAGCTCCCTTTTGTAAAATTTGTTTTAATTATTCTACAGTTCATCCTTGTTAATAAAAATGTGAACAATGTTATCCCATTGAAGATACCCATAAGGTTTATGTTTTTAGCCTGCCTTGTGTATTTCATGCACCTTCATGCCCCATTTTAAAACAGACCCTGATGGTGTGAGTAAAGCCTTAATACATGATCATTCAATACATTTAGAATATTTCATTCTGCACTTACTTCAAAATGTTTGTTAATTTCCCTCATTTAAAAGAAGTGAAGTAAGTGTGTGTGTGTGTGTGTGTGTGTGTGTGTGTGTGTGTGTGTGTGTGTGTGTGTGTGTGTGTGTGTGTGTGTGTGTGTGTGTGTGTGTGTGTGTGTGTGTGTGTGTGTGTGTGTGTGTGTGTGTGTGTGTGTGTGTGTGTGTGTGTGTGTGTGTGAGAGAGAGAGAGAGAGAGAGAGTTTTGCATAGAGACACACACCTTACAGCTCTATCTACTTTAAGAGTCCCTGTGTGGATCAGAGGACTTCAGTGCATCACTGCCACTGAGAAGAACCTTAAAGATGATTTCTCTTACTGTAATCCTACTAGCTATGGGACTCATAGCACAAGGTGAGATACTGTTACATCTCACATCTTTGCATCCAAGCCTTTCAAATGTGTCAGTTCTAATATTCCTTTTTCTTCTCAACAGAGTCATCAGCTGATATAATTCTGACTCAGTCTTCCTTATCAAAGTCTGTTAAGTCTGGAGAAACTGTGTCTATCAGCTGCACAACCAGTCAGAGTTGTAGCGGTGTTCTCCACTGGTACTCCCAGAAACCTGGAGAAGCTCCTAAACTCCTGATCTATGATGTAACAAATCGTCAGTCTGGTGTTCCAGATCGTTTCAGTGGGAGTGGGTCTGGTACACAGTTCACTCTGACCATCAGTAGAGTCCAAACTGAAGATGCTGCAGATTATTACTGTCAGCAGCGTTCTTCATTTCCATTCACACAGTGTTAGAGCGCCGTACAAAAACCTCCCTCAGCAGGAGAGAATTAGAGCCCTCAGGAGACTGATCTGAGAACAGGTGCAGAGCTGCTACAGATGACTGAACTCAGCTCATGGTAGCAGCCCTTTCAGAGGATGTGCACATGATCTTAGTCTCACCAGTACAGTATGTTAAAATAGATCTCTCACTTCCTCTATTTAACTGACAGGTGTCCGTCACCTCAGTCATTTAGAAACACCACATTAGTTTATCTCCCTCCCACAGAGTGCTGGTCAGATTGACAGCTGTGGTTGCTGAGCTCAGACTCCTGAATAGAGTTGAGCCACAGGCTGCATGACTGTCCATTCAGGTGGATTTTAATCTGAACAATCGAAAACTTTCATTCATCCACCACCATGTCTGTCCATCCGTGTCTGTCCATCAGGCCCGGGGAGGGTAATCGGGCCGGTCGAGAATTTAATTTGTATTTTTTATTTTAATTTGTCACGTTAGTCCATCTTCTCTTAAAGTAGGCTACACACGTTGTGCATTATGACACAGCAGCCTCTGCATGGGTTGTACCATGCGATGAAGTTCACCCCTCCCAAATATAGTTGGTTGGGTCCATAGCCCGCCTTTTCCAAAAATGTTTTCTCAGATAGGCTACCGATGGGCCGGCCCTACCGCAACGATACGAGGCAGGGAGGATGGATGGGAGGGAAAGGCCAGGAGGGGCTGAAAAAGCCAGGTTGAAAAAAGAAAGGCTTTGGAGGAGGATGCTGCCAAATGCTTCCCTTACCAATTTATTTTCAAGAGGACAAACACAAGTGGCAACTGGTAAAGAGAGACATAGGCATAACTACAGAGCCTTAAGGGATGAATGTACACACAATAAAGAAACTAGAATCAGAGGGTAGAACTATATTGTAGAAATGAACAAAATAGAACATTCGATGGGGTGTGAACATCAGTGGTATTGATAGTAGTGTTGCATGCTGGGTGTGTAATTGTGTGTGTGTGTGTGTGTGTGTGTGTGTGTGTGTGTGTGTGAAGGGGTGTTGAAGGTGCATAACAAAACAATAAGTTAAGTTACAGAACCTTAACCCTTTGAATCACAACATGGGACAAAAGTGACCCGACTGAGTTTTAATTGTAAATATCTTTGCAATAAATTAATTTAATCATTCAGAATTCCAGGTATTCCTCAAATAACTTGTTTTTGATCATCACACTTGCTTATTTTCATTTTTCCTTCATTACTTTTCTTAATAAAAATCATTTTTATATCACTACCCTTCTGAGGCACAACGTGGGTCAAAAATTACCCGTATTGACTTTTACTGTTATTTCATGCATGGCTGAGTGTTTCTTTGCTATATCTTTTAAATCTGTTTATTTAATCATTTACTACTAAATTTATTCATTAAATGTCTTGTTTTTGATAACCATAAATCATTATTTTCATTTTCCCTGTCTTAATTTTTGAACTAAAATAGTTTTTGTATTATTTCATCAAGTTTACACACATGGGTCAAAAATGACCAATGTATGCAAGTGTGATAAAAATGAAAAAAAAAAAGACTATAACAATGATTTTGTTAAAAATAAATGCACTGTGGAATTTGATTGGAACCTTTGATAGCAACCTTTGATTTGTGAATGTTTGCAACATGCCACACTTCACAACTCAACGGGCTGCTTTTGCATTGATTCATGTACAGTAAGTATTACTTTAAAATTGTTTTACCTAAGAAAACATTTGATATCTTGTGATAAGATAACTGACCATTATATTTGAACATTACTTAACCTTGACATTTATTACTAGTGAGAGAGAATGTGTCCAATATTATTAGCTATCTGTTGACATAATCTATTACTTTTACTCAAGTATGGCTTCTGCACTGTAAACCCGGATTTTATTTGAAATTACATAGTTCATTAAATTGTACTTTTTGTTTTTAGTTTTAAAGCATCACTAACAAACACAACTTCATTCGACTAATTTGAGTTACAATACACTTATATTTTATAGTATTGCAATAAAACAAACGGTTTATGCACATTGTACTTGGATTGACAAGTCAAGTGGATTGACGTTCACCTCTGGCATGTTAAATGAGATATTTTTGGTTTGAATAGCTACTAATACTTTCAGTGCCATGGCATGATGTAATTAATAGGCCCTATTTATTATTTATTTATTTGGGGGATTCTTGCATGTTTTGGAAAGTCAAATCAAACACTCAAAACTGTTATCAGTAGAAAGTCAAAAAAACATTCATGATCAGAAATAAGTAAACAAATGTGCACATTATATCCATTAAATCATGACTTGTGGCTGCAATACTCGGCCTTAATGTGTATGGTTGGATATCACATTGCACTTTTGGATACACATTGCACTCTGCTTTTTTGCAGACGCATTTTGTTGTCTTTGTACCTGTACTCTGCACAATAAAGTTGAAACTAATCTAATCCATGCACTTTGCACTTGAATTACCATTGTAGCATTTGCATTTGAAATGTCTTCGTCACAAGTGGTTAGTTTTGCAAATAAGACTTAAGACGTCAGATCTACAGTCATGGTGTTCCGTTCGTTTTGGCAATGAAGTGACCCAGCGATCTGCAAGCTGTGTCCTCATTGTCCTGAGCTGCAAATCACCGTTTTTTCCCCCATGCTCCGGCAAAGTCACCTTGAGAGGAGGGGCTGCCTGACGAGAATTTGGTAAATTCACATTAATTCGTTGACGACGTTATGAGACGACTGAATCTCCGTATTAGACCGAAGCAAAGCAGTTTTGCCGTGGCAATAAGAGGTAGATATTAATAGACAGTTTAAACGTTGGTTTTGACCAGACATAGCTAACTTTAGTTCTGCACTCCATGAGCTGTGAACTGGCGAAGTTCGGTTCCCACCGTTTACAGTACCGAATATTAGCTAAGTCAACTTGTCGACGTTAGCGTAGCTTAATTAAGAATTTTCACACAAGGGCTGATGTAAGGTGTTAAATCTTATTATTTTTAACGAGTTCTACTAACAGTACCGTGTAATCCCGTTGACCAGCTGTTAGTTAACGTTAACAATTGCGAGCTAACATTTCGTGGCTAATCTTAGATAGCTATCGCTAGCGGGTCACATGCTGTCTAGTGGGTTGTGTTTGAGCAGGGAAACGCGTTTTAACTGCAAGCATTATTTACTTTTAAGCCAATGCAAATACATTAATTAACTGAATACATTTTATTTTCCACATAGGTGTGTGGAAACTGGTGAAGACCACAGATGGTTTGGGATTGTAAGTACTGTTCTCATAACTGTGGCTGATGTAAGGTGTTAAACCTTATTTTAAACGAGTTCTACTAATTAAACCGTACCGTGTAATCCCGTTGACCAGCTGTTAGTTAACGTTAACATTTGCAAGCTAACAATTCAATCAACTGAATACATTTTATTTTCCTCATAGGTGTGTGGAAACTGGTGAAGACCACAGATGGTTTGGAATTGTAAGTACTGCAGACAAAGGTGGGTTTATTATATCAGTTTACTTCACCCTGTTTCCTTATCCTTTTTCTTCTTTCTTCTTTTCCTTTCCATACTTTCAATCCCATTCTTCACGTCTTTGTGTCGTCCCTGTTCTCCCGTCTTCTGTGTCTGCTTGTATTTGTCACTATTATGCGCTGATCTTTCATCTCTATGTATCATTAATGTAATCTCCTTTGATCCTTGTGATAGTCATTCAGGGGAGGTTCTGGTGATAAATATCTGTTGTACTCTTTATGTCAATCATCTTTCAGACAAACAAGCCTACTGACATGAGGTGCCTGATTCGTCGTGTTGTGTGATGATCCTGCGGCCTTCTTCAAGACCTGCTCCGTAAGTAATTCAGCTTCATGTATATATTGCTAATGAACTCTTATTTCAGTAAATACACAAAACAGTATTAAGTGCATGCCTTTTTCTGACCATGACATTGTCAAGAATGTCCTCATATTTCATATACATTTCTCACTTAGTTTCTTGTGTATGTGACAGTCGATTTGCTGCTGGCTAGTGAGATGCAACCATTTAGAAAGGTGTTTTTTATATTTGCTGTGGCAGCACAATGAAAGGAAACATTGATACTAAGAAGTGTATGAGACATTGTGTACCTGCATTGTGCATGATTGTCCTCTCCTTTTATCTGTTCCATGTTCTCTTACGACGCAACTGAGCAAGAGGCATTTAGCCAAACGTCAGTGGGAATCCTTTGCATCGTGTGTTACAGGTGTAGTATGTATGTGTGTGTCTGTCACAGGTGTAGTGTGTGTGTGTGTGTGTGTGTATGAGTGAGTGTGTGTGTCTGTGTGTGCGTGCATGAAAGCAAAGCCTGTCTGGTCACCCTGAGGTGTGGCAAACTTCCACAGCACTGCAATGCCTTTGCCTCCTCTAATAAACACTTAAACAGCTGATTCTGATCTGTCATTACTACTCCAAGCCTTTTCTTTTACTTTTCAAATTATGTGTTTGCTCCCCTGCCCCCCAGGTAGTGTTTTGTTGTTGAAAAAATAGTGTATTTGTTATTACACACACACACTCACTCACACACACACACTTTTATGGTTTCACATGCAGGAGGTGGATTAAACACACTCAAACACACACACTGGATTAAATAAATTTAAGAGTTTCATTATAAAGTACTTCATTGACCCTCAAAAGGAAGTTATGTATTGTATTAGGAATGTAAGGAGTTATTTTTCATTACACTGTCTCAGCCAGGTGCACACACACACACACACTTGCACATACCGTACACACGTACGCACATTCACACACAAGCACGCACTCACACACATGTACATACTACACCAAGCCTCTTTTACTTTTCAAATGATGTGTTTGCTTCCCTGCCCCCCAGGTAATGTTTTGTTGATTGTTGTTGAAACAAGTGTATTTGTTATTAATGCAAATGTTCAATAAAACGCTCAACAGTTTATCGTGTGTAATTCTTGACTTGAAATACAAGAGAAACTTAAAATAAGTTGTCTATTACTATATTGTTTAAAAGTTCAATCAAATTACTTGGGGGAAAAAAAAAATTATTCTTGAAATTGGAGGATATAGAATTTTGCAACTAAACACTTCAAGAACTCATTCTAAAAAACTTAATATAATAAGTACATAGTAATTGGGAAAGCATTTCATTTAAGAAAGATAATTTAAGTTTAATCGACTAAGAATTTCAAGGCAACCAGTTTCCACAAATTTTTTGAGTAAACTCAACTTATCAGGGTTAACAGTGTGGGTACTTTATACACCACTGCTCTTACCATACCCCTCAATGTGCTAGCATGTTTTACAGCACCATGGAGGTATGTACCCCTTCCTTTTTCGATTTTTGGCTAATTTTACCCTTATGTTAGGGCTTATGTCTAAGGGGCGCCCTCGGCAACCGCCTATGTCGCCTGTAGGAAAGACTGGCAACGTTGACTGATCCCCATTCACTTTGAATTGGGATGTGTCATCTGTTGCTGAACTGAAGTTGAGACTTTTCGAGAGGCAACACATCAAATCAAATCGCATTTCATGCAAATACAGCAGCACAGGCACTAGCCTGCTAGCCATTCTCACAAAATGAAACTACACGTAGGGGCCTTCAAACCACTCGTAGGGGCGTTCAAACCACTCGTAGGGGCGTTCAAACCACACGTAGGGGCCTTCAAACCACTTGTAGGGGTGACCACAGCATGCAGTCAGCAACTTTGTGCTGCAACCATGCAATTACACACAATTTCCTGAAGCATCATTGCATTTATCTGTACGAATAATGTCATGTTAGTGTGTTTATGTATTTTTTGTGTTTATGTTTGCTGTATGTGTGTATTTGTTTTATGATTGTATTTCTTGCTATTTTCCAATCTCTGTTTTGTACACTATCTTTGAGTAAATTAACAATGGTGTATTACAAATATTTTCCCTTCTTTGTAGGACCTTGGTTGCAATAAAATTAGTAGTTATACATTTGTCCAGTTGCTCTAAATGTCACTCAGTCTGTCTTTTTACTGTCTTCCATCCATTCTATTGACCAGAGGGTCAAAGCTGACATGTGTCCTCTGTCTCAGCATCTACAACAATCTTGAAAAGCTAAGTCATAAATATTTCATTGATCAAAATATGTTCCTTCACCATAAAAAAAATCATAATCATTAATAAGTTTATACATACAGTATTAGTATCACTATCTCCCACTGTGAGTGTGAGTTCAGTGGAAATAAAATGTGGTCATTCTTTCCCCACCCCTCTGTGTTTGTGTGTGTGTGTGTGTGTGTCTCTGTCTGTCTGTTTCTGTCTGTCTGTTTCTGTCTGCTATGGTGATTAGCAGGTGATGCACCTCTGTTTGAAGATTGTGTTCTGACATCCACTAGTTCTGTGCCTGTAAGTAAATCTCATTTAACAACTTAAAATAAGAAAACATGAATTAGAAAACATGATCTATATCTGGTTAATATTTACGTGTGTAGAGCACAGTTATATTAAAGGAATCATTATTACTGTTGTGTTGTTGTTGATGGTGGTGACCTATACTTTAAATACAGATCATCCTAGTACATCGATGTCTGAAATTAAAAGCATTTTTGTCCATCTCTCTGACAGCTTTAGGGCAAGATTGGCTACTGTTACAATGAGGGCCCATGTTCTGATGATGATGATGGTGACTGCAGCAGTGGTATGTACTGAATTAGTTGGTTTTGCTGTATGTCAGTGTCTGCTTTGGTGAGATAAATACTACCATTGACTTTGAATTGCCATACAAATAATTTTTTAATTTTTGAAGGGTTACAGAGTACGCTCTCCACTCAAGACACTGCCCTTAGACATGGCACCCAACTCTGTTGATGATGCCTACATTGACTGCACAGAGGAAATGTCAAAACAGGTTCTGTCCAAGTACCTTACCAATGAAAATAAATCAAATGCTGATTTCAAAAAAGCATGGAACACAGCACAGAAGTCCAACAAGCACAAAAATCCAGGAAATGGTCTGACCGTAAACCATGCAATTGCCATTCGAGTGTACACCGATGGTCAATACCAGACCCATGACAAGTTTAATGCAGCTGTGCGTGATGGCAAGGATATTTACAAAACCAATTTCAAATACCATGCTCTTCATTTCCTGCTAACTGATGCCCTCAAGCACCTTAAAGAGAACCAGACGAAGTGTGTGACCACCTACCGCGGAACCAAACGGGACTTTAGCAAAGATGTCAAACAAAAGGAGATGCGATTCGGTAGCTTCACATCCACCTCTTTCAGTCGTGATAAGGCCACCAATTTTGGTAAGAAGACCTGCTTTGAGATCAAGACCTGTTATGGGGCAGCTCTGGGAATCTTCTCACATTTGCCTCAAGAGGAAGAAGTACTGATTCCACCCTATGAGAAATTTAGAGTTGAGAGCATTAAGAAAACTCACTGGTGTGATGTAGTGTACAAACTGAGCAGCACTGGTACCATTAGTAATTTGGATTGTGCGTTAATGTAAGACCCTGTTTTCACATTTGTAGAACAATGAAAGGTTAATGCTGACTGATTAGCCTCCTCATTCCTGCCAGGTGACCAGGTGACTTCTTTTTTTAATATACAGAGCTTTGAGAATGCTATGCACATTATCTTTTCATGTTAATGATTTGTCTTCTACGCCTCTATCACGATACTTAACCCCTAAAAAACTGTCAATCATGCAAGAATTAATAAAAAATAGTATTTCACGTCTCTCTCATTTTTCACTTTGCTGATTTGTAAAAATGTACAAGACACAGGATGTTTCTCTGACAAAGGACACAGGATGTTTCTCTGGGGTGGTGTTGCTTTCTGTTTCAGTTATGGCAGACGTTTAGGTTTATTATGACTATTATTGTTCGTAGAGGTAGTGCTTAAATAAAACTTCATTGAAGCTAAACGTTGAGCTCAGGGTTCCTTAGGCATTTGAAGTGAACAAGCCCTCTCCCCTGATGCCATGTCTATTTTTTTTTACCAATGGTACTATGTATGTTCTGCTGCCATAACAAACTAACTGATATTTTTATGGAGGTTAAAACAGTAATCAAGAACAGCAAAAATCCTGTGAAAAAAGAGGGACATGCTGCTGGTGCTGGTGAATGTTTATGAGTTCAGACCACACTGTCAGCTGGCTGAAGACTGAGATAGTGGGGAGCAGAGTGGGGAGAGGAGAGGAGGGTGGGGAGAATGATCTTGATGTTCTGGGCTGACATTTTGCTCGACTGCTCGACTGAGTCCCCTGCAGTTCTATTCAGAGCTAAAGCAGTAACATAAGAGCCAACATAGACGATTGGAGTGATGAGTAGAAAGGCAGGTGCAATCAAGAGTAGTCTTTCTCCTGACCCAAGCGTAAGACACCACATTCAGAACTTTCTAATAAGGTGATGTCAAACTTGCCATAAAGAGCAATTTCCTGAGGAATAATGCCCTGCTGTATGGCACCAGGGAGATGTTCCATGCCAGATGAATTGAACACCGGGATGAAGTCAGCTCATTCATTCAGTTGTTCATTAGCTTATTTACTTCATTCAGTTGTTCAAGCAGACTTACTCTGAGGTTGAGAAAACTTCCCTTCTCTCGCTCTCTGTATATATATATATATATATATATTATGGCATGCCGTTCAGGAAATTAACATTTGAATATATATATACAAAAGTCTGAATATATATATAAAAGTCTGAATATATATACAAAACTCTGAATATATATACAAAAGTCTGAATATATTTACAAAAGTCTGGATATATATATACAAAAGTCTGAATATATATACAAAACTCTGAATATATATACAGAAGTCTGAATATATATACAAAAGTCTGAATATATATACAAAACTCTGAATATATATATACAAAAGTCTGAATATATATACAAAAGTCTGAATATATATGCAAAACTCTGAATATATATACAAAAGTCTGAATATATATACAAAACGAAGTCTGAATATATATATACAAAACAAAGTCTGAATATATATACAAAACGAAGTCTGAATATATATACAAAACTCTGAACTCTGAAGCGCTCAATCCGTCTTTGTCCGCCATATTGGATTGAGCGCTTCCTATTAAATCAATGGTACCAAAATGTTTGTGATTACGTATTTTCTGCTTGATGAAACTCTGTTTTTCTGTTATATTGTTCAATTTTGACATTGATTTCTCACTAGAAATGCAATAATAACACGTTTATTTTACACCGTTTGACTTCATGAAGGATATTTTTAGAGGCAGGTTCCCCATTGATTTGACTGGGGTCTTGTCAAAACCTTCGTAATTCCTTGTTTTCTGCTTCATGAAATACTGTTTTTCTGTTCATATGGTAGGGTGACCAGACGTGCTCTTTTTCGGACATGTCCTCTTTTTGAGACCTAAAAAATGCGTCTGGCAGGGATTCCCAAATCGTCCGGGATTTTGCCTCGTCGGGTGCTTCACAAAATATCATGTCTGCGAGTATATAAGGGTAGAAAATGTTCTGGTAACACACCCGCTACCGATAGCTATATGTATGACAATGAAGTACCTTGTGTTATTTATACCCTTGGAATGGCCAACCTATCTAGGTCATGGTGAGTATTATTTTGTAGAAGGGAAATGGTCAGTAGCAATCTATAACACAATTATATGCTTATCCTACATAAACTATGGAAACTATTAAAAAAAAACATTCAATTCAATGAATAATGTCTTATTTTCATTGGTATATGCAATGAGGATTTCTGGGTAATCATTTTTTTGTCCAATGTCAAGTCCCTATTTGATCATGTGATGAGAGGATACGATGTAGGCTATCCCATTTAAACGTAAAAATGTCCTTCGTTAAGTCAAACGATGCAAAATGAACGTGTTATTAGGGTTCATGCAGCGAAGCTGCAGGAAACCTATTGTGTTTCTATTTGTTCTTATTATTATTATGATTCTGTGCTGGGATCCTATGGCAGCCCATAGAACCGTCTGGTAAAAAGTTGTGAAATTTGGCACACTAATTGGGGACAGTCCCATGATTCATTTCACTAAGTTTCATGTAGGCAGATGAAGCGCTCTAGCGCCACCAACAGGTCAAAGTTGGACGTACGTTCACACACGTAACTTTTGACCCGTTGGCCCGATTTTCAAAAATGAGGCATCCTTGGAATCCTTGGACCAGCACGAGTTCAACACACCCTATGACGTCATTTTGCGCCATGATGGATTTTCCGCCATTTTGGATTTGATCAAAAACCTTCAAAAAGTTTCACGGGTCACAATTTTTGTCCGATCAACACCAAACTTGACACACATCATCTTCAGACCAAGCCTCACAAAAAACATTGTAGTACATCTTCGCAACTAAAACCGTTCGCCCGTGACAGCCAATCAAAGTTTGCGACGAAGTCGCCAGACAGGACGTGGGCTCATATCTCAGCAACGATTTCATGTATTAAGACCAAACTTACTACATGGACCGCTCACCTCATCAGGAAGACGCTTAAAAAATTTGGTGACCTTTGACCTCTAGGTGGCGCTGTAATTAGCAAAAATGCCTTTTGGCCTGTAGCTGTTGACGTGTTTGGAATTTCAACTTACTAGTGGGATCTATACATGCTCTTGAAGGTCTTTAGATTGACACATGCAAATATTTGACATTATCATAATTGATAAGGGCGCCATATTGAATTTAGTCAAAAACACTAAAAAGCAAACACAGGTCACAAATTTGATCTGATCTTCACCAAAATTGGCGCAGACCATCATTAGACCATGCCTTATACCTGCATACGTTTATGGAACAATTGACGAAAGCGTTCGCCAGTAGCAGCCAATCGAATTAGGCGGCAAAGCCGCCAAACAGGAAGTGAGCTCATATCTCGGCAACCCTGTAATGTATCAAAACCAAACTTGGTACATGGACTGCTGACCCCATCTGGGGGACAATCAATACATTTGGTGACCTTTGACCTTAATTTAATCCAAAACACTAAAAAGTTTGCACAGGTCGCGAATTTGATCCGATCTTCACCAAAATTGGCACGGACTTTCTAAAGACCATGCTTTATCACTGCATTGCGCTCTGAAAGCATTCGCCTTCAACAGCCAATCGAATTCGGCCGATTCGCTGCATGAACCCTCCATCGCTGCTTGCAGCTATATTTATTATTGCATTTTTAGCGAGAAATCAATGTTTAATCAATTTTAGCCATATAACAGAAAAAAAGTATTTCATGAAGCAGAAAACAAGGAAGTACGAAGGTTTTGACAAGACCCCAGTCAAGTGAATGGAGAAATTGCCTCTAAAAATGTCCTTGGTGAAGTCAAACGGTTTAAAATAAACGTGTTATTACTGCATTTCTAGTGAGAAATCAATGTCAAAATTGAACAATATAACAGAAATACAGTATTTCATAAAGCAGAAAATAGAAAATACGTAATTATAAACATTTTGGTACCATTGATTTAATAGGAAACGCTCAATCCAATATGGCGGACAAAGACGGATTGAGCGCTTTAGAGTTCAGAGTTTTGTATATATATTCAGACTTCGTTTTGTATATATATTCAGACTTTTGTATATATATATTCAGAGTTTTGTATATATATTCAGACTTTTGTATATATATTCAGACTTTTGTATATATATTCAGAGTTTTGTATATATATTCAGACTTTTGTATATATATATCCAGTCTTTTGTATATATATTCAGAGTTTTGTATATATATTCAGAGTTTTGTATATATATTCAGAGTTTTGTATATATATTCAGACTTTTGTATATATATATTCAAATGTTAATTTCCTGAACGGCATGCCATAATATGTATATATATATATATATATATATATATATATATATATATATATATATATATATATATATATATATATATATATATATATATGACACATTTTGAAATAATTGGTTTCTCAGGTCCTGTGTAAAATGGAAAGCACCTGATGAGAAAAAACAGTTAAGTTGGAATGACTCAAACATGCTGTATACAAATACCAGCAAAACCACAAGGCAATAGCAACGTCATTGAGGGTCCCTACAAGAATTAAATAGTCTGTCTTTGTGTCTTTGTTCATGTCAACCACATGAGAAAGAGAGAGGAGAGAGAGAGAGAGAGAGAGAGAGAGAGAGAGAGAGAGAGAGAGAGAGAGAGAAAGGAAATAAAAACAAGGGCTTTAATTTCAGGGCTACAGAAGGCCATGAATGAACTTAAACTAAAATAATTGTTCTAGTTTAATACCGTTAGCAAGATTCTAAGCGCAAACATGGCCTGGTCAGCGCAATGCTCCCACACCATAGCTTTAGTTTATGCGTGACAGACTTTCCTCATTGCTTTGCTAGCTGTCCATCAGTGAAATTAGGGCCCAAGACTATGAAGAGAGAGCAAAAGAGGGAGACTAAGTTATATCGGCCACTCTAATCTCCAGGCTCATACATTTCCACACTTAAATTCAATGGTATTGCCCAGGACATACAACAATGCCCTTGTTCTCAGTTAATCCTTAATTGGTCGTCCGGAGCTGATTAAAACAGGGGCGGATTAATTCAATAAATGAATACAACTATGGCAGGCACTTCAGACTGCAATTAAACTGTAATCAGACTGCTGCCCATGTTGTAAGGATCAGTTTAAGACATGAATATGTTGGATTTATATACATTTACAGATAGTTTTGTTAAGATCTAAGTTTGCTTAAATTTCATAGGTGTGACCACACCAATGCGGGCACCACTTGGAGGTTAAAGGTAAGTAGGCTACTCTAACAGTAGGTTATGTGGCCTATTTACCTAAACGTGTGAAGCCATTTGTGTATTTGCGGTTACTGTAAACAATGGAAATAGATAATTTTTATATTCTGCCTCTTTGGCCATCTGATCAGACATTGTAGATCAGGGTGTCCATTTTCTAAAATGTATCATTCTCATAATTCATCACATCTGTCCTATATGTTGGCTATATGGTGTATCCACATTTCCTCTTCCAGCATAGCATTCAGCTCATGGCATGAACTCTTAACCCACCTCCTTCCCCTATTGCCTGCTGTCTTCTTTCTAAGGAGAGGATACATGGGTTTCTTTACATGGCCATGTTGCATGTTCCCAGCCTGCCTGATCACAATGCTGCACCCTGGCCAGAAGCCGTGCCAAACATGATTGTCTGTTAGCAGCTTGCTTTGTCACTGGGTTAGCATTAAATAAGAGTTTCGAGTGAGTTCTTAGGGAATTCTGAGAATTTCATTAATCCTGTCAGTGGTATAGATTTCCTTTCACTGTATGTCTTAGTGGCAAGTGAGGTGTGAAAATGCAAGCACCAAGAGACCAAGCTGTTCCTACATGAAGGAAAAGTGCCCTGATCACACAACCTCCAACAAAGTGGGCTACATCATACAACAAATCAGTTTGTAGTGCAAGGTGACTTATGTTGACTTATAACCCTGTTCATACTACTGTCTGTGTTGATTTTCGTTCATATTCATTCTGCTGAAACTCTGTTTGTTTGTGCTTGATACGTAATGAAAAAAAGCCTCGCTGGTGAAGATCCTTTCTGCTATACTTCTGAGTTACCAGTTGCCTCATATTATCTGAGAGCCAGTATTCACAAAGTGTATACTCAGTGGAATGGATGTTCCTCAAATACACGCATTACAACACTGATGAGCTCAGAATCCTGGACAGTGTCAAAGACGCTACAAAGAAAGGGTAACTGGTGTGGCAGTAATTAAAGGTGCAGTAAAAACATGGATATGCTTCTGGACTTAAAATGATGCCATAACTCCTTCTACTTCTGCCCATTTTATATATTTCTTTACATGCCAGGTCTTCGGAATGTTCAAAAATGAATAAAAAAACAATAAAATGTATTAGCATGCATAAAAGGCACAGAAACAACTGTCAGCTATATTTTAGACATATTTCATTATTGGAGGGAAGTATACAATCACAGAAAAAGGAGGTTTTGGTATACATCATCAATTTGACCTTAGTTGGGTTTTGATGGCACTTCTTCAATCTGTTGTGTTCTACAATATTAATTTATTTGTGGAATGGAAAACATGCATGGACTGGGATAATTTATAATAATGAAGATCATGTGTCTTCAATTCAAGGAAAAATCAATAAATGGAAATTCCTGGTTTCACTCTGTTGTTTGACATTTTGAGAACAAGAAACCTGTATGGAATCCTTAACTCTAAACTCTAAACTGCAGGAAAATAAAAACAATGGTTGTTTCCACCTTTGAAAGTGCTTTGTGCTGAAAACAGACCTAAACAAAACTTTTTTAGTTCCTACACTATTTTATTTGTTTCTATTCTATTGTAATTTATGAATACCGTTTCAGTGACACATTAACATACAATGTACATTTGTTATTACAGGAAATAGACTATTAATAGACCATTTCTAACACCGTTTGTCATCAGCATAATCCCAACATATTTTGTGTGAAATGCTTTTGATCTACAGGATTGGCTTTTTAGGACCACACACCTGTTAAGGGAAGGGGAAATGTTGAATCATCAGGTTTGGCTGGAAAGGTAATTCAAATAAGCCCCAAGTCCTCGTAAACAATGTCTAAGGAAAGTTGTCCATGGTGTGGTAATCTGTGTCTGCTCTGGGAGAGTTTAGGAGGTTTGCTGACCTGGCTGCTAAGGATCTGAGACACTTTAGGGGGTTTATTGACTTTGCTGTAGATGGCCGAAGGATCGTCCATTAGATGATCCTCTGTCACCTTGCTTTTGACATCATCTTCTGGCAGATCTGTTCTTGGGAACGCACCCTCTTCTGGTTCACTGTACACTGCCACCTGCTGGTTGTGGAGTGGTTCAACAGTGTCAGGGATGTCATCAGAAACCTCTGAGTACACTGGCTCAGATAGGTCATAAAGACCGTGATCCGGATCAGGGCGTGGGCAGACACAGTTCACAGGGCTGGAATACACTGGCTCTGTGGGAGGTGTGGAGGCGGGCTGGTTTGCACTCACTGGGTAAGGAGTTTTGATGGCATCCATTGGGTCAGCATACACTATCTCAGGTGAGTCAAGGGGATCTAAAACATTTGACAACACGGGCTTGGACAAGCTGAGCACGTTGGCTGGATCTGCATAAATCGGTTCGCCTGAATCCGATATGTTAACTGGATCTGGCACAACCCTGGAGCTGGAGCTGTTTGGCACCTCAACCAGGCCAGCACTGCTGGGTATGCTGGGCAATGGTGAGTTGGGTCTGCGTTTGGTTCCTGCTGCAGCACTGGGTCTCTGTTCCTGGACTGCTTTCTCAATGCGGCTGAAGATGTCATCTCCCTGTCGGGTCTCAAAGGTGAACGTACCAGGCCCAGACACACAGCGTCGCCCAGCTTCTATTAAGAATACAAGCTGGACAAAGAGGAGATAAACAGAAATATGTGTCAGGTATGCACACAGAAATATGAATGACTCAGATGTTTAACAGCAAATCTTAAAAAAAAAAAAAGTAAAACAATAAAATATTATATTACTGCACACACAAAAGTTATAATAACACTAATAACTCTGGGGAACACTAAGTGGCAATTTATTAATTTACCTCAGTAAATACTGTCCTCAGATATCCAACGATATCCCAAATGCTTTTACCTTTGAATCCAACAACGTAACCTCCAAAGCTAACCACTTCCTCTACTGCTGACCTTGTCTCTGCCGTAGCGACGCAGCTGGTTGTAGGGCCACTCCAGCACATTCCTGCGGCTCTCAAGGTCCTTGAGCACCAGAGACTCTGCACCAGTCTGGAGCCAGTACGCCCCCTTCAGGCCGCAATGAGCAGATGCTTCAGACGGCTGGATGTTCACCCTAAACTCTGATACTGAGGGAACAACATAAGCGTACGATTAGTTTCAGCCATACAAAAGTTATGTATTATTGTTATCTGAAAATCTCCAAATTAAGTGGCATAAGTGCATTCATTTAAAAGGCTTTATATGTGCTGCATGTTGTGCAACATGCAAATTCAGACTGTATTAAATCTCTCAGAACCCCGGAGTGCTTCTAGGATGAAATCAGGGTAAAGTACAGAATGCTAAAGACGGGAAGAAGGAATAGACACTCACTCTCATCCCTGGAGACATATATTTGATTCTCCTCCATCTGCAGTTCCTGCTTTTGGACACCTCCATTTCCAGTGTCTGACTGAAAGACAGAGACAGAGAGAGAGAGAAATCATGAGATTACAGTTGGAGATGTTTGAGAATATAAATCAAAGAATATCTAAATGTATGATTCATTTTTACCAGGAAATATAGGTAAGGAAAGGTAGGTAAATTTAAATAATGCATTTTTATTGCACCAGTATTGTTTCAAATAAAAAGGAAAGAACTGGGAGGCATCAAGGTGCAACAGGTTTTTAAAGAAAGAAATTGGGAAATTAGTATTGATACATTCACAGTTTCACACCATGCATCTGTAACTCACCGGAAAGGCGTTTTGGCACACCTTCTCCACCCAATCCACACAACCGTCCCTATCTGTGGCAAACACCAGCCGGCCTCCCTCTGTCTCTACACAGAAGGCGGCCATGTTGTCCCCGGGGCAGGCCTCTGCGTGGGGAGGCAGCTGTACCACGCTCACACAGTCTGCGAGCCGGACCAGACGGCGCTCTGGGTGTCTGGAGCGGACCACTGACAACTTATCCCCACTGCTGTCTGCATCAGACATCTCCAGACGGGCCACGCCCCGCCGACTTGAGGGATACAGCACCAACCACATCCTCCTCCACCTCTACAGATGTAGACAGAGAAGGAAAAGAGGAAAGGCGAGAAAGAAAAGATCAAATATGTTGCATTTGACAAGATTTACAACTTAATTTGCACTATTTGCCAAGCCATGGCAGTGTAATTATAATTACTTTGCCAAGGCTCTCCTACTGCTTTTGTGAGAAGGAGACTTATTGTGTACCTCTAAAATAACCTACGGAGCCAATATTAACGTTTATTATCTAAAATAACCTACTGATATATTACTTGGATGTATAAATGTCGCAGAGTACACAGAATTCAAACCACCTATACAAAATGGCCTTGCATGTGTGATTGTGAGAGAGATGGAGAGAGGTGGGGAGGGGAGCTTCTGTCAGCTCTGGAATGTGCGTAGCACTGCAAGACACTGTGAGATCCTGCCCAAACATGCAGAAGGATATTACATTCTAGCCTGTGGATATCTTTCACATTTGGAATATTTTTGACATGCCAAGGCAAAGAAAGGCTGAGAGATTTTCTTCAAGTAAACATGTTGCCTACCACAGGCTCCAATTAACACAAAATAACTACAAAAATAAAGGGAATATTAAGAAATAAGAAAGCACTGCTTGATTTAACTGGGTCTAACATGTAAATAATTCAAAACACGTTTAAAAGGTTTTACGACAAAAACGTTAAAACAGTATATTTAACACTGATTTCCACAATCACGAACCCTTAATCTTCAGTAGTAGGCCTGTATGGACTTAAAATAAACAAATAACATCATATAAAAAGTTATCATAACAGAAGTAGATACCAAATAATATCTTTACCTCGCCATGTTTCTGGTGCTGTAAATAGACTTCTCCTCGTTTCACGTGCGTGTCCATAAAACGTTTGATCACCTGGATCACAGAAGAGCCTGTGGTTTCACTGATCTCTCCGAGAAATAATGGCTACCATTCCGTAGGTCTATTTAGCTTTCAAGCGTGTTGTCATAGATACCAAAAGAGAGGGGGATCTCATTTCGGAAAGGAACAAACTCGGACTACGTGTACACCTGAAAAGTTTCGTATGCGCCCAACCCCACTGGCACACCTTTTTTACCATGATGTCATGTTATTGAGGAAGCTGTCCCAGAACTACCGAAGAAAAAATGCTCCAAACTTCGTATTGCCAAAGTGCTATCGAGGAAAAGGTGAGCACTCGTGTGACTGGAGCTGAGTAGCCTTCTTCATCGAAACCTCTTGCTCCAAGCCAGCAACGCAACAGGCACAGCAGGAGCTTGTGATCATGACGTTATGTTCGCTTAAAGGTGCCGTAAGGAGGTTATGTGGACAAAATAAAAATAAAAATGCTTGTAGTGAGGGCCCGAAGGCACAGTAGAGTGCTTCCCAGAGTTGTTTGCGTTTCACGTTTTTTATCTGCTTTCTTATTAATTTGTTTACATGTTGGAGCCACTGCTGTAGCCTACCTTTGGCAAAAGGCAGGGGATCCCCCATACAAAGATTATACACTGGTTGGTTTTAACAACTCAATATTATCAGGCAGTCTTTCCATATTTATTAATGGTAGTTGTTAGACACTAATATATTATTTTAATCTGGAAACGTATTCTTTGTTAAGAGTAGCAGTCAAGTTCAAGTAACACTTGACTTATCTGCTGGTTACAATATTCTTTGATGAAAAACTAGTTGAGGTGTGCAGATGCCATTGGGGCCAGATACTGGAGAATGGAATTTATGTGCACATAATGAGGATAACACTCCCACAAAGAATATTTACTAACAAACCTGGTGTCATAAAGTCGCTATAAAACTAATCTTGTTGGAGCCTTATACTTTTCTGTGAACATAAAATACTTTCAACAATATTTTTAGCTTGAACTCGTCAAAGCTCTCTCCGATAAAGGACGCCAATTAGCTTGACCCAGATAACTGCTCCAGGACTTCTGGCTCTGCCTTAACTTGAATCTTACTGCTCCATGAGGTAGACACACACATAAAATAAACATGTTACTTCAGGGTTCTGTTTTACCATTTCCCAGGTAGCCAACATTTGGGATCGGCGTCATCATACCAGCCACAGGATACATTCTCTCAACACACCTATATGTGTCATGCTACACACACGTGCTTTCCATTAGTGAGAACACACCTCATATACAAACCACCATTAGTCACAGTGCCTCATAAAACACCCACACACGCACGAACGCACGCACTCACTGCATTAACACAGGTACTGAACGATGTTCAAATAAACAACAAAACACCTGGAATGGATCTAAAATGTCACATGAACCATATAGTTCACTTAAATCTTGAGCTTGTTCACTTAGTAGGAATTGGGAGCTTAGCCACCCGCAGCAGTGCCCCGGACATTTGGTCACAAAGAACCTGAAACACTCATAAAGAGGGAACCTGCTCTTTTCTTTATTTACATATACTTTTTCATACATATTTTGTTTTTGCAAGTTGTACACACTGTATTACACTACACACAGGATTCAAAAGAGAGGGAACTTTTCAGCTGCCATCCACTCCAGTCAGGTCCTCTGGTCTACCTGCTAACGTTTGTGTTGTTCAACCTTACCGCGTCCCATACACCTGACAATAATCTCATCTCTAGTATTTCTCTCTCTTAAATATGAGGGAAAAAGGAAATATAAACACTGAGCTGGACAACTTGCTATAACACGATCATGATGGTGGATACCACATAATTGCTTCTCTGTGATCGAAAAAACACCACAAATAACTGTCTTGATAGCTAGTCACTTCCTGCGAAAAATCCATTGGGAAAGTTATACTGATTTTGACAAGGAAAAAATGATAAAATAAAAACTTCCAGGAGAGTGTTCAAGGCTCCATTCCCCCTTAAAAAAAATAAAGACGGCAAAATGACCAGCGGTATAACGCCAAAAACACACCCCACTTGGTGGGAGGATGTATGAAATGTATGAAAGTGTGGCCACCAGAAGCCTCTGAGTCTCTATGGGGGTTTGGAGAGAAACCCCTAGTATTTCATGCCTGGGACAAACTCCTTCGCCTCAGGGTTCAAGCTGCTCTTCCGCTGTTAAATGAGAGAGGGAGGAGGTGGAGATGACAAGAAAAGAACAGAGTCATTAGTCATGTCTTCCAGGAGCAAGTATGTTATTCTTCAAATTAAGGTACAGATTTCTGATTCTTTCACTTACTGCAACGTCATCTGCATTGCGGTCATTGACCGTCATGCCATTAAGTTGCTGCTGCAGCTGCCCCATCCCTGACGGAAGATCCCGGGCTGGGATGAACCAATCCTGATCCTCCTCTTCTAGCATCTCCTGGAAGCAGCGCTCAATGAACTCCTGCTCCAGTAGCTCTTCCTCCACCTGGAAGACATTGAATGGCAAGAGAGTGGTGGTCAACAGTTAAAAGAGGTGCAGTCAAAATGAAACTGAACATAACCACAGCCTGGACACTCTCAAGGTCCACACGAATGCATAGACACGAATTAAACTTAAAGCAAAAATAACTGTGTGATACTAAATGACAATCAATGTTTTCGGGACATTGCAAACAAGTTGAATTGCTTAGGCTACCTCGCCAATGCTAAAATAGTTCCTATAGAAATACCTCAAAAAATGCCCCTGGATTTCATCTCAGTTTTGGCTGGGATTTGTAAGGATGCTATAAAATTCGGGAGCTTGGGGGGTGGGGGAGGTATAATTCCTCCAAACTTGCACCATAAATGAACCATAATCATACTGAAAACAAACCAGCCCTACCCAGCCCTCTTTAAATTAAGTTGTCCTGCGTAGTCTTGTTATAAGGTATTGCTGGGTATTCAAGCAACCCATTTGGAAAGGAACATCAGAGAGCATTAAAAAAAATAAAAAAAACACATGCAGCTTTTTACAGTAACTGGTATGAGACTTCAAACCAACCTGGCGATTATAATCCTCCTCATTCTCCATCCACATGTACTCCGCAAAGGGGTTGGCCTCGCCTTCCTTGTGGCCATTGACTACCCCGTCATCCTTCCCAGGGTTGATGCCTCCTCCCGGTGTCTTGGCCATCTCAGGACAATTCCTATCAGTAGGCTCTGTGAAAGGATAAAAGGCACATTTAAAGACTTAAAATTGATGATTGTACATCCATGGCCACTCATGAGTATATTTTCCTAGTTTGCCGTGGGTGCTAGTGTGATATTAACTGTAGTCCAAACACTTCCTTAGTTGTAACTTCTCCCCACATAAAAGTGTGAGGACGGCGGGGAAGAACGTTGCCTTTTTGATCTTCAATTCGATCCAACTGAGGATTTTGTTAACTCACAAATATTATGGTGATGAGTTTTGATAGCGGCTCGTGATACACTGTAGATTAGCCCATCCATAGGTTGGGATAGGTAGATTATCTCAGCTCTCAACTGATGTGATTGGTACACAGGCTAAAGCAGAAAAAGGTTTTTTATTCCTTCCAAAGTGTCTAAAAAGTCTTTCAGTAGCATAGCACAATGCAGCCAGCTGTACCAGACACAGTAACTACTTTTCTACATGTAAATTGTTTTTGTCACTTTCTTATTTGTCATTTATGCCTTTTTGGATATAAAATATCCATTTATCCTGGAGATATTCAATTATTTAAGCATTATCAACATTTCTTCTGGTGTAGCAAATATCAGTAGGCTCTCTGTATGATATATTAAAACGGTCTCATTAACATCAGCAGCGAGCTTTTCAAACTAATATTTTTTTCTTTCATAGAGAATGAGGTGTATGATGTATAAACCCTTAAAATAGGCTACATAGTTCAATAGCTTATGGACTCTGCATACAGATGTCAAGCCATGACAGACGATTTCAAAGGTGCCTGATACGGAGATACCTGAAAGCTGTGATACTCTTTATATATAGGCTACTAGGCACTGTCACTTCTTTGGAAAGCACCAGGTAGGTCAGGTGTCGTCAGCCTATGTGTGCCGGAATATCAGTAGGTCACTGCTGTTACATAATCACTGCCCTGCGCCTTGTTTGATTATATGTATTGCTCATCCAACAGGTTGTAGGAGGCAAACCTTTCTTTAGTAGGTCTAAATGTTAGCATCCACATAACTGTATAAGTTAGAGAATGCAAAGGCTCACTACAGCTGTGGTGCCATCACATAATTTTTTCTAGCGGAAATGCATTAAGTTCAATCTGCAACAACACAGAATCATTTAAAGTTTAGGGAGAACATAAGCTTTGTTGATTCAATACTATGTTAATATGGCAATCGATATGGAAAACAAGTAACATTGAACTTACAAGTCTAGCGTTAATGTTTCCGATGTATTCCTAACACTACTTGTTACAGCCATCAGAGGTATTGGTGCTCCTACCTGAACTGATTCAACATGGGCTATTCACTTGAGAGCACAGCATGAAAGGCTTTTTACGGTGCCCAAGTTATCTTGTCGCAGACAAATGACGTTAGCGACATGGCTTAACCAGTCATATGGGACAAAATCAAGGAAAGAAATATTTCAAGCAACTTCGACAAATTAAATAGCTAGCTGCTAATTTCGTTTTTCGGCCTATTTCGTTTTTAGAAAAAGATATTTTGTCGAGTATTTCAGCTACAGTTAACTATTTGGGCAGCTGAAGCCACGTGAGCTAGTATCAATGCTCTTGCTAGTCAAACACGATATACGTTAGCTAGCTAGAGAAGCTAGGCTCACGCTAGCTAGCTAATCAACTCGAGGTAATAAAAACGAATACATATATTTTAAGGAACGACCAGGCGTAGTATTTATACTGCATCAACTGATTACCTGTCGACGCCAGCGTCACTGATCTACAAATATTTCTGTCGATAATCGACTATTGACCAGAAAAAATGGACAAAGCCGATGCTTTAGCCACAACTAGCAACCGTTTGATGCTAGGAATCACCATTGCTTGCTAACAAGTTAGCTAGCCAGCCAGCCTGTGATCAAACTGACGCAAAAACAAGCGATATACACCATAGATAGCTACGTTAATGCATACAATAATACAGTGACACACTAGTTTGCCATCCTACCTGGCATTTTTCTTAAATTACTTCAAATTTAGTAGGTTGCCACAGATGATCTCCACACCGTGAAGTGTCACAAGCTGATGTTTTGTTTCTGACTGGTTTGCACGCACGCACAACTAACGTTATTTAGAGACGGGCATGTGCCAGCTCGTTTAACACATACAAAAGCGCGATCGCCCCCTAGCTTCTGACCTCCCTTTGGGTCCTCAAAGCTTTTAGGCTCGATGTGATGGTCCTGATCGGACAAAAGCCGAGCAAAAATTGCAAGAGGAAACGGGGATGCACACGCAAGAAAGAGCGAGTAAAAGAAACTGCGCGAAAGAGGTTGGAATTTCCGCTAAGTGTGCAAGAGAGACCCATACTGCGGGAAAAAGATTCGTTTGGCTATTGTGCGAGAGAAACCGAGTTACTGCGCAAAAGAGGGACTCTTTAAGAAGGTGGTCAACACACACAAAAAACATTGCAGTTTATTTGATTGGTAAAATCACATATATGTGGATAGTCATAAAATATAAAAATATCTACACCATAATCTTTAATACAAACCAGAAAACAATTGCACTAATTGATATCATATTGAAACACTCTAGAACCAACAGAAACCTAACAAATACCCAAAGTACATTTATTAAGTTATTCTTCACTCTTCTTGGTATTCATAAACGGCCTCCAAATGTCTACACTCCATGTAATTAGCCCTAGATGAATAAACTTAGACCAAACATGTAAATAAAAATGTACAGTCATTGTAGAAATAGTCAGCCTAGTTCACTCTATAATATTGTATTACAGTCAGTATGTTACCTCCATAATATTGTAATATCATATCAATCCCTACAAAAAGTTTACAAGAACACATGCCAATCATAGAAATAAACCTTAACCAGCAATTGCGTAGTTGTAAAAAAACACAACAAAAAAAACACAGATGAAGTAGCCTATCTTGACCTTTGAACTAATACTATCCGAACAGTATTTTTAACCTGTTTGGATAAAATACAATTCGTCTAGACCACACTGTACAATCAGCATTTCTCTGTGTGATTTTTACTTTAAAAATCGTAGATGAACAGACATTTGCAATCCATACTGGACAAATGTATGGTAACGTTCCACACATATACAGCACAAAAACAGAGGGTTCCTATGAACCCAGAAAGAAATGTGCAAAAATCTAAAACATGAGGGGAATATGATTCATACTGGTTGGAGGTTCCATTAGAACCATGGACATAGGCGAAAACAGGCTGTAGATGATATAATTTTAAAGAAATACAGAGAGAAAAGAGTTCTACGGCAACTCTACTTCCTGCTACATTTACAATTAGCCACACGACACAACAATTGACTGGTAAGCTCAAAAGGAAGTTGATGGCATGGGCAGTATTAAAAGTATAAAGTGTTGCCATCATGTCAGTTTCATTTGTTGCAAATGATGTGTTCATCTCCCTTCTCCACTGTTCTGGTGTCAGTTGGCAGAGTATATCTATAAGCAAATCAGAATTGACATTGTGTGGAAAATAACAATCTGTACACATCTTCCTTGCGATACCACCTACTTTTCTGTCAAAAAGAGAAATATTGCTCTAATACCCCTTATATATGCGTCCATCTGTTTTTATTTACATCCATGTGCTCTTGTGCATAAACATACAAAAATGTAAATACACATATAAGTACACATGCATGTATACGATACCTTGAAATAAGCAGATATTTTGTCAATTTCCTTTATGAGGTCTTAAAGTGATCAGGTTGACAGATGTGCAGATAATCTCAACTGCCTGTGTGTGTGTTGAAAGGCAGTAGTGACTAATAGCATTTGTAAATGAAGTAGAGCAGTTCATCAAATTAGAGGTGGATGAGTTCAGGTGTGAGGATCTCCACAACCTTGTATGAAAAAAGTATGTTAATTTTCATATAATATACGTTATAACAGTGTGTTAACACACATCATTTTGTCGCCCTTCCTATACAGCAACATAGGAAGAATATACAGGTGCATCTCAAAACATTAGAAAAACTAATCATCCAACCAACAATCAGTAATGAACACATAACCTCCATAGCAGAGGTAATAATCAGATAAGTTAAAAAGACAACTGAAATGAGAAGACAAATCTTGCCCCAGTTCTGCTAAATTCTATCTCAATAACAGTGTTAGATATTCTCTATCCAAGACCTTACAAAAGACACATAGCATTTTAGTACCAGAAACAGCAGCAGCAACAATAACAAAATCAATTTCTTTCAGACACATTGCACACACACACACACACACACACACACACACACACACACACACACACACACACACTGCACACGTTCAATTTCAAGGATGAATACCAATCATGCTGTGACAGGTTATCACTGCATACACAAACGAACAGCATGGTATCACTTACTGAGTTATACAAAAGATGGAATACACTAACATTTCCAAATTTGCACAGTTTATTTGTCCATTAATGGTTACAAATAAATAATTAAAACATTTAGACCTAAAGCTTTCCAAAATTAGTTTGGAAACAAATCCCTCTCTGTCTCTCTTATATTCTCAATTTTTCATCTATGAACACCTGCATTCAAGTAACCAAGGTCTTCATCTCAAATGTCAGAGCTTGGCATGTAAGCAAAAGGGAGACGATGAGTTTCCCTCCATGACTGATGTGTTTTCCATATGCTGCCAGCTGTTTAGCAGTGGGATATTACAACAACACAAACACAAGAGATTTGCATTAGATTTTGCATGGAGAAGGCCTCTGTGGTTATCCAAGTGACGTATTTACGTCCTTTAATTCAGCAAAGAGACAGAGCACTCACACAGTACTTGGCAATTGTGAACATTCATGACATAATTAGCAGAAGAAAAAAAAACGTTTGGGTGAACGCATGATTTAGTCAATTTTCTGTGTATTGGTTTGTTGTAAATCCCTTTGTTATGCTGTATAGGCGTAGGCTGCCACGGACCTCTCATTCCATGGCGTAGGCCTACAACTTCTCCTTCCTCTCTCTGCCATCATTCTAAAGTGTGGCTACTTTTCTCCACCATTATAACTTACATATACATAAGAACGAATATTAGACAATCTATTGCAAAGCGATGGCCACTGCAGCACACCACGATGTTTATCGAAAAGAACACATCTTTTTTCACAGATTGTGGTCGACGATATCGTATACTTAAGTTTCATTAAGAAGCAACAAATACACATGAAGATGATTATTGTCAGTCATTATTAATTATAATCTTTAATCCAGATTTTCAATTATTTCACTGTGCTAATAATTTGTGTAGTAGCTGATGTAGTAGATGGTCAACCCAGTTTCCCTCAATGCTTGCAAAATACATTATCTGTCCTTGATTTGAATTTCAAATGTTTATTGGGACAGTCAAACAGATGGCCTCCCTCGTAGTCGCATACACTCAAAGTGCAGTGAGTTACGTATAAAGCCTAGACTATGACTAAGTGCATCACTCCACACGAAACCTTTCACACGGCAATCACAAAGTGAATCTGAAGAGGGTACGTACTGCATGATTTATTATGCACAACATATTGTTGCCAAAACATATTTACAGATGATCAGGTTTTAGTTTGATGCTATGATAGAGGATTGTTTTGTACACCATGAAAGGTGTTATTGCTGATTAATTTATTTTTATTTGATTATTCATAACAAATATTATGTGTTTCACACAGAACCGAAAGCACTAAACATGGCAAAACACTGTCAGTTGTTAGATCTCAAGAAAGTACACGATGAAAGCTTCTAAGTGCATTTAATAAAAGCAAAATGACATTTGTCAAAAAAAAAGTTACAACAGTGATCTGACGACATACTGTGTGGTGGTATTTTATTAATAGTTTTGCACACAAAGGTCTGCTGTAGGTCTACTTAATTTGTCCATGGATCAAGAGATACTTCAACAGGCTCTTAGACAGCATTAGGATGTTGTATTCATGTATGATGGGGCCTGGCATGTTTAGGGCAGATGGCTTCATCTTTCACCTTTTGCCTTCTTTTCATAGGTGCTGCCCTGGTACTGCACAGAAGATGTGTTTCCTCAACATGAGCTCCCCGGAATCAGATTTTGAAAAGTTGTACCGCTGTGCGAAAGTAGATCATGTGAGATTCTACCTTGTAGGAGAGAGCATGTATTTCTTACTGGGCTCTCCCCTTCAGGTGTATTTTATCTGGCTGATAGTGACACAACATGCAATCATTTCAAAGTTCTACGCTTTAATCCTGGCCCTGTGTGAGCTGTTCTTTTCTTTAACTATCGTTGTTGGGAATAGTGCTTATCTGGTTACGCGTAACCATTGCCTTCTTTATGTGGTGATGCCCTCCTACGCATTCATCTTTTCTGCCCGTCCACTGTTCCAAAGTCTCATCTGCATGGAGCGTTACCTGGCAGTGGTGCATCCTTTAGTCTACCTGAAGTACAAGACCCCGAGAAACAAGAGAGCTTGCACTGCCATGGTTTGGATGGTGACAGTGGGGTTTACTTTGGCAGCAGGGATTTCTACACCTGGCTTCCTGATATTTGAGTTTGCTATTCTTTTTGTCATGTTGCTGTCCTTTGATGTATTCTGTAGTCTGTCTGTTCTATGGGCTCTGAAGCGTCCCAGCCCTGGAGAAGGGGAAGGACAGAGGGACAGAATGAACGTCATGAAGAAAAGTGCTTTCAAAACCATCACTGTCATTCTGGTTATTACTTTTTGTGACCACATCTTTGTGACTGTTATGGGTCTCTGTGGCAGTTTTTCTGACGATGACTGGATTTGCGTAGTGGACATCATTAACACATTTATATTTGCTCTGTGTGGATTTATACAGCCTCTCTTATACTTACACAAAATGAGGAAACTGCCATGTGCAAAAGGACAAAATGATCGCATTGAGTCTTATTAATTGAGTTAAAATGGAAAAGCAAAGCCATTTGATTGTAAATCTGGAAACGTAATTCCATTTAGCTCAATTTCAAGTAAAATCATTTGGCACTTGTATCAGCCTCAATAGTATCCTGTCCACAAAGTGAACTTTTACAGCATGAGGAGTGAATGATGTGAAACTATGTCCAAGTTTGCTTGCTTGTGTTTGTATGGAGAAGTTCCTAACATATTCTGACTAATCTTTTGCCTGTGATAAGTAAACTAGGTCAACTATCAAATCATTTTGACCACAAAATGTTCCAATAGACCTTGAGGCTGTCTTCTAAATGCAAACCAACAGGAAGAATGACACAAACTTTTAAATTATGTTTCCAGTAGAATGTGTTTGGACTTCAAAACAATGCATGTCATGATATTGCTGTTGTGGTAACCAAACCAATACAATAAAAAAGTTTTTGTTTAATTAAATTATCAGTTGTTCACCAGACAGTGAAATCCTCCATTGAAGGTGATTGAATACTACAGTGATTAATCTCCCATCAGCTATATTCAGATATAAAACAGATCATAAGTAAATAAATGAACATGCACAGAGAAGGCAAAAGGCACTAACAATTCAATATGATAAATTTCACACAAACAATACAACTCAAGCATACTGAAATCTCCCTCTTCACCCTGTGTATGTGATAGCTGTGATTTCTAGCTATAGTGCCCTCAAGTGTCCAATAAAGTAATCACATTGTTATTTAATTCTATTCATTTTTATTTATAAATAAATAGCGCCAGTAACATAAAGTAGTAGAGTATCGACATTTATAACAGAACCAAGGTATACACCCTCATAATAATAAGTTAAACTACAGCAGCAAGCAGCGATCATTGGTGTCCAAGCCGTTTTCATGAAGTTTGAACTTATACATCTTAGTCATGTATTGACTGCAACATTTTCATTAGCTGTTGGTGACCAGTTTGTAGAGTAAGTCAAATGGAACTTCAAGAGATGTAGCCATGTTGGTAAGAGCATACCAAATTTAGTTTGAACCATTACATCACAATATGTTAGCTAGTGAAGTGCTTGGTTTCTTTTTCAAACAGTATTCACGCGGTGGTTCACCTAGTGAGCGAGGTTAATGTAGCCTGGCCATTACCAGCCTGTGACTCCATTTCATTCCGTCTTTTTTTTGAGTATGAGCTTGAAATCAATTCAGGCGGAAATACGTAGGCTGGTGTCACCAGGCTAAGGTTAATGCACTTCCAAGAGAAGAAACCTGCCATATTCCCTTTTGAGTCCACAGTTTTGAGCTATATGCACAAAACCCAAAGGGACACGATAACGTAGGAACAGAAACCTACTTTTCCATATCAGCCATGAGGGGCTACAAGTTTTATGTGGACCAGTGAAGTCTAGGTTAGAATGTGTTGTCTGCCCCCTCCCCAATTAGAAAGCTCAAATCCACCCAACCAATATGGAGGAGGAGGCAGGTGACACGTGAATGCTACAATTTGATGTATTTTTCTATGTATCACTGTGTTTTATATCCATGTATATTCACGACGGACCCCAGGGAGACTAGCGACCATTCTGTGGAAGCTAATGGGGATCCAAATAAATAAACAAATAAACAAATAAACAAATAATATAATTTAAAGATGCCAGTCTGTAGACGTCTCAAAACAGTCTAATTCATCACTGCCTTTTCCCCCTCAGAATGATCCGGGGCGACCCCCGGAACATTCTTTTAAAATGGCTTGTTTTTATTTTCTTGTCTCCTTTTGAACAGTCCGTTCGCTAGCTTTATGTACACATCATTCATTTTTAACTAGATATTTTTCGAGCAACTGTACCATTACATCACATGTCCCTGTGAAAAAGTAACCCCTTTCCATTTTTGCCAAAAATTTTACCATAGGTAAAAGATTAATACAAATTGAATTGTTATTGGTAGAGCAGAGATGGCTAGTAAATATATTACAAATACAGTATGTACAATTGAAGGATTTTGAAGAAATAGTTATCCTTTCTTTATTGGGTTACTGTTTTTTGACATTGTTCAATTGAAATTGGTGCTTGTGGAGATGCTTGTTTCCCCACTGGCGCGCTCACTGCCTTCTTAGGGGAGTTCTTGAAGGTTTTTGCCAAATATTTTTAAAAAAGGGGGGAAAAAACTGTGGTGCAAATTACTTCTTTAATAGGTTCAGACAGGTAGCAAACATTCAAAAGTGAGAGTGGCATCTTTTTTTAAAAAGCCCATGTGGTTGGGACAGCTGCAGTGACAAGCAAAATATGGCTGTATTAAAACAATTAGGACAATATTGATGGGACTCAGAAATCCGCAACAGTAGACAAACCGAGACTATACACTACAGGTTGCTCTGATGTGCTGTAAGTTCAGTCAGCAGTTGCTGCTCGTTCACAGATGTACTTGTACCATCGGCTACAGTGAGCATCATTGAGCATCAACTTGCCCCTCTGACACAGCACCCCGCAGTCCTCTCCTCCCCCCAGTCCATGTTCTGTCCAGTCATCAGGCTGGCCGACCATCCATTGACTGCAACCAAACGTTAAGAGATCCATGAATGTGTATCAGGTATGGGAAGTACCACCTTTGTAGAACACTCACTCTGGTCAGATGGATGGATGGTTCTGGGAGTGTTGTGAGGCCTTAGTGTAACGTCGACCATAAACCACTTGAGCGGCGCACATCTCACCTTTTGTCCATCACGTAAGGAGTGCCGTCCACCCACGCCCACTTCCCAGTGATTTCATCCGTGAGGCCGACCCAGTAGAATTCAGACACACTGATTTCGTTAATGAAGTCCTAAAAGGGAGAAGAACAAGAATGGCTGGAGGGGGAGATGCTAATGCTAATGTTACAGTACTGCTACAAAAAAAAAAATTATAGTGTTCATTGACTTGGCTGAACCCGGAACCTTTGCACAAGTTGTACGTTTTTCGGAGTGTTTGAGGACATCATGCATATTAGATTTGAGTGACTATTATTGAAGTCAAGTGGAATGTCAGAGATCTGTAGAAATGCATACCCATTCTTTTGCGTTGTTTAGCATTAGCAGTGAGGCTCCTTGCGTTTTGCAGTAGTCTCTGGCTTCATGCCATTGTAGCTTGTTTGAAGAGAGTAGGTAGCAGTTGGACGCGTGAAGACTCCAGTTGTCCTGACAGCGATACGTAGTATTATCTACAGAAAGGGGGAGGAATGATTGAGGATTGAAACCGGCTTGTATTATTGGACAAATTTAATGAAATTTAAAATCTGTGATGCCTGCTTGCTGCATGAAGGTAATATAATAGACTTGTTAACCCGTAAACACAATCAGTGGGAGGCATTGTGCTTGGCATGTGCCCATAGACTGGTATGGAACAGGTCAGTTGCAGTTTAAGTCCAATCAGATTTTTTGAAAGGTATAAAATCAGGAAAGTCTCCCATTGAAAACATTGTTGTGCAGTTCAAACTATTTGATGAATCAGGTGTAGTAGGTATACTTTTACTGCGCTTGATGCTCATAATCTCAGTTGACAGAGCAATCAACATGGACGTGAGTTTTTCATCTTAAGAGAAGAGAATTTCAACAAGAAGTTATTATGGCATTATGTTTGGAATATGTTTTCCAAACAGCCAGAAACTCATCAAACTGTGCATTTGTTGATATTTGTGTTAAACGTTCTGAGGCTCACCAAATTTGACTTAAGATTAAACCACTCAAATTGATTTCCAACAGAAGCAATTCAAAAGTTGCCTTTTTGATGGGGCCTTAATGGGAAATGCAAAGTGGTTGCTGTAGTTTAGGTGACAGTGAATTTAAGTCATATTGTCTGATTTAGTTTACAGATTTCTCAACCTCCTTTCGTTTTGACCAACCACAGAAAACCAGGTAACAAAATGACTGCGAATCTAAAACAGCTCCTTGACCATACTAACAATTGATTTTATTGGATTTGATGATCCAAATGTAGTTTTAGCTTGATTTCACCTTTATGCAACAGTTAGCACAAGTTCAGTGTGCTCGCTGCATGGCCAGTGCTAATGATATGCTAAATATGCTAAATATTAAACCCCCGCCCTCTATTTGCAGTGATGAGAGATGAGTCTATTCTAATCTATTGGTGATGCCATGAGCTAACTTCCAATTGAAAGTAATCAGTGACCTGAACATCCACATGAATAGTTCTTCCCTGACAAATTGATAGAGCTCTTAGGGATCAGATTAAAATGCCTGGTAATGTGCTTTTTTTGGATGGATATTCATCATTCATCTATTTTTTCTTTGATCCATTCATCAGCCCACAACAACACCTCTAGATTTCACTAATTAACCAGATTATACCAAAAAACATCTCACATTGTACTTTATAATTATACTAAGTGTTACACAGTGCAGTTTGACTCAGATTAGAGTATTTTCATCAAGTGTAAAGAAGCTGTAATTTGTGTTTTGTGGGGATACCAACCAGTTTGCTGCATTTTGGACACAACTGCCTCTAAAGTGGATGACATGTTGTTCATTGCAGTTTCCAGCTTTTCAATTTTTGTGTCCTGTTGGCTTACTGCAGAATACAGACATGGCATCAAGAAAACCAAAAGAGTACTTGACAGTATCTAAACACTCTAAATCCGTTAGCCATATTTGGAATGATATTGTGTTCAGTGATATGTTGGACAGTCAATATATTACTGACATTCAGACAAATCTATTTTTTCTCCTGTTCCCACTCTTCCTCAGATCAAAAGAAGCCTAGGCAGATCTACTTTTAAACATGCAATAGTAAACAAGTGTGATAAGCCACACTCAGAGAATCCATTCTGATTCATTTGTATTCTTTAACGAGGGTTGAGCTGGCTCTATGAGATGTACGTAAATGCAGTCAAACCTGTGTCCTGAAGGCCGGATGAGAGTGCATTCATTGAAAGAGTGAGGTTGGTGACAGAATGTTCCATCTTCCTGCCCTCTTTTTCAACTACAAAACACAAAGTCACAGTATACAGTCACAGGTATCAGTACTTGTTTTCTGACATGACAGTAATTCTTCATATAGAGCAGATAGATTCACTGGGCTTTGCTTGTGGCGGCCCTATTCGGCAAACAACACTCCTCCAATGACCCAAATGAACTACAGGAAAACGTTAAAACCACCAAATCTATGGGATTTATTAGTATTCATGATTATAAGAGAGCTGTCATAACAATAATGAACGATAATAGTACATCACTGGACAATATCATGCCATGACATACCTATATAAGTCTTTGAAAGATTGAAAGTGAACTGAAAGTGAAGAGGCCAGTGAAATGAACACAAAAACAGATACATAAGTACTAGTATACATCATGCTCAAGAACTCTCATTTGGTGCGGTCTTTACTTCACCTATAGTAAGAGGTATAGTATACAACATGCTCAAGAACTCTCATTTGGTACGGTCTTTACTTCACCTATAGTAAGAATAAAAGTTTGAGCTACAGCTGAACAGCTTCAACAGTTTTAGCCTGTTGAGACAGGGTAGACATTTCTATTTTCTTGCCCTACCTCTAATTGACCCTTAGTCAGCATGCTACCAAACCAAGTAGACATTCATTTTAAAACAGCTTGCACAAGTCCCGATGGGGTCGTGTACAAGGAGGACATATTGCTCATTGCCAGGGGCGTAACTATAGGGGGTGCAGCAGGTGCCATCGCACCTTGGCCCATGGGTCTAGGGGGCCCGTAGCCATATCTAGTCGCATTGCCAAAAATACTAATGTACAGCCATATATGGCAAAAAAAATTACACAGACTATAAATATGTGCACGGGGGGGGGGGGGGGTGATCTGATGATCTACATGTGTGCCAGCTATACAGTCTGTTACTCTCTGCTATTCCTGTTGTTTACACAGAGAGCAGAATATATCAGATATACCAGCCTGCTTAAAACCCCAGCAAAATGCCCACAAAGGAAGATTGGTTAGTAATAATAATAATAATAATAATACATTTTATTTATATGGCGCCTTTCAAGAGACCCAAGGTCGCCTAGTGTTGTTGTTGTATCCTGCTGCTCAGGTTCTATGGTTGGGCAGTTATGTTGTTGTGTTCAGCGCATGTTGTAGTGTTAAGTAGGTCCTTTATGGCAGGGGTTCTCAAACTTTATGTGGCCAGGGACCCCTTAAAGGGCAGAACATTTTCCAAGGACCCCTTCATAATCGCATCCCAAATTAAGCCATATAGGCTTAACGCTATTTGTAATGTTATAGTATGCTTTTGGACTCTTTTACTCTAAAATCATATAGTACTTATATCACAAGTGCTTTATTACATTTGATATTACTTGACAGTATTTAGGGTAGATTTTTAAATTTGGTAAAAAATGCTGAGAAGCTAAATCATTTGTATTTATTATTGATTTAATAAAAAAAATTATCAAAGCAGATAGTAGGGTTTATGGATCCCGGGTACCACATGCAGTGCGTATCCTGCTGCTCAGGATCTATAGTTGTTTTATTAGTCAGGTTAGTTGGCTGGGGAGGAGTGCTCTCATGTCGTAGTGAGAGGATTGACCACTGTGGGAAGTCCCCAGCCAAAAGGAAAAGGAATTTAACATCTTTTCTTGTGCATAGCTACAGAATTTTTCTTGCATGTATTCTCTGACAGAAATATAATGTAAAACTTTCAACTCATTTCATTTCAGCTGTGTGAATTTGAACTGTTCAAGTTGTGTTCAGTCCATTGGTAGAGGGACATACAAGGTTTTTGTAATTATTGTACTCATCAAATCAGTTAAAGTTAACAGTTAATAGTCAAAGTCAGTGTTGTATAGACTCATGAAAAAGGAAGACAAACTTGTTTCTTGAAGTTTTGAAGGGATGGAATCTAAAGAGGACTGGATGTTGTCTTCTTTAATCTTCAGCTCGTTCAATGCTGATTCCTGATGCTTTACTAAAGGAAACGAGATTTATCTGTTTATAATACACTTCTCAGCTCACTGGAAAAAAAGACTGATTGGAATGACAGTTAAATAACTGAAGGTGCCCTGACCTCCAACTGGATGTTTGTGAAATGTTAATGCGATGGTTAAGTAATTATAGTATGCCTACATAATTCAAATGGTTGAAATCCTGCTTCATACAAACTGAATATATTTACTGAGAAGGGAAGTAGATAATTCTGTCTACTTAAGAATATAGTAATACCATGAAATGAAAGATTCAGTGAAACCAAACCTGTCTCGTGAAAATCAGTTGAGAGTGCATTAACAGAATGTGATAAATCAACAATGTCGTGATCCAGTTTAGTTATCTTGGTGTCCTCTTCATCTGTTGAAAACAGAAAGCAATATATTACTTTTCCATACTTCTGCACAATAAGTAAAAGAGCACTTTTAAATATCATTTTACCTGTGGTACCTTTAGTAAAACAGGTTGTTAAAAACTAGGAAAGAAACAAACCTGAGTTTTTTACACTGGAAGGCAGTGAGTTGGAAGAGGAGGCCTTGACAGATTGGCTAAGATCGGTGACGGTATGACCCAACTCAGTCAATCTTTTATTCTGTTGATCAGCTGAAACAATAAGCTACATGCATGAATATGTAAGGATATTGGGAATCGTTTGATATTTCATGTAGCATATTTCATGTACCTTGATGTTTAAAGGTAAAGTGCTTTTGTTCTTGGCAGTCAGCGCTTAGATGAATATGAGATCTGTGGGTGAACTCACTCACCTGTCTTATGTTGTTCAGATGAGAGTGAGGTTATGGAGGCCTGTAGATTAGTCAGCGCACTTTTCACCTCAGTCAGGGCTTTATGTTCAGGTCCTTGGCTAAGAGGAGCTGCAAAATAGTGAACATCCCGACATGTATGATGTTTTACTGCAATTGCTTTTCTCCCCATGATGTTTCTACTTTTCATATTCTGAGATGGTCAGACGTTTAGGTCAACGTCTTATTTAGCACTTAGACACGTTAGACACGTTTAGGTCAACGTCTTATTTAGCAGACACTTCGGCATTGACGGAAAAAGTAACTCTCTGTCATTACAAATATACAAATACAAATATAAAAATTGTGCCCTACATTATATACGCTAGAGATCATTTGCAGAGACACTCATGGATTTTAGATAAATAGTAAGTAAAAAAGTATAAAGTAAATCACTTTATAAACATATTAATCTGTGAAAAGTGATCTGATTGTGCTGGATCTGAAAGACACCCTTAACTACTGATAATAATTATCAATATGTTAACAGTATGCATTTGAGTACGTAATTAGTTACGTATTTGCAACATAATGTAATATTGTGTTTTTGTCTATTTTCACACAATTGTGTATGTATAAGATGGGGAAAATAAACCTTTTTGTTGCAGTTTGTTTGGTAGAAAGTTCAAAGACAAAGCCATGTTGTCTGCTTTTGTCTCAAGCGCCTTCAACATCTTGGCCTGTTGGCTAACTGTTGAAAAAAACACAGGCAAGCACCAACATAATATCTCTGGTAACAAAAGTCATGATACTCAGAATTGGGACAATTTAGAACCCATTTTAATGAAAAGATAGTCAATGAGATTTCACATATTATACTATGACTGAATATGTGTTGCGCAAATAATAAGTTGATGAAAAATAACTTACACTTGAGAGGCATCACGATCACAAGAATCAGAAACAGCGCTATGGTAACACTTATGATAGTACACAGTTGCCAGCGCCTTCCTATACAGGATGTCACAGTATTCGAAGTTGAAATACCTGAAGCAAACACAGACATACACAAACAGATAGAAAATGTTAGCAGTGGTTCATGACTAACACGAAGCAGTCAAATATAGAAGAACATTGTGCCTTAAACACCTGGAACAGTGTTAATTTGGATAAGAATTTGCCTCAACTGTATTATTGGTTTTATAACAGTTTCCAGCCCCCATTTTGAACCAAAATGGTAAAAGTTTACTTACCATTTTGCCAGTGGACCATTGGTTCTACATTTTCTAAAAATAATTTCTCCTTAATTCCCTGTGGGATCAATATAGTGTCTGTCTTCTTTTTTTTTTTTTTTTTTTTTTTTACAATTTTGATAATTCCGTGCCAAGCACAAGTCAAAAAGCAAGGATACAGTGGCAAAATACATGGATATATGACAAAAACACATGGAGCAGTGATATATACAATCTGTAGAACGCAGTGCACTGTAAAGTGACGTGATAAACATGACACCTACAGACCAGATGTTGCTCACCTCACCTTTCCGCCATTGCAAACGCCCCTCCTCTGCCTCCATGGTGCTGTACTGTATAGTGGTTTCAAGTTTGGGTGGCAGGTCTGCCATGATCATAAGGTGTAGACTTGCAGTGAAGAGTAGTGGGGAGACCCAGGGACAGGAGTGATGACAGTTGTATTTAAAGGAGATCCCATATTTCCTGTTCCTCATTGCCAGGAACTCACCAAATATGTTGAAACATTGCTGATGATGCAGATGGTTTAGTAGTCACAAGAATATGTCTCTCTGTTGAATAATGAAGAGCTTTTAAAACTAAATCCATTTTTGGTCAACAACATAATATTAGTAAAAGAAAGAATATATCTGTGGTAAATCTGTTATCTTTGTAGATTGCTTTAATTTGAATCACAAACTCGTTTATTCTGAAAGAAACATACAGTGAAAGAAAAACACAAAACTGACTGAAAATCTTCAGTGATGCTTTGAATGACTGAGGCTGGAAAGAATGGAAAGAAGTATCATGCCAAATGGTGAACGTGGATGTGCTCATCTCTCTGGTACATCTACTACCTGTCATGTATCTTCAAGATCAGAAGAATGCTTGTTAATATCTAATTATGACATTTTGCCTTCAGACTCTTGACTAATGGGAAGTCAAGTTAGATAACATCTTGAACAGTTCTACTTAGCATGCTAATATTCAAGAAGCACAAAGGAATGAGGCCCTGTGTGCTTTTTCCATCTTGATGTGTACATTTGACATTGCAGATATGTTGACGATTCCAAATGGAGCATTTGTCACACGAGCATGTGTTTTCTTCTGCTGAATGTATTATGTGTTTAACATGAACACAATAATCTTTGCACCAATGGTGTCTACTGTGCCAGGAAAGGGGCCAGTAGTCACATGAGCTGAGCTATGATGGCAGGGTTACCAAGATTAGGAAAGTCTGAAACCAGCTGTTGTGGTCAAACAGAGAGTTGCAACGAGAGTTCACATGAGAGGGGAGGGGTAGGGGGCAGGAAGGAAGGAAGGAAGGGAGGAGACGGAGAGAGAATCAAAATGCAAGAAGGTCACTCAAGGTCATACATACATGCATACATACATGCATACATACATACATACATACATACAGTACATACATGCATACATACATACATACATACATACATACATACATACATACATACATACATACATACATACATACATACATACATACATACATACATACATACATTAATACATACATACATACATACATACATACATACAGTACATACATGCATGGATGCACATTTGGGTTGGGAGAGTGACTCCACGTTCACACTGGGACGAAATTTCGTCAGGCAGTATTTCGCCTAGGGGTCGTGGTCAGAAAAATCATGTTTGGCTGTCATGTAGCCATTGTAGCGAGTGTCAAGTAGCAAGTTCGGCTGCAGTGCACTGCTAATAGCATTTTAGCAGCTAGCTTCTACATTGATCTTCAATTAGCAGCAAGCTAACAATAACGGTCGAGAGCTTCATTTAAGACCTACAATATTCTGTTTGCCCTGACAGTGTTCGTATAGTATAAAAACAACAAACCGAGTAGATGTAGACATATAAAAGTCGTGTAAACACCTGGATTCAGCTTTATTCACATCAAATATTTTCCAATAACAGACTCCCGAGGCACCGCCATCTTGTTTGGATTTTTTTGATTACACCCGCCCTTCGGCACAACGTCGAGCTCCAATTCTGACACACGCCGAGCTGATTGGTTACCGCCTGGCTCGCATTTGCATAAAGTTAAAGGTTCGTCAACTTTGAAAGTCAGGCAGCGGCGAAACTGTGCTCAACAGACAGAAAAATTCTGAACACATCACATTTAAGGAATGTCACTCTTTTCAAGTATGGCTAATAGGCACCCACTTTTACACTTTTTCCTCTGAGAGTTCGTTTGGTCATGCCTTGCCTTCAGTGGCACTACCCAATAGAGAACGGACATTTCTTACATGTGAAGTAAATATTGTTCAGTGATATATAATAGATCAATACTGTAGGAACTCCTGGATGGAGGTGGTGGTGATCTGGATCCAGCTACTACATGATTGAAGAGGCATTCTGATGAATAAGAAAAAAGCTGATTGATGAATGTGGGTGTAGACAGATTTCATCTGTTTTCCACAGAACACATCTCTGACTCAGCAGAAACCCTTCCCCTTGCTGCGTCCCTACAGTGTTGACCCCTGGGGGAGGAGGAGCCCAACCACAGCGCCGATTACGGTCAGCAGTTGCTCAATTTTCTTCTCACTTACTAAAAGTCTCTAAAAATCAAAGAAACACAGAGTAAATGACAATCAAACTACTTTACTCAAATTCTCATCTAATAGTATCCCCAAAGTGCTGGATGCATTCAGGAGATGAATCGAGTGTACCTAAATACATATAGGCCTATATATGTAAGTACATATTGTGTATACACACCATTATAAGTTCTTCTCTCACATGTTTTCAGACAGAAATGAATCTTAAACCATGAACATGAATGAATTTCAACTGCTTTAATTAGAACTATCCAACTTCCTATTTTAGTCTTTTATTAGCATCCTTGAGACATTTACGTACATTGACTGTGGCTGATCTGTGGTAATGTATTGTGGTATCGTATCGTAAGTATCGGGTTTGGTGATATTTTGGCAGGTCATAATTTTGGTATGGTGACAACCCTAGTGTCAACCATATACTTCATCAGTTTCTGTGACATTGCGTTTTTGGTATGGTGCAGATTGGCAATTTGTAAATATCTGCTAAATTAATTAACGTGTGTTTCTTTTTTCCTTCAGGTTGACCTACAGAGAGGCAAAACTGGGAACCATAGCAACATCCATACATCCATCATCCAACGTCCATTTGTAGTTCCACGTTGGTGGGACGAACTGCCTAGCACTACCAGAGCAGGGGTTCAGATGTCATGCCTTATTTGAAAAAAAAGGATGTTCTGTAAGGCACTGCCGTTGTAACACAGCTCTGCACCATGAACTTCATGGCATCTCTTACTTAAATACATTTTACCTAAGGAATAGAAAAAAAGTGCAGAAATGTAACTACTGTAAGTGCAAGTTAAGTAGTACACTACTACTAGTAGAAGTGCAAAATAGGAGGGGAGGTAATCTCTGAAGAGTTGGGTCTTAAGAGCTTCTTACAGAGCATGGCTGTACCTCTCTACCTTCATGACGTTCATTCTGTCCCTCTGTCCTTCACCTTGTCCAGGGCTGGGACGCTTCAGAGCCCATAGAACAGACAGACTACAGAATACATCAAAGGACAGCAACATGACAAAAAGAATAGCAAACTCAAATATAAGGAAGCCAGGTGTAGAAATCCCTGCTGCCAAAGTAAATCCCACTGTAACCATCCCAACCATGGCAGTGCAGGCTCTCTTGTTTCTCGGGGTCTTGTACTTCAGGTAGACTAAAGGATGCACCACTGCCAGGTAACGCTCCATGCAGATGAGACTTTGGAACAGTGGACGGGCAGAAAAGATGAAGGAGTAGATGGGCATCACCACATAAAGAAGGCAATGGTTACGCGTAACCAGATAAGCACTATTCCCAACAACGACAGTTAAAGAAAAGGACAGCTCACAAAGGGCCAGGTTTAAAGCGTAGAATTTTTTGAATGATTGCATGTTGTGTCACGATCAGCCAGATGAAATACATTTGAAGGGGAGAGCCCAGTAAGAAATACATGCTCTCGCCTACAAGGTAGAATCTCACATGATCTACTTTCGCACAGCGGTACAACTTTTCAAAATCTGATTCCGGGGAGCTGATGTTGAGGAAACACATCTTCTGTGCAGTACCAGGGCAGCACCTATGAAAAGAAGGCAAAGGGTGAAAGATGAAGCCATCTGTCCTAAACATGCCAGGCCCCATCATACATGAATACAACATCCTAACGTTGTTTAGGGTAGGAATATAAAATAAATGCTCTCTACGTTTAAAGAGAACTGTCTAAGAGCCCGTTAAAGTATCTCTTGATCCATGGACGAATTAAGTAGACCTACAGCAGAGCTTTGTGTGCAAAACTACCGGTATTCATAACATACCACCACACAGTATGCCGTCAGATCACTCATGTAAAAAAAAAATTGACAAATGTAATTTTGCTTTTATTAGATGCACTTCATAGAAGCTTTCATCGTGTACTTTCTTGAGATCTAACAACAGACAGTGTTTTGCCATGTTTACTGCTTTCTGTTCTGTGTGAAACACAAAATATTTGTTATGAATAATCAAATTAAAATAAATGAATCAGCAATAACACCTTTCATGGTGTACAAAACAATCCTCCATTATAGCATCAAACTAAAACCTGATCAACTTTAAATATGTTTTGGCAACAATATGTTGTGCATAATAAATCAGTACGTACCCTCTTCAGATTCACTTTGTGATTGCCGTGTGAAAGGTCTCATGTGGAGTGAGTGATGCACTTGGTCATAGTCTAGGCCAGGGGTCGGGAACCTTTTTTGCCTGGAGAGCCACTTTTACCATATATATTTTTTTTTATCTCAGAAGAGCCACAAAAAGACAGTTTGGATATTTAACTAACAGTTACTTTTATTCAACAGAGTTTTTTAAATACATTTTCTACTAGTTTTAAAAGTTATTGTACTAGTAACTTGAAATGTAAATGGCAATGGGAAATGACAGAAGTTAACAACGTTACAGCGTAACAACGACATGAAGTTAACAACGTTGACAACACAACACTCCAAATTGAGCATTAGGCCTACCAGAGATTAATGCGACTTCTGGTGCTGCATAGACTTGCTGATGGCCTTGTAGTCTGGCTGATATTCAGTGAGGTGAAGCTTCATGCAAGCATTGAGGCTTTCGTCGTTTAAACGCGAGCGCAGCTTCGTCTTTATATTTTTCATATGACAGAAAGATTTCTCGCATGCATAAGTGGAACCGAACATGGGTAACACAGCAATACTAACATATTGCAATGTGCGATATGTAATGGGCAGTTCATTCCAAGTTTTTAGAAGCAGTGCGTCTTGAGATGGAAGCTTTCCCATGTCAGTCCACTTGTTCGCTCGCAAGCTGTGCTCGCTGACGTGCGATTCCTTCCAGCTGATCGTTCAGTGATTTGAACTTGCCCACCCAGATGCCAGACGAGGTCAGGTCGGCAACCTCTATTTCGAAATCGCCGATAGAAACACCAGGGATGCACAATACGTTTTTTTCCTTTTCGATATTTTTCTCTAGCCTATCAACTTTAACAATGGAAGTTTTCTCGTTGACGGAAATGTAGGGAAATCTGTGATTTTGTTAGATATTGGCATGGCAACCAGCCGCGAATGTAACAATATTTTGCAGGCTATGGTTACGGAGTCAAGTGAGGTGGAAAGTTAAATTAAATAACTCAGATAGACCTACGTATTTGCCACGAAGCCTTGTCATTTTAATAGAACTAGTATTGACTGTTATTTAAGCCTTCTACTAGGCCTAGGCTGATCCCTTGATTACACTTGATTTTTTTTTCTCCGTATTTTTCTCCAACCCATTTCGTCCGAGAGCCCCGGCCGTCAGCAAAAGAGCCTATAGGCTTTATACGTAACTCACTGCACTTTGAGTGTATGCAACTACGAGGGAGGCCATCTGTTTGACTGTCCCAATAAACATTTGAAATACAAATCAAGGACAGATAATGTATTTTGCAAGCATTGAGGGAGACTGGGATGACCATATCCTCGAGTCTGATCTAAACACCTGTCTTTGCTGAGTGCTGCTCAGTGGTTTTAGTGGTTTATCAAGAGGATAAATGTTGTATGTGTCATTCTTTAAAAAAGGTGATACTACTTATGACAGATAATATACTGTATAGTCCGCTGCCTGAATAATGTGCATTGAGCATTATTATTATCATTTGTTTTTAAACAGCTACTACACAAATAATTAGCACAGTGAAAGAGTTCCAAATCTGGATTAAAGATCAGAATTAATAATGACTGACAATAATCATCTTCATGTGTATTTGTTGCTTTTTAATGAGACTTAGGTTAGAATGTAAGGGTCTCTGGTTAAGTGTCCTAGAGAGGTGTGAGCCCATAGGTGTCTTTTCACCACCCAGCAGTGTGGCAGCATGTAATTGATTAGGTCCTACAGGGCATTCCCGCCACACAGTGCTACTGAGATGATATTATTGTGACAGGCCATGACAAAAGCTCTCATCTTGCTTATCTGGAAGCAGTCCTAACTTAAGGTGACCAGACGTCCTCTTTTACCTGGACATGTCCTCTTTTTGAGGCCTAAAAAATGAGTCCGGCAGGCATTCCAAAATCGCCCGGGACTTTGCCTTGTCGGATATTTGTGTTTCTCTGGATCTTTCACAAACTAGTTATTACATCCTTACAAGTTTTGGAAAGATGATCTCCCATATGATCCACCTTCTTGCGCGAGTTCTGACTGTAGAGAGAACTGTCATTGGTTGGCCACCTTCTCAGTGTTGCCAGATATGATAAATATCCTCCAAATATGATAATTTTGAGCCGTTGATACTATACGCCATTTTTCAATCTGGCAACACTGAGCACCTTGCCGTCTCCACTAATAGCATCGTTTACCATAGTACGTGACATTTGCATGTGAAAAAGATGTCAAAACTTCGTCATGGGGGAGGGGGCAGGGTCATCTGCATGTGAAAAAGATGGGCAATACTCAGATGTCACTGCCAGACAGGGCCGGAGTGGGGACACTTTTCAGCCCGGGAATTTCAGGCCCAAGACCGGCCCACTTTTTCAATGGTAGTGGACATTTGATAAATTAAGCAACAGTTCAGCTCTTAATATCCTGTAGTTTTTTTTATTAATACCATGGCTCAACAAATAAAGTAAAGGTTAAATAACAATCCACTTAAGATGAGAAGTTAACAAAATATATTCCACTATTCCACAAGGATATGTTGATAAATTAACAAAAGCAGAAATAAATAAATAAAGCATTTGAAAGGTATCCCTCTCTTCAACAAAGAGGCATATTGAACTAATGTTTACAGTTCAACTCACAGTACAGTATACAGTAACATTGCAAACAATGCATATTGGTTCATCAAGTACTGTCATATACTGCTCTTTCTTACATTAAATAACTTTAATTCATATTGTTTACTCTGTTATCCTCTCTACCTGTCCCTGTTGTCATGGCCTCCTCATTGCAAATTTCGGGCTCATCATTTTCAGCAGGAGACTGCCTTATCTGCTGCTCAGTCATTGTACTGCATACACAGATCAAGTTTGAGTTTTGATATCAATATTTGCATAATATTTGCAAAGTCTATAGTTCGCCATATATTTGGGTGGTATGAAAAGGCTAATATTTGAATTAAATTTAATATTTTGCTTGCGGATAGGTTGACAACGCTACATCGATATTAACCAACCGAATAGTTACGTTGCTAATAATTAGGCCTATGTCTCTCTTTACCAGTTGCCACTTGTGTTTGTCCTCTTGAAAATAAATCGGTAAGATTGGCACATTTGGCAGTATTCTCCTCCAATGCCTTTCTTTTTTTTCTAACCTGGCTTTTTCAGCCCATCCATCCTACCTGGCGCGTATCGTTGCGGTAGGGCCGGCGCAGCTATCGGTAGCCTTTCTGAGAAAACTTTTTGGAAAAGACGGGCTGTGGACCCAACCAACTCTATTTGGGAACTTTCTCGCATGGTACCACCCATGCAGAGGCTGCGGTGTCAGAATGTGGAACGTGTGTAGCCTACTTTAAGAGAAGATGGACTAACGTGACAAATGTAAAAAAAAAATATATTCTCGACCGGCCCAGAAGTGAAGCGGTCCACCGGGAACTATCCCGATTAGCCACCCCGGGCCTGCTGCCAGAGAAGACGGCAAAGTTCCTACATGCTTACAGAAACACGGACCATACTACAACAGGTCCAGCTGTATTGCTCCAGCTGTATTGTTCATGCGTAGGTGCTTGAAGTCACGATTATACCCGCTGAAACCTGACTTACGCAGAGATGTGACGCAGGTAGCGTGGTGAGATCCTGTCCAAGACAGGGGCTCTGCTATACACCGTGAAGATCGGGGGTCATCTGGCGACGCCATGTTGATCAATTGCTGGATGGAACAACTCACCATGCCAACAACTTTAAAAAAAACAGAGGGTGACACTCCTGTTCCTGAGGATTTGGATGAATTAATGTTCCTGGATTCAGAGAGTCCTCCTGATGATGGCAACACACCTGACACACCTGTCACATCCTGAGCCTCAAGAGAGACGCTCTCCTGAAAGAGCTCACTGTCCTCCTCAAAGGCTGGAATTGTATAAAAAAAAAAATCAAAAGAGCCATGCATTGTCACTGTCTAATGTTAAATCTTTAGTGTGTGTGTGTGTGTGTGTGTTAGTTTAGTATTTTGGCAATAATGTTAAGAATTTGTAGTATGTAACTAAGGTTTAATAATGAGATGGACATCAATGCTGTAAAGGAGGAAATGTTATGTTCACATAAATATTTATTATGGGAACTACTTAAGTTATACAATCTACTTTTCTGTTATGTGTATGATACAATGTATGTAGTACTGAGTGGCACATTGATAACGTGTGACGTTTTTTGTAATTCACATGTTTTTATTTTGACACATAATGCAACATAACAATGACATAGGCATCCATGTTTTCTACAAATACAAAATTGTTACATCGCGCACACAAAACAAAAAGAAAACAGACAATCACACAGACACAACACAGCAGCTCAGCAATACAGATACCTCACCCATGACCAGATCACAATACCTACCCCACCCATGACACATACCATGATATACAGTACATTAGGTCTATGTTTACATCAGTCCTACTTATCCCCCATCTTTAATAGATGTCAGGAAACTATCCCATATATCAGAGAACTTTGACACAGAGTCTCCCACCTTGGCAGCATTAGTTCAGAAGAGGCTGTACTCGTCATGAGCTCAATCCAGTCCTTATAACATGGCGCACTTGTAATCTTCCATTTCCTTTGGCTGCGTTAAGGGAGCCCGCGAGAGCCAGCCCCAACTGTGCCTTTGTAAGTCCAGCTGTTAGCACTGTTTTGTCGCCAAGGAAGAATAAACAAGGTGAACTTGGCAAGGGCTGCTCCAGCCACTCTTCCATAGTCCCAATCACTCAAGCCCAAAAAGGGGACACCAGTGGACAGTCCCACATGCAGAAAAGCACCCATAGAGCTCTTACATTTCCAGCACTCGTTTCTTTGTATTAAACCAAGCCTCTAAGTCTAACTTGAGTCCAGTAATATTTATTAATTGTTTCATAGTGTATAAAATTGATCTTTATATCTCTCACTGGCCAACCCATGTTATGCACAATATTCTCCCAAACCTCTTTTTCCATTTCAATGCCTAAATCCTTTTGCCATATAATCCTCAGATTTTCACTTTCACCATACAGAGCATTAGCAGCCATTTTCTGGAAAACAGAAGATGACTGCACCATCTTGGGAAGCTTCAAGAAATTCTGCAGGACACTTTCAACTTGTGCTGTAATACAACCTATAGATAATACACAACTGCTTAACTGAACATATTTCAAAAAGTCCCCTTTATCATTTAGATTATATTTTTCTTTAAACCCTTGAAATGAATACAATATTCCCTCATCTCTGATGGTGGCAATTCCCTTAGTATGCCATGTTCTCCAGAAGACTGTCTTCTTCTCTATGTTAACCGTTTTCCCATATGGATGAATAACTCTGTTTGTATTGAGACAAACTAAGCAATTTGCGGATTTTGTTCCAGGCATCCCTTGAATGCTGAAGAATAGGATTAACTAGGTGGGCATTTGCTAGTTTTTTAAATAAAGCATCTACAGTATATACCTAAATGGGGCTTGTAACGTGTCTAAAGAAAATCCAGTGAAGGCATCGTTAACTTAACTCCGGTGTTTATTTAATGGTAGCTGTGAAAGTGCAAATACACAACAAAAAGCTTTCCAAAATTAGTTTGGAAACAAATCCCTCTCTGTCTCTCTTATAATCTCAATATTTTCATCTATGAACACCTGCATTCAAGTAACCGAGGTCTTCATCTCAAATTTCAGAGCTTGGCATGTAAGCAAAAGGTAGACAGATGAGTTTCCCTCCATGACTAATGTGTTTTCCATATCCAGTGCTGACAGCTGTTTAGCAGTGGGATATTACACCTACAACAACACAAACACAAGAGATTTGCATTCGCACAAGGCTTGCATTGGACTTTAAACACTTTTACAGCACTAATGAAATTAATGAAAACCATCAAATTGGATCTGGTTGAAAGATGATGCTGAGAAGACCTCTGTGGTTATTAAAGTAACATAGACAACCACAGAACCTTTAATTGAGCAAATAGACAGAGCACTCACACAGTATTCAGCAATAATGAACATATAGGACATAATTTGAAGCAAACCAGTTTGGGTGAAGGCATGTCATAGTCGATTTCCTGTGTATTGCTTTGTTGTAGATCCCTTATTTATGCACTGCTGCCATAGGCGTAGGCTGCCACGGACCTCTCATGTGCGATGGCCTACAACTTCTCTTTCCTCCTTTCTCTGCCATCATTCTAAACTAAGTGTGGCTACTGTTCTCCACCATTATAACTTTTACTACATATTAACGAATATTAGACGATCTATTGGAAAGCCAATTCTGATGGCCACTGCGGCACACCACGATGTTTATCAAAAAGAAAACATTTTTTGTCACAGATTTTGGTCGACGATATCGTATAAGACTTGACTTCACATGAAACTTGGCGTGATTGTAGCCCCTCATGGCTGATATGTAATAGCAGGTTTCTGTTCCTACGTTGACGTGTCCCTGGATTTTGTGCATTTCAGTAGCTCAAATACTGTGGACTCAAAAGGGAATATTCATTTTAATTTAAATTAAGTTGGAAGCGCATTAACTACCTAACATCTTGTGATGTAATGGTTCAAACGAAGTATGCTCTTACCATATGGCTACTACATCTCTTGGAACTTCCATTGGGCTTACTCTACAAACTGGTCACCAACAGCCAATACAAATTTTGCAGTCAATTCATGACTCAGATGTATAAGTTCAAACTTAATGAAAACGGCTTGGACACCAATGTTCGCTGCTTGCAGCTGTATTTTAAGTTATTAATACGAGAGTGTATGGTTCTGTTATAAACGTCGATACTCTACTACTTTATGTAACTGGCACTGTTTATTTATAAATAAAATTGAATAGAATTAAATAACATTGTGATAATTTTATTGGACACTTGAGGGCACTATAGCTAGAAATCACAGAGTTCACATACAAGGTGTCACACAGGGTGTAGAGGGAGATTTCAGTATGCTTGAGTTGTATTGTTTGTGTGTTATTTATCATATTAAATTGTTAGTGCCTTTAGCCTTTTCTGTGCATGTTCATTTATTACAGTGCATGAAATGCCCTGTATTGTTATTCCTAGGCTTCTTCTTCTTCTTATTCTTGTTACCTTTTTCTGCGATTAATTCAGCCCGAACCACTTAATGTAGAAACTTCATTCAAACTTTGTCGCGTAGGTCTTGTAAACGACACTTATGCTATGTATTTTTCACTTTTCTAAACTTTATACTTTTTAAGATATTAAAGAAAAACGAATATAAATTTCTCCCATTGACTTACATTGGGCCATTATGACATCATAATAGGGTCTTTAAACTGGCTTGCACCTGTGCTTTACTCTGCCGTGCTAAGGCAAAAGACCGTAACTTCAAGTTTGGTCAAAAATGAGTTTTTGACGTATTTGTAAAATATCAGCAGTAATTAAACAAATGTACTGATATTAAATGTACTACTAACATGCCATTATCAAATTAAAGCCAGTGACATCAGAATTTTGGTTGATTTCACGATGTATAGGCTACCGACAGTTAGCATACCAAGCTAGGTAGCATTACCATTAGAATTGCATGGCAGATATGCTAAGCTATCGGGCTATTCCCCCACCCAGTGCCTGTGGCTAGTCCGAAAAAGGTGCATCTAAATCGGGTAACTTCGCTTGGCGAGCGGGGGCATGTGGAGGGGGAAAATGGGCCTCATTCTCTATCGTTCTCTCTCTCTCTCTCTCTCTCTCTCACACACACACACACACACACACACACACACACACACACACACACACACACACCCCAATGGACTGACATAGATGTTTTATGTGTTTCATGTGACAATTCAAGTTCATTGTTTTATGTGCTTAATGTGATAATTCAATGGTGTGTGTGTGTGTGTGTGTGTGTGTGTGTGTGTGTGTGTGTGTGTGTGTGTGTGTGTGATAATCATTGTATTGGTAATTGTGATAAATGAAATAGTATTACTACTGATTAATTAATAGGGTCATTATTCCATTGTTATCATACCACTGAGCTTTAACATAGAAGTTACTGCCTTCTGCCTTAGTATGCTTCACTGACACCTGTGCCAAATCCAAAGAACCTCTTCTCTCTCTGTCCCTCTCAATTTAACTGTAACTAGGAACATTAAGACACCATCCATTCTCTATTTTTTTTTCTCTCCATCTCTCTCTCTGTCAACTTTCTCTCACACTCAATCTCTCTTCTTCACTCCATTTTTATCTCCTTTTTTCAATATTTTCACTCTCTCTTTATCTCTTCATCCAGAGCCACTCTTGTTCACTCTTCTTTCCTTCTTCCACTCTTCTTTCCTTTCTTATTTTCTACTTCCATTTTTCTTTCCTTCTTCTACTCTTCTTGCCTTTCTTTTTTCCTTCATCCACTCTTCTTTCCTTCTTCCACTTTTCTTTCCTTTCTTCCCTCTTCTTTCTTTCCTTATTTCCTTCTTCCACTCTTCTTTCCTTCCTTCACTCTTCTTTCCTTTCTTCTTTCATTATTTCACTCTTCTTTCCTTCTTCCACTCTTCTTTCCTTTCTTCACTCTTCTTTCTTTTCTTCTTTCCTTCTTTCACTCTTCTCTCCTTTCTTCACTCTTCTTTCCTTTTGTCTTTCCTTCTTCCACTCTTCTTGCCTTTCTTTTTTCCTTCATCCACTCTTCTTTCCTTCTTCCACTTTTCTTTCCTTTCTTCACTCTTCTTTCCTTCTTACACTCTTCTTTCCTTTCTTCTTTCCTTCTTTCACTCTTCTTTCTTTTCTTCTTCCTTTCTTAACCTTTGCATTTCATGCACTGGTATTTCCTTCAGGAAATGCATTTTCTAGTTTACTTATGATCTGTTTTTTTTTTTAATATCTGATGGGAGGTTAATCACTGTAGTATTCAATCACCTTCAATGGAGGATTTCACTGTCTGGTGAACAACTGATAATTTAATTAAACAAAAACGTTTTTATTGTATTGGTTTGTTTACCACAACAGCAATATCATGACATGCATTGTTTTGAGGTCCAAACACATTCTACTGGAAACATCATTTAAAAGTTTGTGTCATTCTTCCTGTTGGTTTGCATTTAGAAGACAGTCTCAAGGTCTATTGGAACATTTTGTGGTCAAAATGATTTGATAGTTGACCTAGTTTACTTATCACAGGCAAAAGATTAGTCAAACAAGAAGAAGAATATGTTAAGAACTTCTCCATACAAACACAAGCAAGCAAACTTGGACATAGTTTCACATCATTCACTTCTCATGCTGTAAAAGTTCACTTTGTGGACAGGATACTATTGAGGCTGACAAAAGTGCCAAATGGTTTTACTTGAAATTGAGCTAAATGAAATTACTTTTCCAGATTTACAATCAAATGTCTTTGCTTTTCCATTTCAACTCAATCAATAAGACTCAATGCGATCATTTTGTCCTTTTGCACATGGCAGTTTCCTCATTTTGTGTAAGTACAAGAGAGGTTGTATGAATCCACACAGAGCAAATATAAATGTGTTAATGATGTCCACTACGCAAATCCAGTCATCGTCAGAAAAACTCCCACAGAGACCCATAACAGTCACAAAGATGTGGTCACAAAAAGTAATAACCAGAATGACAGTGATGGTTTTGAAAGCACTTTTCTTCATGACGTTCATTCTGTCCCTCTGTCCTTCCCCTTCTCCAGGGCTGGGACGCTTCAGAGCCCATAGAACAGACAGACTACAGAATACATCAAAGGACAGCAACATGACAAAAAGAATAGCAAACTCAAATATAAGGAAGCCAGGTGTAGAAATCCCTGCTGCCAAAGTAAATCCCACTGTTACCATCCCAACCATGGCAGTGCAGGCTCTCTTGTTTCTCGGGGTCTTGTACTTCAGGTAGACTAAAGGATGCACCACTGCCAGGTAACGCTCCATGCAGATGAGGCTTTGGAAGAGTGGACGGGCAGAAAAGATGAAGGAGTAGGAGGGCAGCACCACATAAAGAAGGCAATGGTTAGTCGTAACCAGATAAGCACTATTCCCAACCACGACAGACAAAGAAAAGAACAGCTCACACAGGGCCAGGATTAGAGCATATAATTTTGAAATGATTGCATGTTGTTTCACTATCAGCCAGATGAAATACACCTGAAGGGGAGAGCCCAGTAAGAAATACATGCTCTCTCCTACAAGGTAGAATCTCACATGATCTACTTTCGCACAGCGGTACAACTTTTCAATATCTGATTCTGGGGAGCTGATGTTGAGGAAGCACATCTTCTCTGCAGTACGGGGGCAGCACCTGTGAAAAGAAGGCAATGGATAAAAGATGAAGCCATCTGCCTTAACATTCAAGGCCCCATCATACATGAATAAAAAATCCAAACGTTTTCTAGACTGTAAGTGAAAAAGTGACCTTTTACAACATCACATTTGCTGGATTGACCAAACAGAAATATTTCATAGATTTATTAGAAGTGACTCATGCCAAACAATAGCCTACAGACAAAGCACATTTGCAATATATTTGACAAATGTAATTTAGAATTTATTAGATGCCCTTCATTGAAGCTTTCGTTGTGTACTTTCTTCAGATCTAACAACTAGCAGTGTTTTGCCATATTTACTGCTTTCTGTTCTGTGTTTAGTGAATCACCTCATGGTCATATTTGTTTTGATTAATCAAATTAAATAGCAATAACACTTTTCATGATGTACAAATGTTCTTCTATTATAGCGCCAAGCTGAACCCTATCTTACTGTCAAAATGTTTTGACAATATGTTGTGCATAATAAACCATGCAGTACGTACCCACTTCAGCTTCACTTTGTGATCACCGTGTGGAAGGTTTCCCGTGGAGTGATGCACTTGGTCATAGTCTCAGCTGTATAACTCACTGAACTGTGAGTTTATGCGACTACGAAATGGGTCATCTGTTTGGATGTCGCAATATCCATTTAAAAATCAAGGACTGAAAGTCACGTTGTCATGCACACAATGTCTGATTCCGCGGAAAGAAAATTGCGGAAAACATTGTAATTATTGGGTGCACTGAAGGAAATTGGGTTGACCACATCCCTCTGACCTAAACACCTGTCTTTGCTGAGTGCTGCTAGTTACCGCTGATCACAGTGGTTATTTTGTGGTTTATTTACGGGACAAATGATGCACATCCTGTGATGTGAATCATTGCAAGAATGAAGCTTGTTACCTGGTTGATCATTCTCTGACTGAGTCTCCACCGATCTTTGGTAACAGCAAAATGGTGGTAGTGAGGATGAAATAACAGCTGCAAACCAAATGGGCTGTGCATTGACTCACACAGACAAGACATTTGTAAAACTTCCAAAACCATTTTTTATTTTATTTGTTCTTTGTCTTTAACAACAACAGTTCCTCTGTTGCATGGAACAAAAATACTATATGTACATCACAGCAAGAGTTTGGCGTCAGTGAAATAAAAGAACACAGGTGCAGGAGGTGGAGGAATGAACAGAACGCCGTTTCTGAAACTTTCACAACGCTGTTCCATTAGGCCCACTGATGTGCTTCATTTTCCAGTGCTGCAGTGAGATCTACATGTAGGACAGGAAGTGAAAAGGAGGGATAAGGAGCAAGAACATCAACTTTGTGTTTTTTACTCACAAGGTCTGTGTGTTAACTATTTTGACTGTCACTTAAAAAAATAAAGTTTCCCAGCTAGTAGAGGGAATGCGATGTCTTTTCCATACATTTGAAAACCTGTTAGCGGTCTAGAGCTGGCACATTCCACTTCATTTGTCTGTATGTGTAGTTGTCCGTGGCATGGAGGCTAACAATGGTGCCTGTAGCTGGCAGTACCTCTAGATTTTCGTAGTGTGTCAGGCTGCTGCAGTGCCTCTCCTTGACTTCCTCGTCTCCACAGTAGAACTTGGCACACACCTGACAGAAGAACCCTGTCCTTGGCTCCAGGAACTCCATACCTGTCATCAAATACACCCTTAAGCAATTCAACAGCCTAGTGCACGTATAAATTTGCACCTCACTGGCATCACGTCATTTGTCCGGTGGCTGTCATCTGGAAGATACATTTCACAAAAGTCACAGGCTCACAGCACATGTTGTTTGTGCGGGTAAACGGTCATTGGTTTTACAACCTAGTTGTCACTGCCAGCGCTTATTCGGCATACTGGTTTGCCGCCTTTACTTGACCGTGTCATAATACAGGTGGGGCATGGTAATATCAGGCTCCAATATCTTTAAGTGGGGAATACGGCATCAAGCAATACATTCAAATTTCATTAACATTATACCTTGTTTTAAGAGCACAAAAGAGGTCATAGTCCACACTGCAAGCAAATTGGGGGCAGTGGATGACTAGATTTGTCCACCCCTACCTCTTCTCTGAGTAACCACAAGGTTGGACCCAGATGTCAGAGGCTAAAGCCTACATGTAGCAGTGGCATCTCCACCACAGACTCACCTACAGGATGAGTGGGGTCAAAAGGGGGCAAGCTGTAGTCTGTAGCAAAGGTTGGTTCTTTACAGATCTTCTTTGTCACCACCTCATCCTCAGCCTCATCCTGATCTCTCCTGCGCTTGGGACCCTCTGAAGTAAGATCATCAAATGGAATACCATCAGGTTTATGATACAAAAAATACTATTAATATGATGGATCACAGAAATGAATAGAACCTGAAATAATAATAATAATAATAATACATTTTATTTAAAGCGCCTTTCATGACACCCAAGGTCACTTCACAAACAGGTTGTTAGAATCACAGTCATCATATAGAAATAAAAAAAATAATAAAAATAAATCTCACCTATAACGTGTGATGTGGGTGTAGTAGTTATTGCCTCGTCCTGGTTCTTGGAATCTGCCTCCCCCTCCTCTTCCTCCGCTTTGCCCACCGCATCCACTGGGACAAAAGAAGCTGTCTGAATGTCCTTGTCTCCACCGACGTCCTCCAAGGAATCCCGACAATCTACCAAGAGGAGCCAACTTCAACTTGTGAACATAAGCATTGCTAACAAAAAGAAAATATTAATTAATGGGCTATTCATTTATTTACATTAATTTATAAGATCTGGTTATGTTGACATTGATTTTCCATGCAACCTTGAAATCAAAAAACCCTCAATAAGATATATCCTTATCCACATTGTCCCTTCTCCTTTCCTTTTCCCCCTTGAAGATTAAATATTTCTTAGACTTTAAAAATAAAAACTCAATAAAAACACCACACTCACTGATGGGACCGAGGGTGATGACTTCCTCCTTTTCCTTCCCGCCTCCCTGGTCAGGCATGTCAACACTACCAGTGCAGCTCCCACACTCCATGTTCTACAATTAATATAGATGTGAAAGATGCCGTAAAGATGAGGTGAAAGAAAACAGGCTTCAAAATAGGCAACAAAGACGACTATTTGCTTAATCAAAATCAAAGGGGAAAAACCTGCTGTGTATCCTCGTCTCCATTTCCGTCCGCCACGTTCCCGTCAACTCCCGCTCCACGTGTTCTGCTCTCCATCTCCATCTCCGTCTCCGCTCCGGTCACCCTGGTGTCCTCTGAGCCTGCTTCTGTGTCCTCTGGGAGGAGGCTTGAGGCGGTGGAGTGGCCGTCGGAAGGCACAGCAGTCTCCTTGGGTGGCTGGACGGGCTCCTCTGCAAAGTTCCCCACCTCATCTACCGTCACAAAGTCATCCATCCCACAGACAGGGTCATCCTCCATGTTGTCTGCCTAATTCAGAATGACAAAGACAGAGGAGATGAGTGTGAATAGAATAGGGTTTCCTTCAATCATGAGTATGTGCTCTGTCTGCTGGACCGACAATGGCTCTATGGCATTGTGGTCAGGGTTATGGTGAAGGTTTGGCATTGAAGTGAAACTGAAAGTCCTCTCTATGGCAGAGGTGGTGTAGACACACACACTCTGAAATTCACCTCTGCCTTTAACCCATCCAGGGAAGTGACACACACACACACACAGTGAAGTGAGGTTACACACTAACCCGGAGCAGTGAGCTGCCATTGGCGGTGCCCGGGGAGCAGTGATAGGGATTAGGTCCCTTGCTCAAGGGCACTTCAGCCGTGGATGTGGGCATGGGAGAGCAGTGGTCTACCACTTCCCCCGCCCACATTTTTCCTACTGGTCGGGGATCGAACCGGCCACCCTACGGTTTCCGGCCTGAAACCCTAACCAGTAGTCCACTGCTGCCCACAAAAAAATGTGGAACGCTTCACGAATTTGAGTGTCACTTCCTGGTGTCATTTGTGGTCAGGGTTAGGGTGAAGATTTTGGCATTGTGGTCCGGGTAAGGGTGAAGGTTTGTACCCTGGGCACCTTGAACTGAATGGTGGTCAACCCTCCTGTTTTCACGTACCATATCTTGAGCCTTGTTCTGCGTAACGCCTCCTTCTCGAGGTGTAGGTTTCTCAGGTGAACCAGGTGGGCGTTTGCCAGTTGGCACTGCCTCATCACCTCCCTTTGGCCCTGTGGCAGCCTTCATAGCCGACCGTGACTTACACTCTTGCAGCAGGGCTTGCAGGAGTGTGGGGGTGAACTTTGGCAGGTCAAGGGTCGTTCCAGGTGCCGTCACATTCCCCCCACATCCTTTGGCCTCTGTCTCACCATCGCCGTTGACAACCACAGGTGACTGAGATGTTGGGGCATCCTTCCCTGCGGGATGCAAAGCTGGCGGTTTCTCTGCTTCTGGTCCCATGGTGGAGCTGTCTGTCTGTTTAGTCACTGTGGCTTCACCGGAGGATGCTTCCTGGCTCCCAGTGGCACTCGGGGAGGTATTTGGCAAAGCTGCCGTGTCTGGTATATTGGTATCAGATGAGGGGGAAGTGGAAGGTAATGGATCACTGCAAAAAAAGTAAATACATAAATATATATATGACAGTGATGATATCTGCCATTATTGCAATGCACTGGATCTTATTCATAAAGAAAAATGTAACATTTGTCAACTAAAATGTGTATGCTTCAGTGATATTTGAGTAAAGTACCTTTTAGCCTCTTGATTTTTCTTGACCTGAAAAGGGTAAAATACAATACTTACCCCTATTCTTAGTACTGTGAAAGTATTTACTATGGATTATCCTAGATAAGGCAGTACTGACTTATCTGAGAGGCACACCTACCCCAGTGGCATCTGGCTTCATGTAAAAGGATAGGGGATTGTTTTGCACAATGCACGAATACTTCTGAAAACGCTTGTAGACGGTCTGGGCAATGGCAGTCGTTTCCATCTCAAAGATTATCTGGCGGGGTTTAAGAGAGATAATGATAAGAAAAAATATAAAATAGTAATCTTGGGCTACAGTGTAAACACCAGGACCAACCAAAACTCAATATTCAATAACATGCAATACATTAGAAAATGTTGTGCTGCACAGACACACGCACGCACACACACACACTGTCCCACCTTGTTGTGGTTGAGCACCAAGCTTCGATTGATGTTGCCAAACCGTTGGATGAGCTGCTGTACCTCTCTGGCTCCATTTGGTGTTTCTGGAACGTTGTTTACAACCAGCAGCCGGTTCCAAGCCGTTAACGCTCCCTAACCAAGAGGCAGTCACAAGGCTGACAGTCACTTTTCAGTTCACCAACATTCAACCCTATTTAAAGAATATTTTATCCAACACGCCTTTGATACAACAATGACGTGCAACAGGAGAAAGCTATTCGTGGACTCACACAGGGTTTGTCAGGTCCCATCAACGCATGGAATAGTGTTACCTGCACAAGATAAATTTGAGTCACAATGACAATGATGGAAAATGATCACTGTGTGGAAGGCTTAAGCAAGTGTAGCAAGGCATTCAGCACATATAAGCGTTGTTTATCACAGTCTTGCAATCAGTAGGTAGCTCACCGGCCTGCTGAGGTCCACCGACACGGACAGCTGTACCAAACTCAGCTGACAATCACTGATTGAGGCAGGCACGTTCACCATCTCCTGAGATGAGCTCCTGTCAGGTAGAACCACCACAGCCTAGAGACACACAGTCATCGGTGAGAAGGAGGAGGGCTATGTCCTACAAGTGAAGCTTTTAGGGACTTTGACCATTTGTACCTTGCCCTCTGCAGTAGCGATGATGACCTCTGTTGGAACGCCGGATGGGGTAGCCAGTTTTACAATGTCATCCTCAGTGTATCCACTTTCAGGAAGCCCAGAAATCAGGACAAAGCCCCTCTGCAGCACAACAACAACAACAAACAACAAACAAGGCTGACTTCAGTCAGTTTTTTATTTACAAGACAGGCTTTAGAAAAAGGTTCTGTTGGGTATCTGTTCTGAATGCTCTACTGGTTCAAACATTGTGGTGTCCTTTACGTTCTACAATATAGCAAGCAGCTCACCTCATCTGTCGTCAACTTCATTTTCTCTGTAGTTTCTATAAAATGAAGCAAATACAGAAAGCGAGGAGTCCTTAAAAGGCAATGGCATTTCAACATAGAGCTGCACAATGGTTGGTCAAAGCTGTTATTGTTATTTTTGTATTGTCTGTTATTCAAGTTTGTTGTATTCTTACAAGCTGGGCCTTACCTTTGTCCTTAGTGTCTGTCTGTTTGCCCTGCACTGATGCCACGACTGGTTTAGGATCTGCTGCCTCAGCCTTTGGGTCAGTCTTAGATGATTTAGACACTGGCGAAGGTGAGGGGGGCGGCTGGTCTGTCTTGGTGGAGGTGGAGGCAGGGGACCTGCCGTGGGACGTCCTGCCCTGTGAGGAAGAGGAGGACCCTCGCCTCTCAGACCCTTTGGCTTTGTCGCATCTAGGAGAGGAGGACCCTCGCCTCTCAGACCCTTTGGCTTTATCGCGTCTAGGAGAGGAGGACGGGCGCCTCTTGCTGTTTCTGGAGGATGAAGAGGACAAGGACGAGCAGGGGGAGGAAGACGAAGGGTGTCCTGCAGCACGCTTGCGGGTCGCATCATAGGGCAGCCTGGGGCGGTCATGGGAGACATGCCTTGAGGACATTCCGTCTGTGGAATTTCGTGACACAGTATAGCATCACTCTTATGCAGCTCAATCAACACAGTTATTGAACCTACATAATAAAAAATAATAATACATTTTATTTATAGGGCGCCTTTCAAGAAACCCAAGGTCGCCTTACAACAGTGAATAATACAGTTAATTTTTTTTTTTTAAATGCACAAAGCACATAGTAATCGTATCCTTTTATAGAACCTCTGTTGGCAAGCAACAATTGGAAACTGTAGCTTATTTCACAATCAGAAAGGCTATCCCCTTTTCTAAACACAGCACCTTGCATCCATGTTAAGTGTCTACCTGTGGGAATGTGGCCGGAACTATGGTGTGGGTGGCTCTGTCTGCCAGATGAATAGGGTGACCCATGCCGGCCTTGGTGCGGGGGTGGATGTTGGGGGTGGTGAGAAGGCAGGGAATGGTAGAGGGAGTGTCTGTATGGTGAGAGACGCTCAGGGGATCTCCAGCGCTGGCTCCTGGACACGGGGCCTCTGCTGGGGCCATGGTGGCCTGGGGAGCCGGAGGACCGGGAGGTGGAGTGACTACTGTGACAGTCAGACCAACCGTCCTGAGAGGGAGAGCGATCCCTGCTTTGATGCAAGAGGGAGAACAGTGAGTTGACCATCCGAATCCGAGACATCGACAGTATATCTAGTATGCGTTCACTGTTGTATAACTAACTCACCTGGGCCAATGACTGGAGCCTGGTGGTTTCCAGTCAGGGTACCTAGAAGGGAGAGAGGCGATAGGGTCACAACTGTCATCACCGAGACATAAGGCTGAGGCAGTTGCTAAACTCAGACTAGATTTTAGGCACCTGCTTAAAGTTCTTCTGTGACTGCATTGAAATGTGGAAAAATGACATTAAATATGTGATCTTACTGATTCCTGAGATCTTTGCACCCTGCTGTGTGGACCACAGTATTGATGTGGCTTTGCCAGTCCTATGAGACAGAGACAACAGGGAGGCAGTCATTTGGGACACAACAAAACAATCATTCGTCTTGACTGCATGTCCTGTTACAGAGGCTTGGAACAATTTGTGGCCCTGCATCGTGTCCTGACATAAGATAATGAACTTTTAAATCCCACCTCAAACCCCATCTTTTTATATCTGCCTTCTCCTAAAGTCCTGGTTTCTGTTTTAAAAAAAAAATGTATTTTCTGTATTGTTTTTGTATGCACTGTTTTAAATTGCTATTGTGACCCTGTGCACCTTGAGACATAATTGTATGTGAAAGTGTGCTATACAAATAAAATGCATTATTATTATTATTATTATTATAACTTAGCCTCTCACCTTAGCATCTTCACACTGCACCCCACACAGCGAGCACATGTGGGGATAAACTCTGGGCAGGAACGCCATGTAGTCCTGTACCATAGAAGGTGTTGGAACTTTCCCGGAGGGTGGGCTGCGAGAGGTTCGGCCATGCGACCTTAAACAGGGGCTAGGCCTCCTGTGGTCTTCCAGATATTTCCTTGCCTCTTTTATGTTGACTGTTGGCTCCGCCTTATGCTTGGTGGGAGAGAGAGGCAAAGGCTCACGCTTTATGCTTTCCTGCCTGGCATGGCCATATTCAATGACCTTTCCTGGGGCCTGTGTGGCTATGCTCAGGTAGCCTGATGGCTGAACAGCAGCAGCTGGGGTTGGGTTTGACTTGGGGCCGAGGTGAGGAGGCATGGAGAGCTGTGAGTATTCAGGAGGGGGAACTGGAGCATTCCTGCTGGCTTTGTGGCCCCTAATGTTCTGCAGTATAAATGGCAGGGTTTCTGGGGTGAGCTGGCCATCGGGGTAGTGGCTAAGAAGCTCCAGGTCCTCGCTAGTAAGGCCAAAGCTAGCCAGTACATTGCCCACAGAGTCAGAAACGGACTCATCCCCTGCTGGGCCTGATGAGTTCCAGGAAGTCCCTGAATTGGCGTGCACTGTTGATGAATGGATTTCAGTTAACTGTGGAGTCGGGGCCAGATTTGCTGCATGCTGGGGGGCAAAATATGAGCTCTGGGTCTTGTACTGGGCCCAGTCTTCACCCCCTGGCTTCTCTAGGTCACGTGTAGATCTAGATGGGAAGCGCATACCATGGCCCTGAGAAGCCAAGGCATCTGGTCTTAAGCAAGTATTCATCCTCTGGTACTTGGGAACCTCCTGCTCCTCAGGGATGGCAGGTGGAAAGGCTGACTGTTTGTAGCCCTGTGAGGTGGAGGGATTCTCCTGGTTGTCAGCCACCGGCATCAGGTGCCTAGGCGGGCAAAAGTCAGCGCCCTGGGGCCGATACATGGGGACAAGTGCGCTGGCCGAGGTGGCTGCTGCCCGCAGCAGTCCAAACAGGGCCACCGGGTTATTGCTGTGCTGGTTGCTGAGATTCAGGGCACTGAGCTGGTTGAGGGCGAGTTGAGCTTCAATCTGGGCCAGCTGGAGCACCGCAGCTCTGGCAGGAGCGAGGAGAAGAGGGTTGTTCAACAAGCCACTGGCCAGCTGAGGGGAGCCCAGCAGCTGAGAGTGTGCGTGTGACTGCAATGAGAGCCTAAACAGGGGCAGAGGAAAATAGAGACATGGTGTAGTGAGCAGAGAAATATGATATCCCTGTCTTTACTTTGATATCATTGAAAGGAGCAGCAATCCTATGTTATGCTGATAGTTTATTTTAAATTGAGCCAACAGGGGAGTTTACACTGCGCTCCGACTCGGACGCACGTTTGCCAGAAGTCTGAAGTTCCTAAATAGGGTTTACCGAGTTTACGCCGCATTAGACGCCCTATCCTGTTTAAAAAAAAAATCGTAGCTAGCTGGTGGCGTTATGGCTGGCGTGTATGTACACATTCTAAGCAGTCATCCACACAGGCTCAGACATTTTGAAATGCGTTTGCTTTCCATTGAATGGCAAGTTGATATTTCCCTGATGGTCATGCTTACTTATGGTCATGTCATAGTAAATCCGCCGCCGGAGACACGACAAGTTTACATTCACCTGTCAGTTATCTTGAAATGGGTAAGGCTAAAACCCCAAGTTTTCCTGGGTGAAAGACGTGAGGTCATCACCTTATGACTGCACATACTTAAGCGAGTCGTTAAGCATATACAACAGAGCTGTTCACTTAACTTTAGACTTAACTTTCAATACAACGCGGGAAAGATTGCGGATCCACTGCAGGTTAGCAAGCTATCTATCTAACTTAGCTAACAGTACATGGCCATTGTCAATGTTTTTATGGCACAGACTAACGTTATTCAACAGAACAACAGAGAAGTAACGAGTTCTGACACTTGGATATATTATTAACGCTCTTACCTTTTATACTGTGTTTTATTTCACAGTTTCTGACACATAGCCAAATTTGATCAATGTAAGTATTGGTTTCGACGCGCGATTCTCGGCTGCATCACGAAATTTCTACAGCAATAAGCGCGTGAGTGTGTGCTGCACGCATCGAACAGGCTCGACTAGTTGAGCGCGGAAAACACGATTTGAGTAAACTTCAAGTGTAAGTAGTCTAGTCTAGTAGTTTAGTTAGACCTTTATATGAAGCTGCAGCTTATTTGATCTTTTTTAGAATTTAAAATTTAGGAAAGCTATATTTGCGGTTACGTATCCTATGCATTAAGTTATGTCCTATGTCACTTCCAAAGACAAGGTAGATGTAGGCCTTTGACGTGGGTATCCTTTAATGTTATGGTTCTTGTCACTTTTTTTCCGACAGCATAAGGGAGGCCAACCTAACTCTCTCTCTCTCTCGCTCTCTCTCTCTCTCTTGGCCCTTCAATTTCTCCCTGGCTTATTACAGTGCATGAAATGCCCTGTATTGTTATTCCTAGGCTTCTTCTTCTTCTTATTCTTGTTACCTTTTTCTGCGATTAATTCAGCCCGAACCACTTAACGTAGAAACTTCATTCAAACTTTGTCGCGTAGGTCTTGTAAACGACACTTATGCTATGTATTTTTCACTTTTCTAAACTTTATACTTTTTAAAATATTAAAGAAAAACGAATATAAATTTCTCCCATTGACTTACATTGGGCCATTATGACATCATAATAGGGTCTTTAACTGCTTGCACCTGTGCTTTACTCTGCCGTGCTAAGGCAAAAGACCGTAACTTCAAGTTTGGTCAAAAATGAGTTTTTGACGTATTTGTAAAATATCAGCAGTAATTAAACAAATGTACTGATATTAAATGTACTACTAACATGCCATTATCAAATTAAAGCCAGTGACATCAGTATTTTGGTTGATTTCACGATGTATAGGCTACCGACAGTTAGCATACCAAGCTAGGTAGCATTACCATTAGAATTGCATGGCAGATATGCTAAGCTATCGGGCTATTCCCCCACCCAGTGCCTGTGGCTAGTCCGAAAAAGGTGCATCTAAATCGGGTAACTTCGCTTGGCGAGCGGGGGGATGTGGAGGGGGAAAATGGGCCTCATTCTCTATCGTTCTCTCTCTCTCTCTCTCTCTCTCTCTCTCTCACACACACACACACACACACACACACACACACACACACACACACACACACACACACACACCCCAATGGACTGACATAGATGTTTTATGTGTTTCATGTGACAATTCAAGTTCATTGTTTTATGTGCTTAATGTGATAATTCAATGGTGTGTGTGTGTGTGTGTGTGTGTGTGTGTGTGTGTGTGTGTGTGTGAGATAATCATTGTATTGGTAATTGTGATAAATTAAATAGTATTACTACTGATTAATTAATAGGGTCATTATTCCATTGTTATCATACCACTGAGCTTTAACATAGAAGTTACTGCCTTCTGCCTTAGTATGCTTCACTGACACCTGTGCCAAATCCAAAGAACCTCTTCTCTCTCTGTCCCTCTCAATTTAACTGTAACTAGGAACATTAAGACACCATCCATTCTCTATTTTTTTCTCTCCATCTCTCCATCTTTCTCTCTGTCAACTTTCTCTCACACTCAATCTCTCTTCTTCACTCCATTTTTATCTCCTTTTTTCAATATTTTCACTCTCTCTTTATCTCTTCATCCAGAGCCACTCTTGTTCACTCTTCTTTCCTTCTTCCACTCTTCTTTCCTTTCTTATTTTCTTCTTCCATTTTTCTTTCCTTCTTCCACTCTTCTTGCCTTTCTTTTTTCCTTCATCCACTCTTCTTTCCTTCTTCCACTTTTCTTTCCTTTCTTCACTCTTCTTTCCTTCTTACACTCTTCTTTCCTGCTTTCACTCTTCTTTCTTTCCTTATTTCCTTCTTCCACTCTTCTTTCCTTCCTTCACTCTTCTTTCCTTTCTTCTTTCATTATTTCACTCTTCTTTCTTTTCTTCTTTCCTTCTTCCACTCTTCTTTCCTTTCTTCACTCTTCTTTCTTTTCTTCTTTCCTTCTTTCACTCTTCTTTCCTTTCTTCTTTCCCTCTTCCACTCTTCTCTCCTTTCTTCACTCTTCTTTCCTTTTGTCTTTCCTTCTTCCACTCTTCTTGCCTTTCTTTTTTCCTTCATCCACTCTTCTTTCCTTCTTCCACTTTTCTTTCCTTTCTTCACTCTTCTTTCCTTCTTACACTCTTCTTTCCTTTCTTCTTTCCTTCTTTCACTCTTCTTTCTTTTCTTCTTCCTTTCTTAACCTTTGCATTTCATGCACTGGTATTTCCTTCAGGAAATGCATTTTCTAGTTATGATAATGTTCGCTCAAAAGTTATAGAGAGCTTTCCTTCTGTCAATCTTCTGTAAGAGTCTTTCATGAATTAGCATGGTTTAATAGATTCAATAGAGACATCGGTTTGGAGTCTCACCTGCAGGAGTAAATGTCCAAAAGGCTAATGTTACACTTTAAGTTATTTATGTTAATGTTAATTATGTCATGAGAGAGCCTTAAACGGCCAACAACATGTGTCGTATCCCTTACAATTTGTTTTGATTGTATGATATTAAAAGCATTATAACCTACCTATGAAAATGGACTTTGCATTTAGCTTACACACTAGCTTTTCTACATCATTAGACATTTATAAAAATAAATACTTAAATATTGAATAAAATGATACAACATGTATCTCATGTATGACTTTTGCATTGGCAATAGCTTTTATGTTACATCCTAATGTGTAGGCATACTTCCATTGTTGTCCTTTACCTTATCCATTACATGATGTACATTTAAAGTCTTCATTAGCTATTGTGGACCTGCCCTGAATGTAAAAGCATTAAGGCCAAAACTCCAAGATATATCTAAGACATGGCCAAATCTGCCACTGTCAGTTTTCCTCAGAGCATTTGTAACTCTGTATTGGATTATTGGCTTCTCTGTGCCCTTCCCTACCACGGGCCCATGCCTCATGAGCTGTGTTGATTTCAGTACATGCCATGGGGTTGTCTTTCATCCTCTCACAACCCCCCACTCCCTGACACCTGTTCCCTAACAATTTGGCATCGCTCCTAGCACGATTCAACGAGGTGAAAGACGTGTTTGTCCAATGTAAATTAAACCTCTTAAGCTCTCTGGCTCTCATGCTGCCATCTCACCATGGCCCCCTGTTATGCTGTGCTCATGATTATTTATTAGGGGAGAAAGACATTATTCAAAGACCTATCTATGAGAGCTCATCCTGTTGATTTATGTTACAGTATTTGTAACTATTCAACCATAAGATCAAAACATCATACAGGGTTGTTTGCATTGTATTTTATGTCAGTCGTGTGCATCTGTGGGGTAATAACATTACATTTTTGATAAAGGTCATTCTGCCGGCATTTGCAAATCATGGCAGCGTTTGGCCTCTCTTGCGGAACCTTATCATTAGATAAGACCTTTAGGGCTGTGTCTTATGTTTTCAAATAGAAAATCAGCAAAGGTGCCCTGAAATACCACTTTACAATTTACACATTTATAATAATAAACAGACGCCTCATGTGGCATTGTTGATTTTGAGATTTTGCGGAAGCTATCGTTCCATATATTGGGATATAAAGATTTTTACTCCACGCACTATGGCACTATCCCCTACATGCCACCTGTGATCCACAAAAATGGGACAGCCCTCTTTAATAGAGCAGCCAAGAGATGGCTGAAATCCTATGTTTTGTGAAATAGCCAAAAGGTAAAATATTGGGAGTTCAACAGAGAATGCATTCCTCACCCTATTATTTTACTCTGCAAGTATAAAGATACCTCAGGACCAGATTGAATCACATTCAATTTGCAGCACATTATCAATGCAAGCCAAGTGATATGCTAACGTCAACTGATATCAGTCCATGCAAGCAATGTTGGACCAACATTTCTTTCATAAATACATTCTCAATGTTCTTTGGAGCAAAATAAGCTTTTTCTACCTTTCCCAATTAGTGCACCGCACAAAGTCAACTCTATTTCTGACGTCAAGGAACTGTGTGTCACATGCATACTGCCAACAGTTTGTTATTAGTGTTTCTGAGGACGTGACAGAACATAAATCCCTCACCTCATTGTCAAGTCTCATAAATTCTCCACATTGCATTTGATGTGTGCTTGTCAGTGCTTTCCTTTAGGAAACAAAAACAAACCTAATTGATTTCCCATATGGATTATTCTGATACCCTCCTACTCACAAATCAGCTTAGTCCGCTCAGTTAGATGTCAATAAATACCTTAGGATAGGAGATTAGGATATCTGTGTGCCGTTGTGCCCTGTTTTGAGTTCTGACACAGGCCTATTGTGGCGTACCTATCTGACCCAATGATCCTCAACATACTGACATTAACAGGAATGAGGTGTATAAACACATGATGGGACTTTGTGGTTCAATGTTTTTGAGCATTGGTGTCAAGATGCTAACCATGACTTGGATAAGTGAGTTTGGAAAGGTTAGAATGTAGGATCAGGAGACTGTGAAGTGATGTAGTGAAGACAGGCTGAATATCACACCTCAGCCACACTGGGACAAACAGAGCAGCATGGGGTTGATACACTTCCACCTAGGGTTTCCAAACAAGTAGCAGCAGTACTAACACAACCAATCAGGGTTTCATCTGGTATTTCACTGGAAATGATAAGTTAGCATATTCCATGTTTTCAATTGAAAGGGGCTTAGCATCAACAAGTATCAATTTATTTCCCTGACTATAGCAGAGGATTAAGAATTTGTCTTGAATTATTGGTTATACCTCAGATAATAATGAACATGAGAAATATGATCTGGGAACCTCATCTGCCCCTCACTCTAGTTTTGCCCCTCCTAAAGCTTCATTTTAACGACCAACAGGTGTAGCCAGCTCAGTGGCGCGTGGTGGACAAGGGTGTAAATTAGAGGAATGGACTCACACCATGACTCATTCTGAAATGTTACCACTCACTGGCCAATCACCACCTCACCATAGAGCATAAAGCCATTTGTAAAAATTAGCTTCGTATGTCAAAAAGTCTAAAGGGCATTTAAATCAGAGAAGTAAATGATTCTCTCCGCTCTCTCTCACTCTCTCTCTCTCTCTTTGAACTCCCACTCATTCCATTTTCTATGCCAGTCTTAAGCTATGCCGTCTCTCGGGTGTCCATCTGTTTAGCTGAGGCTGAACATCTTTTTTAGGAGACTCTTATTTTTAGCCTATCACACGCTGAAGCAAGCATAAGGTTCACCAAAAGGATGCAATGCTACACATTCTGGATTACCTCACACACTGTGGCAGAATCAAAGCCCCAGGCAGGAGAACACTGCTCTCAGAGTTTTCCCCAGCAGAACCAAGAGTTGTCAAACAATCAATTACATATTTTAATTTGAGCTGGCTAAACCCAAGCATTAAAAACGGAATATAAAAGCAGCTAATAGCTGTTCAAGGCATGCTGGTGGGATGCCCTCGCTACAGTCGTAAATCAAAGTTCTCTTGGAAGGCGGGGGGCCATTCCTGAATCATGCAATCTAGTGTGACATCATGTGACATTAGGACGAAGGGCAATCCACCAAATAAAACTGGGCAGGGACGTGATGATGGAACACCTTATAGCTACATACACCCCTCCCCTTCTTCAGGCCCCTGGTGTTAAGCTCCTGGAATAGATTTGATTTATTTCGATGGATACAACACCATCAGGGCCTGGACCAGTGTCTGGAGTAATATGAAGGTGGTCAACCTAAAGGCCACGAAGGCTTAGTTTCACAGGCGGATGACTGAGGCAGTGTGTCAAGGTTTGATTACTGCCAACAGCCATGATTTGGCGATTCCCATCTCTTTAGGACATGACGTCCTGAGGAAGGAGACCTCGTGATAGTGTTCTGTCTGGGAAAACATATCTGTAGCAAAAGGGAAAGGTATGAGCTGAGGGTGGGCAATAGGGTGTGAGACAGGCAATATATGACACCCAAACAAGTTCCGAAAGGTTCTCAGATACTTCTTGCAAGTGAGTCATCACTAGTCTATTAGGCTACTATAAAATTTGTCATGAATTTAAAAAGCCCTAGAGAATAAAAGAGAATAAAACTGGAAAATGCCACAAGCACCTGAATGTCAAAGACACAACATTTCTGTGTTGCAAAACCTCAACTGAAACCACTCATACCATACATCAACAGTAATCCAGTAGACTGCACAACCTGATTACAAATATCTTCATCACCATTCAGATTACTTCAGTAGGGTTCACCTCAATTTATCCTCCTTTTATATGTTGACCTCAACTTTTTCTCGCAAACATATTCATATTCATCATGATGGCACCGAAGCAAAGGTCGTAGTATCTAGATGAACATGCACTCATGTGAATATACACTCCTCCCCACTTAAAATGGGTTGATTTATCTTCCTCCACTGGCATGTGTCAAAAAGATTTATCTGTTCTGTTTTATTACCCCAAGGTTGTGAAAGAACCTGACATGATATTAGATGTTTATATAAACCGCACACATTTACAAGCTACATCCTGCACTGTTTCTAGTTTTTTCTCTCCCCTGCATCACACACCATTCTTAAAAGCAGTCTATCTGAAATACACCACAGTATAACTATAAAAAAAAGACTACTTCAGATAAACAAACTCAAGGCCGCGGGTGACTGTTAGCTGAAGCATGGTATTTAAAACAGGAATTCAACAGGTGACTGTCTGTAACCTCGTACCCAGCCACTGGTATGGCCTGCATCATAAAATGATGTGTGATTTGCAACCCACTCTGCCTGACACAACCACCCTTGCACCCCCCCCCCTCCCCCTCCCAAAGACTTGACACTCAGAGAACTCTGTGACCAAGGCTAATAAATTCAGGCAAAAGAAGTCTCTAAAGGTTTTCTAACATGAAACCTTAAAAGGCAATAAGTCAAACTCTAATATTAATATTTCAATGGATTACGAATGTTGTGTTTCATAGTGTGTGAAGAATATTAACATTCATTTGTAAGAATTTATGTAGTTGTGAGTGTAAGTTTAACTGACCATGACTTATGACTCAACTGCTGTGATGATAAAGTGAATGGTGTTGGATATTTTTCATATATCATGTGTTTATCCATTTCTGATAGTTATGACAGTATTTTTTATTTTTTAAAAATAAGAATATATCATGCGTCACCCATTTCTGATAGTTATGTCAGTATTGTTAATAGTCAACGAATATGCTAAATGGCATGCATCAATTGGTAAGACACGATAACCATTTGGTTTACTATGTCATAGTTTCTTGAGAGGTGTATGTGGAAAAACCTTTGTCTTTTTTGCTCATACAAGTACTTACACCAGTGAATAACTTGAAGTTGTTAAACTCTTCTGGCAGCATGTTCACGGACTTCTCTGTCAACTACACGCCAGTTGGTTTTATTTTGTCGTATCTGTGATATCTCATTGACAATAACGTGAAAAATTGCTCTTTCATAACTCATAACATAAGGCCACAGTATCTGTAAAATCTTATAAAAGCAAACGTTTTTTTTTATTTTCTAAATTAATTATCTTAATCATTCAGTTTTTCTCACTATTGAGGATTGCCACTAACTCACTTTTGCTGTGGTTTTGTAGTGCAAACAGTGTATATACATGTTGACGTATTGACATAGCTCCACCAAACATGAAAAACAAAATATTATTAACAGTTAAATACTTATTTTCCTTTTTATAAGAAGCTGGATCCTTTGAATAGCAGTACAATAGATTAGTTTCCTATTTCTGTCTCTAGAAGTCTTTTTCAGCCAAATTCTCAATTCGGAGCCGTGTGTTTTAAACAAGCATTCCCTTGATAATTTTGTTTATTTATATTTCATGTTCCCTTCTGCATGTAAAATTGTTAAATGCAGATCAGTTACAGCATAAAACTTCATATCATATGACTTTCACTCTCTCCAGAGAGCAACACATTCATGACACATTCCAAAAGTTTTGCATTGCCTCTCAGTAACTGAACAAATTAAAAATGTTCCCTCCAATTATCTGCGATAACCTAATGTATTTATTTTACTATCAGCAGTCTCTCAGCTCACTGTTATTTGAAAAAATGAACAATCTTTTTTGGCCATATTTTCTAATCAAATTTAAGGGAGAAATATATTCGACACTTGACAATTGATGCAGCAGGATAAGCTGCCAGAAACAGACAAATTTATCTATTACATTTTAACCCCCATCACCATGCTTCTGACCCCACTCACTGGTTTCCTGTCTTGGTCACAGCTTTGCAGTAGGTGTTGCCCTCCTGGCCGAAAGCTTGGCCTCTGGATTTCTTATGTGTCTTCATGGTGCTCAATCCCAACGGAAACATAAGGAACTATCCCGGTAGTCTATACTATGACGAGGACCAAAAAATGGACCAAAAAAGAGGAAAAGTCATTTTAAAGCAACTTTTCCAAAACCACAAATGAATGAATTCATTCTTTAAGCCGCCATCATCCTCAATTGTTCTCCATGCAGTGCTGTCAGCTTCTTTTTTTTTTTTTTTACCAAGTGTTCCCTTGGATTCTGTCTCTCTCTCCATTAGTCACATACATTATCCTGTCAGTCTATCTACTCATTCAAGTAATCCTATAGTCTGACTTTTTATCCTCTGTACTCCTCCATGTAACTCCCAAGTGCCATTTCCCCCCCTACTCTCCTGACCCTGCTGCCCCTTCCCAACCCTTCAGCTGTAAGAGGCGGGGGCACAGCATAAATGATATCAGACTCTGTGGGTGTTTCCAGCCCTCTTGTCACTCCACCCCCCATAAGCATGTGGTATCAGATTTAGCAGGAGCGTCCACAACCCAATATATCATCAAGTAGACAGTGTACACGATTATCAAAGTGCCAGTCATGTCAACAGGCTTCTGGCAGACACGATCAGCTACGGATTATGGAATACGAAACACTTCTGGCAGACACTATCAGCTAGTAATTATGGTTTACGAAACACATAACTGGCCTAGTCATCAGCCATAACATTTTTATTGAGGAGACTTACCTCAAAGACATAAGTGGAAAAGACATAAATATGAGCAGACAACTTCTCAATCCAGTTCAGTCCAATGCACTCAGTGGCACGAGGACAAGGAGGCGCTGAGTGGTACTGCCGTGACATACCATGCAACGTAAGGACAACAAGAGTGCTCTAAATCACGGGCCCTGCATGCTATAGAATGCTGATGAAGAGGTACAAGCCTCGTAAGTTGGTACAGTGTCACAACCCTGACCCTGACCTCAGCCAGCGGAGAATGTGTTTCCTTTTAAAAGATATGTGGAGTAAGCCATCTGTCCAGACAGTAGTGGAGGTCTTCTATCCTATGAGTAGAGGGAGGACAGAAGGACCCAGGATCCTCTCTCCATTAACCCATTTCTGCCTAAAACGCCTGCTAAAAACGCCTGTTAAATCCTATGCTATTCTATGAGAAAGTACCTCATTTCCTGAGGGTTTTCTGAGAAAACAGTAAGAATTGTCAACGTCTACAAAAACCTTAATATCTAAGCCTCTGTAGCACTTAGAAACATGAAATAAGAAGCATTGTGAAGGTAAGAACTGCAGGTTTTATTAAAACCTGCTCCCTGAGCACACAAACAACAATAACATTTGTAAAAAAACTCTCAAACACACAAAAACAATATAAATCAATGATATAAAATACAATAAATACAATTTTCAAGTATGCAAACATTATGAGGGAGGGGAAGAGGGGGAGGGAGGGGGAAAGAGAAATGGGGAGGGAGGAGAGGAGAGGGATGGAGACATCCTGGGGTGGAGCTGGCCTCGCGGTTCACATGGAGCATGAAGCCATGGCGGGGTCAACGTTATCCTGGAGATGGAGATATCTGAAAATACATATGACAAAGCATTTAATCATTGTATTATTATGAGACCCACCCTCTCAGCTGGTGCTAAGATAATGGCCTACTAGACTGTCTATAGGGTATAGGGGTTATAGGTGTTCATATGCCAATTGTTCAGGTCTCTTTGAGGCACAGACAGGGAGTACACATTCAAGTTGGATACACAATAAAGCTACACTAACAGAATAGTATATTTCCAGTTCCATCAATGTTATTTATAGTATTTATATTTATTCATAATTGTATTACTATTCATTATGATGTATTATGCTATACAGTTCTCCACGTTATTTTTCTTATCTAAAATCTTTGGACAAAGACGTCTGCTAAATGTAAATGCTATTTATTCATTATGCCATTATTGTATCTATAACTAACATTATTGCATGTATATATTATCAACCATCATCACCATTAGTAATCGCTATAGCACCACTATCATTACTGCCCATTCCGTTTTCTAAGAGAAGAGAACTCGGAAGATCGCACAAGAAAACAAAACATAAATAATTACCTCCAGATCATTGCCGGTTGTCCAGTCCACCTGGAATCCCTCCTCCTCTCCTTCCGTGCCCACAAAATCCCACTCCTGTGCCGTATCTAATGGATCCTCTGACACAAAGTCATTATCCTTCTCCCTCTCAGACTCAAATCCTTCAAAATCTATGTCGAAATCACTGACATCGCTATCAAAATACTCCATGTTCACTGCTACTTCTTCACTGCTACTTCTCGCTAGCCAGCATGGTATCACTGAAAACAAGCACAGAATTTCGCGTGGCTATCTGATTGATTGACGTGATTTTCAGCCAACCAAAGTTCATTTTGGTGGTCATCTGATCTTTAGCAAAGCCTTAAGACCCATCCCATGTGTAATTTTAACCAACCAGAGTGAGTTATACGCTGCATTCGTCATGAAAACAGCACGTGTACAAAATGCTGCGCTACGCAGCAACCGGCAGGAAAGCCTATGCTGCGCTACGCAGCAACCGGCAGGAAAGCCTATGCTGCGCTACGCAGCATCCGGCGCCAATGGGTTAAAACTTAATAAGGATAATAAGGACATCATGCTTATGAACTGTTCACAAATAAATTGGCTGCAATTTAAAACTTTGTTATGGGGTCTAGTGTGTTTTCGTGTCATTGTGAGCTCTTACTTGGCCTGCTGGACCTCTTAAGTGTCTACTATCGTGGCATGTAACCAATTATGTTACTCACAGAACATGTTCTGTCATCAATAGGCATGGCTATTATTGGGCACAAAATCCATTTTCATACCCTAAGTATAATATCACTTTTAGGACTTAATTCATTATAATTGTGTTGCAAAAGTTCAAAAAGTAAGTCGACCTCAAAAACTGAGTAACTCTTAGTAGGGCTCACTCAAACAGACATGAAAGCGGCAACTTCATTCACACCCTCTTGAGGTAAATGATGACTTTCCAGCTGTTATGCATTTGCAAACGTCTGAGCTGGTGGAAATTTCATCCCCCCCACAGAATTTGTTATGGTATGTGAAGGCACTCGCCATGTGCATACCTACAGGAAGGCCTGTATCTGGACATGATAGGGCACTCGGCATGTGCATACATACAGTAAGGCCTGTATTTGGACATGATAGGGCGCACATTGGATCTCTGGTCTGAAACACCCCAAGAATAGGCCTACTGATGCCACAAAAAAAACTTAATTAGGGCCTCAGAATATTACTGCAGACTATAAATACAGCGGCTCTATTGAAACCATCCAAATCCAAATGAGCTGACTGCTGTTCCTAAAGGAGGGAGAGGGGCGGAGGGGAGGGGGCAACTTTGACTGTCAAAGGCTGCCATGATGAGCTTCATCTGCATCAGATATGATCATCTTCCTGATGACAGGCATGACTCACTGTCTAGCTGTACACTCTGCATTGCAGCATAGATGTTTCTGAACCTGAGGTGGGTTGCTTGCAGTTTGTGGTGTAAAGGTAGGCTGACCTGATGAGATAACTGGGTCTTTGGCATTAATATGTGAAAATCATCTCTCATTTGTATGGCTTCAGTGTTCAAGTCATCCGTAACACCATTTAATGTCAGGTCTTGTGTGATTGATGCATTTACATTTACATTTAGTCATTTAGCAGACGCTTTTGTCCAAAGCGACGTACAAGGGAGAGAACAGTCAAGCTTAGAGCAATAAAACCTGGTGTAACAATAAATACTGCTTTTTTTTTTCAAGAAATAGAAAACGGCATAGAAAGAAAAAGAAGTGCAGGACTGTCACTGCTTAAGTGCAAGTTAAGCCAAGGTGCCAGTTAGGAAGGGAGGTGCTCTCTGAAGAGTTGGGTCTTCAAGAGCTTCTTGAAGGTAGGGAGGGACGCCCTGATGCTATGCAACTTCACAACGCCGGAGAAGGCACAGGGGTGCTTGTACAATCAATCAGCACTTCCTCCTGCTCGTCAGTTCCATTAAAACTGCAATCACATTAATAGAGGAGTTTAGTGAGAAACCAGTTCAGTTAAGGTTGCTGAGGGGTGGGGCTGTCAGCTGTGCTCCGGCTGTTGGTGCTTGGGCGATATAATACACATAGAGGTATAATACAGAAACGACATACACAAGCATTTTATTGAACAGCATGTGGGGTGTCTCAAGCTACTGATATGTTATATATAAATTACATTTATATATTTTTAATCCTAAAAAAATGACCAAAGTTTTACCAAACCAAGCTTTGTGGCACATATTAGCAATTGCGCTGTGCATTAAGTTGCATCGTCGTCTTTAGTTTGAGATTTATTACAGAGTTAAAATCAATCTTTTTTTCCTTCCTTTCCTTATGGGAGTTTTGCTGGGACTGTTTTCCTTACTTATTAGAATATTGTTTTGTTGACGGATGATAATAGATCAAAAAACAGTAGAGTACTGAAAAAGTATTAGTGTCTTACTGTTGACCTTCTTCAGGTGATTTACTGAGCATTACAGCGGGCATATTGTTACGGTGGAACAGTAGGAAAGGCATGGATCTGCAACTAAACTGGACAAGAACAGACTTCAACGGACTGTCAGGACTGCAGAAAGGATCATTGGTGCCAACCTGACCACCATCCAAGACCTGTTCACATCCAGAGTCAAGAAGCAGGCAGGAAAAATAACTGCAGACCCCTCTCACCCTGGACACAACATGTTCCAACTCCTCCCCTCTGATAGGCGCTACAGATCTCTGTTCGCCAAAACATCAAACAAAAACAGTTTCTTCCCTCTAGCTGTCTCTCTCCTGAACAGCTAACCCTCTGTGGCACTGTAAATAACTTATTGAACAATTACCCCCGCAACCATATCTATTTATTCCACCCTTCCTGTATAACCGTCATACTCATACCATATAGTATTGATTTATTCCTGCTCTTCCTGGACTCTCCACTTTGCAATATTGTTTGTATATACTTTTTAAAACTTATTGGATTGTTGACCATTGCACTGTTGGATTGTATTGTTTTGCACTGCTGTATTGTTTTGCACTGTTGTATTGTTTTGTGTTGTGATGTATATTTGTGTAATATGTGTAAGCACACTGAGAGCCACTGCACCAAGACAAATTCCTTGTTTGTGCAAACTAACTTGGCCAATAAAAGCTGATTCCGATTCTGAAGGAAGGAAAGTCATGGTCCACCTGCCTGATCACCACAGGGGGGCGCTGATTCCCACATTCATACATGAATAAGCACTTTTATATCATGGTAGAAAGATGAGTGTTTTCCTTGTGAAGACAAAATGCCATGCAATGCATTTGAGATACAATGTTTTGATGATGCTATTACATGGAAAAGTCTTTTATAAACTCATTGTTTTTTCTTAACTGATTGTTTTTTTAGCACGTGTTCTCTTAGATGGGTCTCATTTGTTCCTTATTACTATGTTAGATGAAGTCAAGTGAGGAATTGATGCATAAAGGATGTACTGGATGTGATCGGAAGGGGAAAAAAAGGTAATTGTACATGTGGGTAGGTAGTGATGGAACCAACCATTGCTGGTTTCCTGTTGTGTCAGATGTGAACTAAGTGCTTAAGTGATTGAGTATCAGTACCCCCCCCCCCCACACACACACACACACACACACCTACCCCTCAAGAAGAGTTTGAAGGAAATGGGTACATGCAATCTGACTGTTCAAGGAAAAGGGTACAGGGTACTTGAACTATGCTTGTCAAACAGGTCAGATTAGTTTGTGTGTGTGTGCTTGTGGGTGGGTGTGTGTATGTGTGTATGTGTGTGTGTGTGTTTGTGTGTTTTGTAATGCAGAACTATGTAGACACGCCTGCCTTCTGAGCTCAGTCTACCCTGGCTGCTCTTCACACCAGTATATACAACTGGAGCAAGACTAAGAAAAGGAAGTCAATGCGAAAGACGAAAGTTGTAGGGAAATAAAAAGTCAGGAAAGGCATTCAATTTTGATTCCTCCCTTCAGGCATTCATCTTTTGGAGGCACTTTAACACAGGTAAGAAAACATGCCAACATCAACTCTGATGATGGGCTCTTTATTTCCCCATTGTGAGTATGTGTGTATGTGTGCCAGAGAGTGAGAGAAGTACAGAAAGAGTCCTTAATTGGTGACAAGCTGTTCCCTGTATTTAACACAAGATATATGTGGTATTTAACATTGGTGATACTGATTTAGGGTTGTCCTAAAATGTCCTTCATTCCTCCTTTCCTTTCGAACCTGCACTACATACTGTATGTGTCCATATGGAACTGAAAGGCTAGTTTGTCTGACTTCACATGGGCTATTTTTCTTGCCACAAAGAGGTGTGGTTTCCCATGGCCATACTCGCCAGGCAAGCTTACTGGTGGCGTAACTCTGGTTGGTTTTTTGAGTGGCTGGTCCTGCCTCATTCCACTGCTCAAGATCATACTTTCAACAGTTGGAGTGGAAAAATACCCATTATCTTTTCTCCCACACAACAACACAGATCCTGTGTTACACCCTTCCTAACAAATACATTGTTGTATGTGTGTGTGTGATGACAGGATATTTTAAAAAGACAGTATCAGTGTATTCTGTTTGTAATCTGAACCTACAATCAAACTATTCTGAGGATTCGTTAAATCCACTTTAAAGGGGGGTAGGTAGGGTGATCTCATCTCGTAGCAAAAGTGGAATATAGTATTCCTGATTATATTTTCAAAGTGTTCAGATTGTTGTGTTTTTGTTAGCTGAGAATGTGCTATTCACATCCATATAGGTAGTGGGATCTCGCCACTAGCACTAGAGGGCATTCACGTTTTTTAAGGCTTCTGCCGGCCACTGCAGCTTCTCATACACACTTGGAAAGGAAGACATATTCAGTTGGTTGCAATCTGCAGCCTCACCGCTAGATGCCACTGAATCCTACATACTGTACCTTTAAGGACAAAATAAATACATTGTTGTTCATTAAGCCTGCCTGTGAGGGACCGGGCACCCACCCCACGTTTTGGGATGTTTGCTGACGAGTTAGTAGTAAAGATGGGAGAAACCACAGTGCAAGAGACGATAGCTTTGTTACAAAAATACATTCCTAATTATTTGTCAAGGGAAAATTTCCCCAACAAGACCAAACAAATACACTAAACAAACAAACAAACATAGACAAGTACTTAAAAAGTACTCAGAAGCCAACTAGTTTAACAGTATTCTAATAGCACTCTAACAGCATCTACTTCACATCAAGCAAGTACTCATTTTCTTCCACCCAATCCAAAGGAATGAGGAACCATTAAATAATGCTGCCTTTTGGGCTAAATTGGACCAATCATGCCTAATAGGATCCAACCATGTCAGTGGGGTAACCCTTCCCACATTAGCCTACTGATATATATAAACCCACCACTAAGTTCACCCATAACTATATATTTACAACATTTACAACTCTTATACACACACCACTCATATTATTATTTATTAACATACATACATAACAAACGTCACATCAAACACCCCTCATGCCAATTCCCTTCTCCCTACCCACTGGGACGTGGAGAAATACAACTTCTCAACGGCGCGGTAATAAGCAGCGGAATTGGAGTGCTAGGTGAGACTGTGAGTATCTGTATGTATGAGTCAATTAAACGGGGTTGTTTGCTGAAACAGAGAGCAAAAGTTGCCCTGGTAATGGTAATGGATGTACTGATAATAAACAGGTGAACGGTGACCATGGTGGATTGAATGCTTTCTATTATACCGCGGGGACACTGCGTTGCAAACAAACAATGGCGATCGCGCCTAAACTCGCGTCAAACTCTCACAGCCCACCATGCACACAGCAGCATGGAATGGGTAGCTAGGGACAGACTAGGCGTGTGTGTGTGTGTGTGTGTGTGTGTGTGTGTGTGTGTGTGTGTGTCCGTGAGTTCAATGTCATTTTCTCCCACACTGACCTTCCCATTAATGGTAGATTTCACTTTCATGTTTTAGTTTAATACACTGAGGGTAACCATTATACCATTTCATTAGTTTTGAGTATTTATCATTCAGTTATTATGATTTAACAAAGGTGCTTGGATAACAGGAAACCGACCGTTTCAGAGATAAAGTTGGGATCCTCCTGAAAGCTAACCATCCTGAAGTTTGCCCTCAATTCACATCACAGTTCTTGAATAAGTTTAAGAATATTAATATTTGTATTAAAACCCATGTATGATTCTATGACCTCCTCTTACCTTCAAAGTGACTAAAAGTGACTATCTCTCCCAAACCTATGGGGAATATCACAGGTATGGCACTGCCCAGCAGCTTCCTGTCCGAGGAGCAGTTCTCCTGCTCCATCTGCCTGGACATGTTCTCCAACCCGGTGTCCACGCCGTGTGGCCACAGCTTCTGCCTGAACTGCATCACCTCGTACTGGGACGGCAAGAACAACCAGAAGGCCTGGCTGTGCCCGCTGTGCAAGGAGAGCTTCCGCCGCCGCCCCGACCTGCACGTCAACCACACGCTCAAGGAGATCACCGAGCAGTTCAAGCGCATGGCGGAGGCCGCTGCCTTGGCCAGCGCCACAGTGGACGCCGACAGCACCATCTCCCGCTCAGCCGAGAAAAGACCCAAAGAGCTCCCTAGCGAGCTCATCAGCGAGATGAAGAGCCGGTTCCAAAGGCCGATCTCCACGCACGGCGGCCTCCCGCCTCCCCCGCCCTATGAGGCCCACTGTCCTCCCCCTGTGGGCCTTTCACGGAGGTTCACGGTGAGCAGTTTAGGAGGCGATCCTTCCTCCGATGCGCCTCCATGCCCCCTGCACCAGCTAGGACTAGAGCTCTATTGCCGCAATGACCAGATGTGCATTTGTACTGCCTGCTTGGAGAAGGAGCACTACGGACACTCAGCTGTGCCTGCCAAGAGGGAGTGGGCCATTAAGAAGGTCTGTGACAGATTGTGTGTGTGGGTGTGTGTGTGCACGTGTGTGTGCTTGTCTCTCTCTCTCTCTCTTCTACGTGTGTGTGTGTGTGTGTGTGTGTGTGTGTGTGCTTGTCTCTCTCTCTCTCTCTCTCTCTCTCTCTCTCTTCTACTTCTGTGTGTGTGTGTGTGTGTGTGTGTGTGTGTGTGTGTGTGTGTGTGTGTGTACATGAAAGTTGCATTAACTTTGCTTAGACCCTGTATCATAAGACTAACACAACCATGTACATGTCATGGAAAAGGTCTTACGTAAGGGATAATGTGTAGTCTGCGGGTCATTCTTAAACAATAAATCCTGATATGACCAACAGGACGGAGGGGTCTTGTATAAAAAATTATATTTTTTTAAGAATGACCCACAGACAGCATCCCTCTTATTATACGTTAGTTATGAAAATGATGAATTACATTTCTCAAAATATTTCTTTTTAATTACTTTATTGCAGTCTCGTAGGAAAGTTTCACAGAGAAACATAGGGCGAAGAATGGAACTTGTTAACCTGCTGTCTTCAAATTACAATTAATTTATGTGACAATAAGTGAACGGACTACTTACAGAACGACATGTCACGACAGGATATATGACATGCCATAACTTGTGTAGGACACGGTCATGTCAGTCTTAGACATTAGAGGATAGTTTTTCTACATTACAAAAGCAATGACTTCTCTCATGCCAGGCTCACGTGGGCATTGCAGAGGTGGAGTTACAGGATATGATCAAGCTGAGGGAGAAGAAGGCGGAGGAGATCAAGACTGCTCTGGCTGACATCCAGGTATTTGTTCGTTCTTGAGACCACCCACACCCAGTGGTGTAGTCCAGGGTATACTCAGGTATGCGGAGTATACCCACTTATTTTTCAGTCAGCGTTGAGTATACCCACTTCTTTAAACAGGGCGTTTAACCTGTACTGTAAGGGCTCCTTTAAAAAAGTATACCCACTTCTCCAGGGACCACTACACCACTGCCCACACCCCTGTACACACAACTGTTCAAATAAGCTTTTACTACATTAACCTGTGCTGGCCAGCAGGGCAGCTGAGGGATAGACTTTTAGAAGTACTGACTTCTTATTATTTCATGAAATAATACTGCTCATCAAACAATCTGGGTGGTATGCAACCTTCATTATGACTATTAAAATGTCCTTTGTGACTGTCGTACGCAGGCCTTTTTATGGTCAGTGATGGTCACTGTGGGCAATATAAGCAGTTTCTCTTTCTTATTTATAAAGCAGTTTCTCTTATCCCATCTTTCTTCATTCCATGTTTATGTTAGAAAAGTCTTTCTTCTGTGTTTAATCTCTTCTACCTCTATAAACATACAAATATAACGTTCTCTCCAGTCCAGCACCTTCCCACCTTCTCTTTCTGGATTCCCCTGTGAACGTTCTCTCTCTGTTGTTACACCTCACACTATTTTATCTCACCCATTTCTTCCTTCCATCTCTCTCTCTCTCTCCCTCTTTCTGATGTGGCCTCATGTCTCAATCACTCAAGGTGCATTGACATTCACCTGTGGCCCTCTCCCCCTTCACAGGTCAAAGCAGATCGGGAAAGTAAGGGCAGCGGCAGCATGTTCACGTCTCTGGTGGCAGCCATCGAGGCCAGCCAGGCCGAGCTGCTGGAGGTGGTGGAGAGGGGCCGCCGCGCCGCGGAGCTGCAAGCGCACAGACTCATTCACGACCTAGAGGGGGAGATGGATGAGCTGAGGAGAAGGACCTCTGCTCTTGCGCAACTCTCCCAGGCCACCGACCACGTCTTCTTCCTCAAGGTCAGGTCTTGCCAAATGGCAATTCACAAATTTGTATGTCGTCTTTCTTTGTTTGTGGAATGGAATCGTAGTTGGTTACGATAAAAAATCATAATATTGTATGTTGTAAAGTTTATGTTTTAATGTAATTACATACCTATGAAATATCATGAAGTCATACAAGGCCATGTATCCCGACTTGGGGTTTTATTCCTTGAGGGAAAAAATCAGCTAAAAGCTGTAGCTATTTGTGTTGAGCCGAAGAGCCATGCTTGAGTGCTCTTCATTTCCATCTGAGGGCGTCCTGTGAAAAGGTTGACATAAATGTTTGATCGCTGCCCTGGTGAGTGCACAACATCTCTCCACATGGCGTTAGGTAGTTTCCATTCCATTCCCTTTGCCTCCAAACCCACCCACTCCCTGCTTAACCCCTCTCATTCCGGAACATTCCAATCCCTGCAGACCTTCTCATCACTCTCTATGCAACGTCCCCTGATGAGGGAGTGGGAACAGGTATCGTTGACTCCTAATCCCATAGCCGGGGCGGTACTGAGCAACGTCACTCACGCGGTGGAGCGCATCCAGGAGGAGCTGAAGAAGCTGCCAGAGATCTGTGAGAGCAGCTTGCCTTTATGAAATATTCATGCACACATGCTCAGTGCCATTTCACTGCCCTGGCCAGACATGGTGGCTGAAAGCTTGTGATACACACATCATGTTGTGGCATTCTGACATATACATAAATACATACATATTTCAGTTATTACTATGAATCAAAATGAATTGATATTAATGATATCACTTCCCTGTGTTCTTCAGGTTTGCATTCACCAACACCAACAACCTCACTTGCCTCATATCAGCCAAGTAAGATTATTTAGCATGTTCTAATCAGACAACTAAAACACTTGCTACCACAGTTGTTTGTCAACAAGTATTTCTGCTCTTTCAAATCTGACCTGAAACTGTAATAATTGTGTTCCAGGAGTCCAGAGAGTACAAGACTTTGCAGGTAAGCCATTTTGCCTGAATAACACAAAAATAAAAATGTTATCACCTTCCTATCGCTTTACCTCCATTCCCGCATCACCCCAACTCCACCTTTTCCTATCGCTTTAACTTCATTCTCTCATCACCCCAACTCCACCTTTTCATATCGCTTTAACTTCATTCTCTCATCACCCCAACTCCATCTTTTCCTATTGCTTTAACTTAATTCTCTCATCACCCCAACTCCACCTTTTCCTGTCGCTTAAACTCCATTCTCTCATCACCTCAACTCCACCTTTTCATATCGCTTTAACTCCATTCTCTCATCACCTCAACTCTATCTTTTCCTATCGCTTTAACTCCATTCTCTCATCACCCCAACTCCACCTTTTCCTATCGCTTTAACTCCATTCTCTCATCACCCCAACTCCACCTTTTCCCATTGCTTTAATTCCATTCTCTCATCACCCCAACTCCGCCTTTTCCTATCGCTTTAACTCCATTCTCTCATCACCCCAACTCCACCTTTTCCTATCGCTTTCACTTCATTCTCTCATCACCCCAACTCCACCTTTTCCTGTCGCTTTAACCCCATTCTCTCATCACCCCAACTCCACCTTTTCCTGTCGCTTTAACTCCATTCTCTCATCACCTCAACTCCACCTTTTCATATTGCTTTAACTCCATTCTCTCATCACCCCAACTCCACCTTTTCCTGTCGCTTTAACTCCATTCTCTCATCACCCCAACTCCACCTTTTCCTGTCGCCTTAACTCCATTCTCTCATCACCCCAACTCCACCTTTTCCTATCGCTTTAACTTCGTTCTCTCATCACCCCAACTCCACCTTTTACTATCGCTTTAACTCCATTCTCTCATCACCTCAACTCCACCTTTTCATATTGCTTTAACTCCATTCTCTCATCACCCCAACTCCACCTTTTCCTGTCGCTTTAACTCCATTCTCTCATCACCCCAACTCCACCTTTTCCTGTCGCTTTAACTCCATTCTCTCATCACCCCAACTCCACCTTTTCCTGTCGCTTTAACTCCATTCTCTCATCACCCCAACTCCACCTTTTCCTGTCGCTTTAACTCCATTCTCTCATCACCCCAACTCCACCTTTTCATATCGCTTTAACTTCATTCTCTCATCACCCCAACTCCACCTTTTCCTGTCGCTTTAACTCCATTCTCTCATCACCCCAACTCCACCTTTTCCTGTCGCTTTAACTCCATTCTCTCATCACCCCAACTCCACCTTTTCCTGTCGCTTTAACTCCATTCTCTCATCACCCCAACTCCACCTTTTCCTGTCGCTTTAACTCCATTCTCTCATCACCCCAACTCCACCTTTTCATATCGCTTTAACTTCATTCTCTCATCACCCCAACACCTTTTCACTCCCAGAGAATGTGACCCTTGACCCTGCCACCGCTCACCCACGGCTGGTCATCTCTGCCGACTGCAAGCAGGTCCACTGTAGTGAACATTCCCAGTCTGTGCCCGACTGTCCGCAGCGCTTCAACCGCGTCGTCTGTCTCCTGGCCGTGCAGGCTTTCACCTCCGGCCAGCACTACTGGGAGGTGTATGTGGGGGGCAAGACAGACTGGGACTTGGGTATAGCCAGCCACTCCGTGAACCGCAAGGGAAAGATTATAGTCAGCCCCACAAATGGCTACTGGTTCCTCAGCCTGCGCAACCAAGATGAGTATGCCTTCCGCACCGACCAACCCACACCACTGGATCTGCCCAGCAAGCCCCTGAGGATTGGCATCTTTGTGGACATGGACAAGGGTCAGGTTTCATTCTACAATACGGGTTCCAGGCAGCTTATCTACACCTACACAGACACCTTCTCTGCTGCCATCCACCCTTTCTTCAGTCCCTGCACCAACAAGTCAGGCAAAAATGAGGCACCGCTGGTCATCTGCCCCGTCCCACAGGAGTGACCCAGGAGGGGAATGGGACACATGTCTGTGTTGAGTTTCTTCACGTAGTGTATCTGTATATAGTTTGGATAGTTTGGACAAAATAAAAACAGAGTTTCAGCCTCAGCTGCACTGTAACAGCCACTGTTATTCAGATCATGGAGTTTTCTTTTCAAATACACAGGCAAACAGACACTTGAATTCCCATACCCACACAGACACACACACACAAACTTTTCCCTTTCATATAACAACAATAAATGTACAATTGTGTCACACTACTCTGTTCACCGAAAGCACTACACAAATTCATAAACCAATGTGTAGTTATTAGCTGTTACAAATATGTCTCAAAATCAGACACTTCTGTGTACAGGACCCATTCGTTTTTATAATTGTTTACAAATCTGCTCTTTTTTTATTATTATAATTATTTTTGTTATACACGTGAAATCTGTTACATTTGGTTTGGGTCTTCCTACAGCGGCCAATCCTCTCACTGTCACAAGCAAGTACCTAACCAATATAACAACTGCTCAACCATAGATCCTGAGCAGCAGGATACAACAACAGCACACTCTACCCAGGATCCATAAAGTCCCTTCTTCCCTCCTACAATATGTGCTGTCTGTAACCCACAACTGCTCAACACAACAACATGACTAACCAACCATAAAACCTGGGCAGCAGGATACAACAATAACAACTAACCTACCTTCATAAGCATTTCACTGGGGTGGCACAACTGAAAATACTGAACACATTAACTATTCTATAACCGTGAAAAGAAGAATACATTATACAATATAGGATATACATCTTCACATTGTATCACCTTCCTTAATATGACCACATATTTTAATTGAACAATACCAATTTCTATTATTTGATTATTTACGCAGGCTGAATGTCCACAGCAATGCCTATGGCATTTTAGAGAGGGTAAATTGACACGTTTTTTTATTTTTATTTTTATTCTGTGTGAACTTCCGCGTTGTAATAAAAAATACACACAGTAGAGAGCGCTATAATTCGAAAATCAATTCCGCATCAGAGATACGGGAATCCTCTATTCTGTCTCTGTTGGGACCACCAGCAGCCAATGATTGTGGCTTAACACAGTGACCGATGTATCGCGTCAATCCCAGCTCTGCATCGTACGGTCAGCCTGCAACATTATCTAGCGAATGGGACGGGTGATCTACTAACTATACTTGAGCAGATAAGAATTTAATGGTGAGTATATGGCATTATGTAATATTGTATTTGTCAGATTGACCAAAAATTGCATTTCCAAACAGGTGTACCTCGATGCTCGATCAGGTATGGATTTGGGCGTGTGAAGGCTATGTGTATTTTTGTGTTTATGTATGTTTGAGTGAGTGTGTGTTTATATGTGCATATTGGCGACGGGATTCTGTGCTTGCACCTTTACTTAAAAACAGCTGTTTGCTAAATTATAGTTGACACATAACCGACGACTTCTTGTGCCATACTTAAACGTGGTTGCATCGGTCATGACAGAACAGCAATAACTTACAATGGCTATTAGATGGGATTTATGAATTTAACATACAAATGTCTCAACCTATCAATGGGCTTTCATAGTAGAAATTCATGAAACCGTTTTGAAACTAAAATGTGATGCTTGAGTATTCCACTTTTATTGGAACGAACGGCTCACTTATTATCCCGTTGCTGTCTCTCATCTCTTGACGTTGAAACTGCACCACTGCCATTGCTATAACCTTCATTACAACAGAATAATATTCGATTAACACATTTCTAATGCAGTTGCTCGGTGTATAAATATTATTTGGCTTAAGCTATCATGTGGTCAGATATGGATTTTCGGCATCCTGCTCTGTCCAAAAATAGACTTAGTGATGTTACCGTCGGTCTGTCCCATTGGAACACGCTCTGCCCGACCATCTACCGAGCTACCTATGATTTTTTTTATTTCCATTTGTCAGCTTGATTGGGGTTACATAACGCTCTTAGCATTTTCCACTCCCTCTATTCAAAATTTGAGTCTATTGCGTTAGAAAACTCCACCTTACAATGTTAAAATGACAATTTCTTATAGGTTTCTGCTTCAGCCCTGCAGCGGTTCATTTAAGCCTCTTTAGTTTTGATTGAATCCAGTCATTGTCTGCCTCACTGGGAAACACACAGCTGGGCAGCAGGACATAATGACATGGGATAAAACTACAGGGAGATTAAAGTGCGTATAGGGTTTCACATAACAACCGCATGACGATTAAAAGTATTGAAAATCGAATAGGGATAATTAGAATGAAGTCTGACAGAACTTAATTTCAACCGATGAAAAGAGTTCTCTCCATCCTGCATGTACTGCAAGGGAGTTTTCTAGTCAAAGCCCATTACCTTACCTTACCCTACCCCTGTCCTACTGTGGACATCGTCTATAAATGTTTTATTCATATGCTAGTGCTGGAACCAAACTGTAGTATTTGAGAGTTACCCTTGTAACTTGTTTATCCAATCACGGTCATCCATTTGTAACAATTACCTTATGGTGACTGACCTCATCTCGCTTAGAGGCAGGGTGGTTTCCAGAGATGTGAAAAATAAAGTTAATTATGGAAGCTTAAAATCTAGTTGGTCTATCACAAGGACATGCATTACTTGTACATCATGAATTTCCTTTCAGGTCACTTGGGGTTATTGCTATCAGAAATGAAATCACACTGACATGGCTGACCATTCCCAGCCTGATGCTGACATGGCAACAGCAAGAAAAGGTGCGTGCACTTCTACTGTTGTTTTGTGTTAGGCTACCTGTTTTATTTTATTTGTTGTTCATGTTTCTTTTTGCCAAGTTAGTGTTAGCTTGATTCAATGGAGTACACCAGTTTTAAATTCATAATCCAAACCACTTTTGCAATTTACCAAAAACCCATTTTATTGTGTAACGGCTTAAAATATTCCTGACTGAAGCTACAACTCTTCGACAGTTGTTCTGTAAGTGTTTCACACACACATACACACACATTCTCCCTCTCCCTCTCTCAACACACGGGTATTTGTCTACTGGTTTCTCACATTTGTCTGAACCTCATCCCGATAGTTTCTGTTTTTGGGGGTGGGAGGATTCAATTCATCGAAAATATTTGAGGTTAGTAAAACAATAATTGGGTTTTATCCCAGGAAGCCCTGGCTATAGTGATGCCTTGATGTGTACATACCCTGAAGACTTGTGGCCTGACTCTTATCAAGGTTCCACATCAAAGGGCGGTGGGGTGCATTTCCACGATGAAGAGGATGCCAACCCATCACCAGAGTGCACAGATGAGACCCAGCCTGGCCAGGTGATCAGTGCCATCCTAGAACCTGATGGGGCTTACCTTGTGAAGGTGAGTGGGCCTCTGGGCTTGTCGTGAGCGAGGATGGGCACAGACAGTGGTGTAGTCCAGGGTATACGCAGGTATACGGAGTATACCCACTTATTTTTCAGTCAGTATTGCGTATACCCACTTCTCAAAACAGGGCGTATGGGCTGCTTTAAAAAATGAAGAGTATACTCACTTCTCCAGGGACCACTACACCACTGAGCACAGACACTACGCCAACAATGGGAATGTATTGAAGGAAGCTATTTTCAGCTGTTGTGCATAGCCCTAGACATGTTAACTATGAGGAAGTGAGAAAAACTTTTTAGCATTGTTTACTGCAACAATTTATCAGTCACAAAAGTATCAGAAAAGTTAAACAAATTTATAAGTAGAAGTTGTTCAGAAGTTGAAAGTTCAAAAAAGTTGTGTACCAAATATGCTTAATATAACACTATTTGCATGCCTTTTTAAACAAGACTAATGATTTCTAACACATTGTGCACACTCTGTGAATTTACACCCCAGAGAACTGCTTCTCCAGACATCTCCAGCATGCATATCCAGCCCCCTGAGTGTAAAGAAAGAAATGTAGAGGTTACAGAAACAATCCCTCTCCAGACACTCGACACTTCCATACATACATGTGAACTGGTCTAATGCAGTTGATCCTTGCATAGACCCAACTTGATGGTCGAATATTCACATACTGCATTTTAAGTGACTTTAGTTACCTAAATAATCTCTCATGTTGCACCACCACAATTACATAATACCAAACTGAAAAGAATAATAACAAATACTGTATAATCCTTTAGGGTAAATGTGTCATTTTGGTAATAAATTATTTTGCAGACAGAATGGGTTTTCATCAGTGAGCTACTCTGATTCAGTCTTCTTCGTCCTCTCTGTCCAGGTGGGATTCTTAAGAAGCCTGCATCGCTATGAAATAGTCTTCAACCTCCCACAAGTCCCATCAATGGGCAAAGATGCCACCCTGTCTCCTGCCCTCAGGACCTCAGCCAAGCCGCGCCTCCGTGCCACCCGCATCACCCCTCGCCAAGAAGGTACGCGCCAGCTGGCCTCGCCACCTCAACCCTATGGCCCAACATATGCCTTCAACAAGATACAAACAGGGCGCATTTGGCAATTCATTGTGCAGCTTGTCTGATTCCTTTTGGAAATGAATGCTTTCTAGTCCTTTATGTATTTCCATATCCTCCTTGATTGGCAAACTATCTTTATTTCAGTGTGAGTCAATCTTAATATGGAAATGCACATCTTTTTTTGCAATTCTTCATGAATGCCAAGACTAATATGTGCAGCCAAAAAACTATGGACACACATACATATTTGCTATCTAATTTTTCACAGTATTTTTCACTTACAGTGCTTCCACAAAATAACCTCAAACGCACTCATAAGTGAGCTTAAAGGGGGATTTATGGTCACTATTGCTGTCCATGCACACGGCAAAATTTACGTTGTGTCCGCTGGCACATGCTGCCATATAACACCATGCCATATGTATGTAGCTCTCCCTGATGAAAATGGAGAAAAAAAGGAGAAAAGTTCTATAATGTTGTTGAGAGCGTGTTTTGTTACCATAACACCTTTTGTTCACCTAGTTAATGTTATGTTATAGTAAACACAAGCACTGACCAGAAACCTTTAGGACTTGTCCAGTTTAACCCACAACTGTATATTGGTGATACGGTTTAACTGTCATGCTATATGGGATATTTCACTGCGCTCTATCTGGCTCTTCTTACAGCTGATCCCAGCAGTATTCCACAAATTAATAACGGTGATGCAGTCAAACTGTCATTTCACTCGTAAACGCTGCATACCTCCTAGCAGTTTAGATGGTAATTTTCTTGGCAGTACTACCTGACAGAAGACTGCAGCAAGTCAAGCGCAAGCATACAAGGTCATGACGCTGTGTTGACGTCACAGTTGGCGGGCACAACAACTATTACGTCAAACATACCTGCACCTTAATCATTACTTCCTACTTAAGGTTTCCCGTTTCCATTTCAGCACTTCACCAATCCATTTGTGAAGTACTACAAATACTGAGACATTGTCGTCTATTTTTTGTTATTGTTTTGAGGTCTTTTATTTTTGTAGTCTGCAGTAATACAAATGGTACCACTATGAATTGTGCTGTGTGAACCCAGCAACATGTACCTACCTCAGAGATATTTTGTTTTTCACCACCCACATTTCAACACCCTTTGTTTTACTGTAGTAAAACAATATGCAGCTTAATATAGCCTTATAAATAATCAAGGAATAACACATTTTCAGTGCCAGTCTTTGTGTGAATATATGCATATGGATGTTTGTTTGTTTAAATGCATGTTTTGGGGGGGTTTATATGCATTCGTTTCATTTTAGATTCACAAGTATGTATGTATATGTCTGTGTCTGTGTGTGTCTGTGTGTGTGTGTGTGTGTGTGTGTGTGTGTGATACAGGTGGGGTGAAAGTAGTATGTGAGTACACCACCCAGCAGGAGGGGGTGCTGCAGGAGGAGTTGCTGCTGGTCAACCGCAGCAGAAGGGATGGGGGCGTGCGGGTCAAACTTCAGGCCAGAGTCATGGGTAAGTCACTTACATGCAGACACTTATACACAAACAGAAAAGCCAAAAATATGATCATAGTCTTTCTCTCTCTCACACACACACACACACACACACACACACACACACACACACACACACACACACACACACACACACACACACACACACACACACACAGTGATAACATTGGCACAGAATTTAGGGCTGTAGGGAATTAGGAGAGTTCGGCCTTTAGTCCTATGCCACCAGGCCTTTACTTTAATCCCCTGACTTGGAAGACATCCATATCTCTCAGATGAGCGGTATAGCTTCTTTTCAGCACCACACAAGTCATCCTAAATGAGGAAGCGCCAGTCTAGCCAGGAAAGTGATCCACCAGCACCCTCTAGTGGTCCCAGGAGTAGTTTTATCTTCATTTTGAGTAAATGTCAAACTGCTGTGAAATGGTCTCTTTCGTGTTCTACCTAAGACCGCCACCATGGAACTCCACAGTTGATGGAGGGGGTTCGATGCATAGGACCAGAGAAGGACGCCAGCGCCAGCCCCAGACACACTGACCGAAAGAAGGTTTGATGCCTAAAGACCAGCAACCAGCAATACTAGAAGAGTCACATCTACACAGACTGAATCTGTACTACTCAAATATACACAACAGCTATTTTGAAGAACAACATCATATCTCTAGTTGAGGACTTGCACTAACAGAACTGGGGCTTAAAAGATATCCACTGGTCAGTGGTTTAATCCACAATGACCAGTAGTTTCCAGTAACCTCAAGAATAATAGTGAATGCTTGCTTTCGTCTCCTCTGCAGTTACTTTACCAGTGTATGTTGACCCTCTGACTTCTCTCCATTGAATAGTATGCCAAAAGAACACAATGTTTTCTAGTCCCATGCTTCCCGGGGTATATGAATCAAAAACACATTCTTCCTTCTTCAAAAACCACCCTAATCTATTACTCTAGATACAAAATGTATATCAGCATATTGTCATGACTGTCAGCTGCTACCACAGCATATCCAGATCAGTATGCTAATCCTCACCTGTCATTTCAATTCCACTACAAATATCTATTCTATTGTCTTTACAGTTTGTATAGGCCAAATCACATGTGTGTTCTTTTACCATAAAGATCTGAATAAAATGTCCACATTAATGCTCAAAAACTTTTGTTTTGTCTAATGTGTGTGTGTGTTACGTTACGGCAGACCCGAAGAACCAAAGGTCCCGAAACATAAAATGCCGAACTCTTAATCGCGGGTAAACAAGAATGTTTATTATGAAAAGCACAGTGGTGGTTGCCGTAAAAAAGATAGAGAGGGAAACAATATGACAACAAAAAGCCTTCCAAAATAACTAAACAATTGCAGCAGCTTACCTCTCTCGTCAAATGAAAAAGAAGGTGAGTCTTCCAATGAAACTACCTTACCTGCGCTTACTATCGCTAAACTTAAAAAAGATGCAGACATAAACACAAACAACCACCAAAACAACTAAGAGCGGGCAACGAACGTAACACGCGTAAAGGTCTTCAGTTAAGTGGCTCTATAAAGTTCAGTGTGGTTTGCTTCCAAAGGCCAGGGAACGCCGAAACAAGTCGGGAACAGGAGAGGACGTCTCGAGGATAGCGAGAGCGACAGCCATCTTGGGGTTGACCGGCTTTAAAAAGGGGAGAAGTCCCGCCCAGCAATTACGCGTGGTCCGGGACAACGCCCACTCTCCACCTTGCAGAATCAGGGAAAACGGCACAAACACAGGGAAACCTCTACAATAACCTCAACACCATAACAGTGTGTGTGTGTGTGTGTGTGTGTGTAGTGTAAGATCAAATCAAAATGTATCGATATAGCATGAGAAAAATGGCAAATGAGGTTCACATGGGAAAAATGTAAAGACCAAGAATACAGCAGGCCATAACTCTGAATGTCAGTGTGAGAAAGGGTGGCATCCATAGACACACAGGAAGACACACTTGACATTTCAATATAGACAGACAGGAAGAAACAGGAAGAAACACTTCACATTTCAATGTGCAGACCAGCAGTTAAAAATACAGAAGTACTAATAAGGAAAAGTACCAAAACATCTTGGGTACTACTGCTACTATGTGCAGAGGGGACCAGACGATATGAAACCATCGCATGATCATGGGGGGTGGCTTGTGGGCCTAGAGTGACATCACTGGGCTGGGGCTTTAAATGCTTGAACATTTGGCCTCATTCTCGACCTTTTTCTGTAATTCTTCAGAAATGTTTCTTACACGACTTCGCAAAAACAACGTACGAGAAACGCTTCCGCTGCATTCCCGCACGCTTGAAAATGTGTTCATAAGCAGCCGAAGTCTTCTCAGCTGGGTTCCTTCCGATTAGCTTCTTAGATTTATGCGCGTTCTCGTGAAAGTGGATTTGCATACATACACGCCCTGCCAGCTCCTTATTAGGAGACGCAATTTTAGAAACGTGTGCTGTCGCAATCTCCCGAATCCACCTCGTAACAGGTGTTCATTAATAAGGTGGAGATATTGTATAACGTTGAACGTCCGAAGTCCGTAAAACACATTTAAGTAGTCACTTTTTTTGTTTTTATCGAAAAATAGGCACCATAGGTGTGAAGACCGGTCCCAAGTACCAGTATAAATTGTAGTCCGTCCTGTCGTACGAAATGGCCACCATAGGGGTTAAGACTGGCCACCAGTAGTAGTATAAATTGCAATAAATTCATTCCATAGTTCTTAGAGATTGAGCTTAGTGTTTATTTATTTATTCAGTTACATTTGCAGTGTTCATGTCATTCACAATCAGTCTCTTAGCAGACGCGGCCTTTGTCCAAAGTGACTTACAAGGGAGAGAACAGTCAAGCTACGAGCCATATAGACCTAGTGTAACAATAAACACTACCTCGTATAATTATGACTATAAATGTGAAACGTAATTGTTAATGATACAAATATTCTCGTATTTATTATTATCATAATTATTTTAATCCGAGGATGTCTGTAGAGTTGACGTGAACGCAATTTCCAACGGGTTCTCACAAATTCGCCCGTTAACCCTTTTACTGTAATACGGAGTTTTTTCAAATGTCATTCCTCAACGCGATTCCTCAAATAACCACAAGATGGCCCGTGGAAACCCATTTGAGAAGATTCCGGTAGAGTTACGACTGCTATTTCGAGTTCTGAAAGTTGTCTGAAGTTCAGAAGAAAGCACAGAAGAACAAAATAACGAGAATGCAAATGTTTTCATAAATGTTTCCGAAGTGGAGTTCCTTCTGAAATCCTTCGGAAAGTCTTCCCAACTGCTGTCGAGAATGAGGCCCATTGTCTGTATCTAATCAGAATCCGGATTCTCCAGCCGTTAGTGTAGTGCTGATGTAGCATTCTTGACTGCACTGCATTGACGGCTGTATTGTGTCATCATTTACCAAGTAAACTTATCTTGCTACAAAAAAGCTTTGTCTGGTGACTCCTCTCTTAAACCAGCACGCAGGTAGAAAATACCTAACAGCAGGTTGGGAGGGGTTATGTGGTTTCCAGTCTTCAAGTTTGCAATATCTTTCACCTAGTCTTTCATGGAATAAGAAAATGATCATATCGCTAAATCCCTCCAGATGTCTAAAAGATAACTGCCATTGAAGAAACCTCATAGGGACTGCGCTCAGCTTTTCCTTTCTGTCAGTTTCAAACACATACAGGGTAGGGGTTGCACAGAGTTATTGAATTAGCGAACAGCTGCATCAATTATCGAGTTCCTACATTCACACAGTAGCTTACCCGTTAATCACGTGGTGCAAATACAAGATCTGAACATGGGTCCGTTTTAAAATATTGTTCGCAGTTAGGCTGGTATTGACTGTATTTCACATAGGCCTGGGAAGCTATTACAGCAATTGTGAGTTGTGGATGGGTTTGTCAGGGATGGGTCAAACATCGAGTTTGTCATTTAATAGACTATACAGTGAAGCCAGAAAGTTTGCACACCCCTTCCACCTTCTCCAAGTTCTATTACGTTACAGACATATTCTTCAATAGATTGAGTTCATTTTTTGTCTCAAAGTTCTACACAAAATAGCCCATAATGACAAAGAGAAAACAGGTTTTTAGACATATGTGCCAAAATTTGTATATGTACACAAGTGTGCACACCCTTTGATATGACACCCAAAAGTGAGCTGAGGTGCATTTTGTTTCGACTGATACTGCTTGAGGTGTTTTTACAACTTAATTGGAGTCCACCTGTGATCAATTAAATTGATTGGACATGATTGGGGATTGCCAACACCTGCCTATAAAAGGTCCCACAGTTGACAGTGCACGTCAGAGCAAACTCCAAGCCATGGGGGTCAAAGGAATTATCTAATGACCTCAGGAACAGGATTGGTTCATGGCATAGATCTGGAGAAGGGTACAAAAAAAAAATCTCTACAGCTTTACAGGTCCCAAAGAGCACAGTGGCCACCATCATTCCTATATGGAAGAAGACTAGGGTGAAGGTTTACCTTCCAACATGACAATGACCTGAAGCACACAGCCTAGAGAACAAAGGAGTGGTTTTGGAGAAAGTCAGTGCATGTCCTTGAGTGGCCAGCCAGAGCCCAGAGCTGAATCCAATTGAACTTGATTTTCTGGCTTGACTGTAAACCAATTACATTAATGTGACTAAACGAATTCATGTTGTTGAAAGAGATAGTTATACAAGCAAACAGGCCTATGACTAATTCTTTTTTAATCATTTGCGCTTTCTGATGACCATGTTTTACCGAATTCAGAAAAAAAAGTAAAACAGCCGCTATATGTAAACATAATAAGATAGATCACTTATTGGAACACTGAGACTGACTTTTCTATTTTGGGCTACTGTAAGTTGTTAATACTAACGCTGGAATTTCGGAATTTCCATTGCATACAGTGGGACCAATTTATATTTGGTTTATAATGTAGGTTATGTGCTGAGACCAACCTCATCAAATGCAGTGTTTCATTGATAGGCTACAAGACACCTTCCGCACTAAATCCCCCCAAATAGCACACTTGAGTTTCTAAAATGATTGTATGTAGGCCTAGGCCTACAGGGTCACTCTGTCCTATATAATTCATATCTTACAGTGTGCTGTTGGACACTCTACCTTTAATCCTTTAAATATTTAAAGTGTAGGCCTATACTCATAAGCAGGGTGTGAAATTTCATCCCCACCGATGATAAAAATAATTCAGCCAAGAACATAGATCATAGGAGGGAAATCCCCCTCGCCCTCCCCGCAGATCGTGCCCTGCTGAAAAGTTTGATGCCATTCATTATCATAAGTGTGCAGATACAGAGAAAGGGGGGTACAGCCTCGCATTAGAGACGAATCGAAACCAAGACGTCACGGTTTCCCAAGATTGCCATACTTGCCAGCTGAAGCAAATCCGTTGTTGATCAGCCTCCAGTTTCCTCGCTGTAGTTTATCAAATATTGTGCAACACACCTTACACGTAGACCCTTATAAAAGCCCTGTGTACTCTGAAAAAGGAAGAAGTTAAACAGACCTCTTCATCGCAGGACCGTCTCCTTTGCTGGGGGTTGGAAAAAGTCGGTATCTGTGTCACGGTAAGTTATTATGACGATTCGAAAAGACTTTGCACATTGAATCGTAAAATTCCCTTATAAACTGAGCTGTTTTCTAGGATTTAGGGTGATTTACAACCAGCAAGGTGTAGGAATGGGTAAAAGCCAATCAAACAAGATTTGTACCGTACTGGAAGTGTTTTACCAGTGATTTAAAAGTTAAGGAATTTGTTAAAGATTGAAACAAAAGTCGTTGCGCCCTGTTTGGGTGGGGGCGTCCTTTGGATTTTTTTTTTAAACTGCCTATAGCCTACAAATGAGTTCTCAGTGTATTAATGACAATTGAAGATTATATCAAATTTAATCTGAATCTTGACCATTATGATATTTTTGTTTTGTAGGTGAGCCTAGTAGCTAGTGAGTTTTGCTTGACGACTTTTTCAACCTCATTGTTACGCTGACACACCTTCTTTTAGGCTATTTCTTAAAGCAGCAATACGGAGTTCTGTTCCAAAACTAGTAAGCTTACTGCCTTAAAGTCATGCAAAAACCTTGCAAACACCACCAACAGCCCAGCTGACACTGATAGAAGCTTGCCAACACACTAACTAGTGTCTTTTGGCAGTAAAACTGGCAATGTCATGTGTGTGAAAGCTTATCTCCCATTTTGCAGGATGTTCCAGCACATTACACAGAACTTCAAAAGGCATATCTTGGAAGGCTAGTGGGGAAGTGGGGTTTATCTTTCCTTCACATGACCATATGCTATCAAAATTAATTTGAGGATGGTACCAAAATGAGTTGCCTATAAAACCATACCTCAAAAAGTGTCAAATTGTTGCATAGTGTTACTTTAATGTTTATGGGAATATACCTTGTAGATGATTGTTAGAATCATAAAAATCATCAGATAAGGAAAGTGCTGACTGGTCTGGTTGTATTGTGCTCTGTAATAAAACCTTTAGTCTAATGGAGGCAAAAAAAAGCACAAAAGGGTCCAAAAGCAATTAAAATGAACAAAATATTGGTGGGGACAATTGTATCTTTCCCAAACTTTGGTAGGGACTAGTCCCTATGGAAGTGCAATTACACCTGCCTCTTTGATGTTGGAAGATATTTCATCTATATGTTTTAAAATGTGTCTTTCAGGATAAAATGAACAATGCTGCTGGGTTTGCCACAATCTACAGATACCAAGGAGACAAGGTGAATCTAAATTACGACAGTTTCTTGAGTTTAGATTGACAAAGGCTGCTAAAACACTAATTTCATTACACCTACAACTATCACTTTATTACAGTGCATGAAATGCCCTGTATTGTTATTCCTAGGCTTCTTCTTCTTCTTCTTCTTATTCTTGTTACCTTTTTCTGCGATTAATTCAGCCCGAACCGCTTAACGTAGAAACTTCATTCAAACTTTGTCGCGTAGGTCTTGTAAACGACACTTATGCTATGTATTTTTCACTTTTCTAAACTTTATACTTTTTAAGATATTAAAGAAAAACGAATATAAATTTCTCCCATTGACTTACATTGGGCCATTATGACATCATAATAGGGTCTTTAAACTGGCTTGCACCTGTGCTTTACTGACACCTGTGCCAAATCCAAAGAACGTCTTCTCTCTCTGTCCCTCTCAAGTTAACTGTAACTAGGAACATTAAGACGCCATCTATTCTCTATTTTTTTTTCTCTACAACTCTCCATCTTTCTCTCTCAGTCAACTTTCTCTCACACTCAATCTCTCTTCTTCACTCCATTTTTATCTCCTTTTTTCAATATTTTCACTCTCTCTTTATCTCTTCATCCAGAGCCACTCTTGTTCACTCTTCTTTCCTTCTTCCACTCTTCTTTCCTTTCTTATTTTCTTCTTCCATTTTTCTTTCCTTCTTCCACTCTTCTTGCCTTTCTTTTTTCCTTCATCCACTTTTCTTTCCTTTCTTCACTCTTCTTTCCTTCTTACACTCTTCTTTCCTTTCTTCTTTCCTTCTTTCACTCTTCTTTCTTTTCTTATTTCCTTCTTCCACTCTTCTTTCCTTCCTTCACTCTTCTTTCCTTTCTTCTTTCATTATTTCACTCTTCTTTCTTTTCTTCTTTCCTTCTTCCACTCTTCTTTCCTTTCTTCACTCTTCTTTCTTTTCTTCTTTCCTTCTTTCACTCTTCTTTCCTTTCTTCTTTCCTTCTTCCACTCTTCTCTCCTTTCTTCTTTCCTTTTGTCTTTCCTTCTTCCACTCTTCTTTCCTTTCTTCTTTCCTTCTTTCACTCTTCTTTCTTTTCTTCTTCCTTTCTTTCATTTCATGCACTGGTATTTCCTTCAGGAAATGCATTTTCTAGTTATTAGTTTAATCATTAATATATTTCACTGTATAGTATTACAGTGCATGAAATGCCCTGTATTGTTATTCCTAGGCTTCTTCTTCTTCTTATTCTTGTTACCTTTTTCTGCGATTAATTCAGCCCGAACCGCTTAACGTAGAAACTTCATTCAAACTTTGTCGCGTAGGTCTTGTAAAGGACACTTATGCTATGTATTTTTCACTTTTCTAAACTTTATACTTTTTAAGATATTAAATAAAAACGAATCGAAATTTTCCCATTGACTTACATTGGGCCATTATGACATCATAATAGGGTCTTTAAACTGGCTTGCACCTGTGCTTCACTGACAGCTGCGCTAAATCAAAGGAACCTCTTCTCTGTCCCTCTCAATTAAACTGTAACTAGGAACATTAAGACACCTTCCATTCTCTACTTTTTTTCTCTCCATCTCTCCATCTTTCTCTCTATCCCTCTCAGTCTACTTTCTCTCACACTCAATCTCTCTTCTTCACTCCATTTTTATCTCCTTTTTTCAATATTTACAGTGCATGAAATGCCCTGTATTGTTATTCCTAGGCTTCTTCTTCTTCTTATTATTACAGTGCATGAAATGCCCTGTATTGTTATTCCTAGGCTTCTTCTTCTTCTTCTTCTTCTTCTTCTTCTTATTCTTGTTACCTTTTTCTGCGATTAATTCAGCCCGAACCACTTAACGTAGAAACTTCATTCAAACTTTGTCGCGTAGGTCTTGTAAAGGACACTTATGCTATGTATTTTTCACTTTTCTAAACTTTATACTTTTTAAGATATTAAATAAAAACGAATCGAAATTTTCCCATTGACTTACATTGGGCCATTATGACATCATAATAGGGTCTTTAAACTGGCTTGCACCTGTGCTTCACTGACAGCTGCGCTAAATCAAAGGAACCTCTTCTCTGTCCCTCTCAATTAAACTGTAACTAGGAACATTAAGACACCTTCCATTCTCTACTTTTTTTCTCTCCATCTCTCCATCTTTCTCTCTATCCCTCTCAGTCTACTTTCTCTCACACTCAATCTCTCTTCTTCACTCCATTTTTATCTCCTTTTTTCAATATTTACAGTGCATGAAATGCCCTGTATTGTTATTCCTAGGCTTCTTCTTCTTATTATTATTACAGTGCATGAAATGCCCTGTATTGTTATTCCTAGGCTTCTTCTTCTTCTTCTTCTTCTTCTTCTTCTTCTTATTCTTGTTACCTTTTTCTGCGATTAATTCAGCCCGAACCACTTAACGTAGAAACTTCATTCAAACTTTGTCGCGTAGGTCTTGTAAACGACACTTATGCTATGTATTTTTCACTTTTCTAAACTTTATACTTTTTAAGATATTAAAGAAAAACGAATATAAATTTCTCCCATTGACTTACATTGGGCCATTATGACATCATAATAGGGTCTTTAAACTGGCTTGCACCTGTGCTTTACTCTGCCGTGCTAAGGCAAAAGACCAACTTCAAGTTTGGTCAAAAATGAGTTTTTGACGTATTTGTAAAATATCAGCAGTAATTAAACAAATGTACTGATATTAAATGTACTACTAACATGCCATTATCAAATTAAAGCCAGTGACATCAGTTTTTTTGGTTGATTTCACGATGTATAGGCTACCGACAGTTAGCATACCAAGCTAGGTAGCATTACCATTAGAATTGCATGGCAGATATGCTAAGCTATCGGGCTATTCCCCCACCCAGTGCCTGTGGCTAGTCCGAAAAAGGTGCATCTAAATCGGGTAACTTCGCTTGGCGAGCCGGGGCATGTGGAGGGGGAAAATGGGCCTCATTCTCTATCGTTCTCTCTCTCTCTCTCTCTCTCTCTCTCTCTCTCTCTCACACACACACACACACACACACACACACCCCAATGGACTGACATAGATGTTTTATGTGTTTCATGTGACAATTCAAGTTCATTGTTTTATGTGCTTAATGTGATAATTCAATGGTGTGTGTGTGTGTGTGTGTGTGTGTGTGTGTGATAATCATTGTATTGGTAATTGTGATAAATGAAATAGTATTACTACTGATTAATTAATAGGGTCATTATTCCATTGTTATCATACCACTGAGCTTTAACATAGAAGTTACTGCCTTCTGCCTTAGTATGCTTCACTGACACCTGTGCCAAATCCAAAGAACCTCTTCTCTCTCTGTCCCTCTCAATTTAACTGTAACTAGGAACATTAAGACACCATCCATTCTCTATTTTTTTTTCTCTCCATCTCTCCATCTTTCTCTCTGTCAACTTTCTCTCACACTCAATCTCTCTTCTTCACTCCATTTTTATCTCCTTTTTTCAATATTTTCACTCTCTCTTTATCTCTTCATCCAGAGCCACTCTTGTTCACTCTTCTTTCCTTCTTCCACTCTTCTTTCCTTTCTTATTTTCTTCTTCCATTTTTCTTTCCTTCTTCCACTCTTCTTGCCTTTCTTTTTTCCTTCATCCACTCTTCTTTCCTTCTTCCACTTTTCTTTCCTTTCTTCACTCTTCTTTCCTTCTTACACTCTTCTTTCCTTTCTTCTTTCCTTCTTTCACTCTTCTTTCTTTCCTTATTTCCTTCTTCCACTCTTCTTTCCTTCCTTCACTCTTCTTTCCTTTCTTCTTTCATTATTTCACTCTTCTTTCTTTTCTTCTTTCCTTCTTCCACTCTTCTTTCCTTTCTTCACTCTTCTTTCTTTTCTTCTTTCCTTCTTTCACTCTTCTTTCCTTTCTTATTTCCCTCTTCCACTCTTCTCTCCTTTCTTCACTCTTCTTTCCTTTTGTCTTTCCTTCTTCCACTCTTCTTGCCTTTCTTTTTTCCTTCATCCACTCTTCTTTCCTTCTTACACTCTTCTTTCCTTTCTTCTTTCCTTCTTTCACTCTTCTTTCTTTTCTTCTTCCTTTCTTAACCTTTGCATTTCATGCACTGGTATTTCCTTCAGGAAATGCATTTTCTAGTTCTTGTTACCTTTTTCTGCGATTAATTCAGCCCGAACCGCTTAACGTAGAAACTTCATTCAAACTTTGTCGCGTAGGTCTTGTAAACGACACTTATGCTATGTATTTTTCACTTTTCTAAACTTTATACTAGATATTAAAGAAAAACGAATATAAATTTCTCCCATTGACTTACATTGGGCCATTATGACATCATAATAGGGTCTTTAAACTGGCTTGCACCTGTGCTTTACTGACAGCTGCGCCAAATCAAAGGAACCGCTTCTCTCTCTGTCCCTCTCAATTTAACTGTAACTAGGAACATTAAGACACCATCCATTCTCAATTTTTTTTCTCTCCATCTCGCCATCTTTCTCTCTCAGTCTACTTTCTCTCACACTCAATCTCTCTTCTTCACTCCATTTTTATCTCCTTTTTTCAATATTTTCACTCTCTTTTTCTCTTTCACTCTTCTTTCCTTCTTCCACTCATCTTTCCTTCTTCCACTCTTCTTTCCTTCTTTCACTTTTCTTTCCTTTCTTCACTCTCCTTTCTTCTTTCCTTCCTTCACTCTTCTTTCCTTTTCTTCTTTCCTTCTTCAACTATTATTTCCTTCTTTCACTCTTCTTTCCTTTCTTCACTCTTCTTTCTTTTCTTCTTTCCTTCTTTCACTCTTCTTTCCTTCATCCTCTCTTCTCTCCTTTCTTCACTCTTCTATCCTTTCTTCTTTCCTTCTTCCACTCTTCTTTCCTTCTTTCACTCTTCTTTCTTTTCTTCTTCCTTTCCTAACTTTTGCATTTCATGCACTGGTATTTCCTTCAGGAAATGCATTTTCTAGTTTCACTCTCTTTTTCTCTTTCACTCTTCTTTCCTTCTTCCACTCATCTTTCCTTCTTCCACTCTTTTTTCCTTCTTTCACTTTTCTTTCCTTTCTTCACTCTCCTTTCTTCTTTCCTTCTTTCACTCTTCTTTCCTTTTCTTCTTTCCTTCTTCAACTATTATTTCCTTCTTTCACTCTTCTTTCCTTTCTTTACTCTTCTTTCTTTTCTTCTTCCACTCTTCTTTCCTTTCTTCACTCTTCTTTCTTTTCTTCATTCCTTCTTTCACTCTTCTTTCCTTCATCCTCTCTTCTCTCCTTTCTTCACTCTTCTTTCTTTTCTTCTTTCCTTCTTTCACTCTTCTTTCTTTTCTTCTTCCTTTCCTAACTTTTGCATTTCATGCACTGGTATTTCCTTCAGGAAATGCATTTTCTAGTTAAAGTTCATTATACGTTTTGTAAGTTTATTACATCATTTTCCATCACAGTTTATTTTTTCATTATTTTGTTTCACTATAAATATTGTGCCCAGTAGGGTTATATGGAGCTATTCATTGTTATGCTTTTCCTGCTGTAGGACCTGGGATCCAAGCAAAGAACAATCAAAGACCAAGGTATAGTTGTCTGTATGATTCTGTATTTAACATTGTGTAGATATTCTTTGCTAGAGGAGAATGAGTCATTTAATTGTGCAGACATATACTGTATGTGTTATTACCTTTTGGTAAATAGTCACTGTAATCTGTAACTGCAAAACATGATCACTCTTTCAAAAAATGTTAAGCTCATAGTATCATGACCTGTGCAACTGGTCATTCAAGGGTTAGGGCACAAAACCTCTTGCGAGAGGTTGTTAATGGCACCACCTCATGCAACAACAACTAAACCCATCTGCTAGCTATAAGAATCGCCTTAATTCACCCACACTTGAATTTACATCCCCTAGAACAAGGCTGCCCAATTTGGGGCCCGCTGGATTTATTTTGGCCCGCGCTCCGGTCAGAATTATAGTCAGAACGTCATTTGTCACACAGCATTTTAACCCATTTTGAACAGGGTCTCTGTTTCAACATCATATTTAACTCAGACTGGTTGCAGTTCACTGCTTGGCCACAATTTTAACATTGTTTCAGATGGGTCAAGGGGGGCGCTATTGACCTTTTGTCAATACAGAGCCATATCTATGGTTATCTAGTTGCTATGCTACCTAACTAGCTAGCTAAGGAAAACTTTTACCTTAACCTTAAACGATTTAAATGGAAGAGCTCCGTTTGCATGAAGTGATAGCAAAAAAAAAAGGTAGAAACCCTCAGGGTACCTGTGCAACTTCGTATGAACAAGTTCATATTCATGAGTTCAAATTCACACATGTCAAGACAGGTTCATTACAAGCTAGCAGCTGCCAACTGTAACTACCTTACCTATGTGTGTGTAAAGAATGTTGATATGAAATATGAAAACAACCAGTAGTCAATGTGCAAGCTCTCAATTGAATGTTGATTTAAGATACTCTATCGGATTTAGGGCAGTCTGTCCTTCAGTTGAGGTTTAACATCTTCCCTGTGTATGTCCTTAATAGATTATATTAAATTAGTTTGATATGTTAATAAATGTTTCTTTTTTTACCTGAAGTAAATGTTATCTCTCCCCATTATTTTCTTCAGAATACTTCATTTACATGTTAAAATCAGAAACAAATCAAGTAACTTTGAGTGTTGCAAGCTTGTGATCTCAGTGTTGTACACAAAGGAAGGACATTTTGTGTCAGCCGAAAACCGTCTTACGAATGATATCAATAATTTCACGCATGCACAAATATATATCTACAGCTGCAAAACTTTATTGCACATCATTTCACAAGCTCAAAAGGTCTTTAATTTGATCCAATACAACTAAACAATTCAGAATTCTTCTAACACTTCCAATTCCCATTTCCTTCTACCCCTTGCCCTCTCCCCAATCCATAGGGTACACCATCACCAGTCCCCTTATCTGACACAGTTGGCAAACCACCAGACTTGCCACAGAGGATAGACGACTGGACCAGAGAAGATGTTCGTCAGTGGTTACTTACAAATCTGAAGGTGCAACAAGAGTATGCGGACAGACTCTATGATGAAGATGTCTCAGGAGCCAGTCTCGCCTGCTTTGGAAAACAAGACTTAATTGATCTAGGCATTCGGCATGGACCTGCAGTCTTAATTGTTAAAAATGTAGAGAAGGTAAAAAAACTCCAGGACAGTTTAGACATATGTTCTCATACCAAGGAAACAGAAACAATGACTGTGGGTAAGAAAGATACTTCAGTAAAACATAGGGATGTGGTTTCCTTTCAATCCGCTAACAGTCCAAACAAAAATCCTGTGGTTGAAATAGACGCTAGGAGTGCTTCAGAGAAGGATATGACAGTTTCAGACAGCCGGACAGAAAATGAACAGAGCAGTGAATCTCCATCACATGTCAACCTACACAAGGCAGATGTAAAACCCAAAATAAAACAAAAGGATGGCCTCTCCACCACAAAACATCTGCCTGTCGAACAACGCATTTCCCAACCACGTCCCTTTGACCAAAACAGTCCGTCCTTCATGTACACACAAAATGAACTGCTTCCTGAAGAGACAGGTCAAACCAATCTGATTGACCCCATCCATGAGTTCAAAGTAATGGTAAACACAGAGAATGCCACTGAGAAGGAGATTCTTCATAAATTCAGCTTTGAGGTGTTCAGGTTTGCAGCTGCATGCATGAATGTTCGGACAAATGGAACCATCCATTTTGGAGTAGGAGATACACCACACTATAGACACGGTCAGGTGGTTGGCTTAAAGATGATTTCACGTGAGAAATACATAGATGAGTTTGACTTGCGACTGAAGGAATATTTTGAGGAGAACCAAAGTGTTGCAAGAGCATGCATCAGGCCTCCTAAATTCATCCCAGTCCAGCGTTTAGATGGTGCATCTTCAAAACTGTGGGTTATTGAGGTTGACATTGTACCTAATTATTCAGAGACTCAAGAGAAATTATTCTGCATTTCTGTCATTAAAGAGGTTGAGGGGAAGAAATGCAAAACTGAGTGCCTATTTGTCCGACAGGGAGCAAACAGCATTAATTTACATGCTGAGAAAAATCCAAGAAAATTGCAGGAGAAGCTCATGGCTCTGTCTGCGGATGTGCAGACCTGGGCATCAACACGGAAGTCTGTGGAACAAAGATTTTTTCAAAAACCATCTCAGAGTCATCAAGGACGAAAGCTACAACAGCTTATCACTCTTGGTAGAGACACACTGGAACATTCCCTACAATTTTTGGTTGTTACAAACAAATGCCATGAAAGTGAACTTGAGCACTTGGGCTTTTTGAAAGAGCTGAAGTTGTTTGCTGTACTTGATTTTGACCCTGAATCAGAAGTCATGGGGACGTGCAATTTCTTTCGACAGGATCGCCATGCTAACCTTCACTTTCCTCGCATGTACAATAACTCGGAGAGTGTTTCCACAACTGCTGGAAAGTTAAATCTACACACAAACACAAGCTGGGTCTTCTGCAATGGACGAGCAAATGAGGACAATGAGAACGATTTACCCTTTGACCCAAGCAACTGGCTGAAGAAACGAGCAGGGGAAGTGAGTGACATGATTCATTTTATTTGCAATCCTGACATTCTTCCAAAAGACAGACTTGTGGTAGTATTTTTACTGCATTCTGGGATTACCGATGTCTCCAATCCTCTCCTTGAAACCTTTTGTGCAATTTACCGGAAACTTGGAGGGGAAGACAACATGCTATGTATTTGCAAAGATTCCACAGTGTTCAGCCAATGGAGAGAAGTTGTGGGGAACCGATGCCAGATTGACATCAGCAGTAGATGTATCTATGAGTTGAGCCTGTATGAAGTGAACTGCACCATAAACAAGGTAAAAGAGCCACAGACTCGGTCATCACAGAGATATCTACCTTCTACCAGCTCCAGCTCTGTCCTCCTGACAAAAAGAGATGAGGAACTAATGACCTTCCTTGACATCCTGAGTGAGAGTGAGTGTGAAAACACTGAGATTGAGGCCATGGAGTCTTTCAAGGATTTCAAGACTAAAATTGAGGAGGACTTCTATAGAGGAGGACAAGTGACCTGGTGGAATTTTTACCTCTCTGAAGAACCAGGCAAGCAGCCCTTCATCAAACGTGCTCAGTATGAAGATCTCTACAATCTGATGACGCCTACAGGTGGGTACACTTCGTCATGCATCATCATCAGCTTGTTTCATCATCCAGGTTGTGGGGGGACTACTTTGGCTATGCATGTGCTATGGAACTTGAGAAAGAAATTCAGATGTGCGGTCATTAAAAACAATACTGCGCAGAACAGTGAGATTGCAGCCCAAGTCATACAGTTGCTGACCTATGGGAAAGACAAGCAGTCAAGCTACACTCCTGTGCTTCTTTTGGTGGACAACTGGGAAGATGTGGAGGACTTGCAAAGATGCATTGTTTATGCAGCTCATGAGAAAAAGAAGCAGGACAGCGTGCTGGTAATCATACTTAATTGCCAAAGATCCCAGTTTCCTGCTGCAAGTTCCCGAAATAGTAGAATCGACAGCGTGTTCATTACTTATAAGCTCTCACCCAGGGAACAAGGCTTTTTCCAAGAGAAGTTGAAAGAATTGAAAGGCCACCATGAAAAACCAGAGACATTTTATGCTTTTGTGATCATGACTAACAACTTCAGCGAAAGCTACATAGAGAGTTTAGTATGCAACACTCTCAAAGACCTGGATGTCTCCACAAAGGTAGGTCAACTCGTGTCATTCCTGGCACTTCTGAACACATACATAAATGGCTCCTGCATGTCACTGTCACTGTGTGAAGAGTTTGTTGGGATCAGAAATGCTTTATGGGGAAAGGAAACATTGTGGGACAAAATGAATCCTTACTCTACATTGTTCATTGGCTTCAAAGTTGAGGAGTGTGGGACATACCAAGCAGTTCGATTCTTGCACCAGATGATCGCAAAACACTGCCTTCAGGTTCTTACTTGCAAGCACCATCTGAAACTAAGTGAAATCACAACCAACCTTTTGCATTGTGACCTTCTTTACAAATCTGGCATGGGTAAAGACATACTGGTCCAAAACATCTTAAGTATGTTAATCACTCGGCAAAGGAAACAACTTGGAGATGATAAAGACACACTGTTTTCTCCTTTGGTGGAAGAAATGCCAATGGCTGAGGGAGAGGAAGTGTTAACACATGCAATACAGAGATTTGACAGAAATGCAACTGTGCCCCAAGCTCTGGCAAGACATTTCTACCTGAAAGAAAAAGATTTTTCATCAGCACTGCGGTGGGCTTTGGATGCCCAACAGAAGAACAACAATTCATACATTGCAGACACTCTTGGTCAAGTGTACAAAAGTAATCTAAAGCATGAAATTGAATGCAATGAAGACATCACCCCAGACAACCTGAACATGTATTTGGAGTTAGCATCGAAGGCCACAAAATCTTTTAAAGATTCACAAGAACTAGCAAAGAGAGATGAGCCCATGGATTGTTTTGAGCAAAGATCTGAGACAAGAAGACGACAAGAGGGGTACAATACATCTGGATATGTGGGTGAAATGGATGTGATCATGATCATCTTTCAAATTCTTGAGGACATTCCTGTTTTCAGCAAAAATGATCTTCACCAGTGGCATAAAATGGTTCAGTTCCTGAGGGGAAACATATCCATGGATTTCTTCCATGAAACCAGCTGCAAAGCCAATTATGAATTTATAGCTGTGCTGACCAGCCATGAGAAATTCCTGGGTTCACTGAAGCCAAGGATGAAGGACATTTTTGTATTCTTCGAGAATTACTTCACATACCTGAAACCCAGATCAATTGAAAGACAAACAGTTGAAGAGCGAAACAAACGAAAAGTGTCAGAAGTATTTAGGAAATATGTCAAGATTTTCTGCATATCTGGAGAAGAGAGAGAAACTGAGAGAGCCAAACAACCAATTATCAGTTTACAGCAAACTGTTGAAGAAAACAGGCGTGATCTTGAGGAAAAACGTGCCGATACATTTGCTGGGATGCTCCAATGTTTGAATGAAAAAAATGGATCACAGATGGAGCATATTTTAAACAAATGGCAGTTCATTTTTGAAAACTCATCAAGAAGGTCCTCCACCAACAGGGTCAATTTCATCCTGGCAAACATCATTGTTCACTGTGTCTTGCCCAAGTCCACAAAGATCAGGAGGTACAATGACTTAATCCCTCTTCTCAATGAAGTGCTACAAAATGAGGGTACTCATTCAGACTGCACAGAAGTTTACTTCCTTGCCATGGTGCTTCTGTGGCCAGGAAAGGACAGCATCCTGGAAAATACAATATTCAAAAACATCTGCACCTATGTCACATCCACAAAGAGGTCCTTCCATCGCCGATTCCATTACATCTCGCCAGCTAGGAGTTGCATTGCCCACTTCTACTTGGGAAAGTCCAAGGGCCTAAAGAGAATTGTCCACAAAGCAAAGATCGACCAGGCGATTGACCCTGAAAAACGCAAAAACCCCCACCAGCTATGGCAAAGTGGAGCCATATGGAGAGAGCCTGGGGTGAACCAGTTGCTGTTGCGAGTCAAAGGGAAAACTGAAAATGGTGAAATCTATGTGCATTATCCGGGCAACCTCAGAATCCCAGTGCGCCCCGTTTACCTTGGAGGTCTGCGCGGGGGATCCAGTATTGAAGAAGTGTCCTTTTATCTTGGGTTTACCATGGAGGGACCAGTTGCATATGATCTTAAGTATATGAATGACCCATAAGATTGTCTTTTTTTGCTGGAACTTGAGGCAAATATTAACTGACCTAGTGAAATTGTAGTATTTCATCAGATTTTCTTGAATGGTCTTTTCGGTCAACCTAATTTCAAATGGTTTTCGGTGGAAAAGTAACACATTTTTAAGGAAATAATCAATTTACATAGATGTGTTATACTTCCACTTTTTTTAAAGAGGGAACAATCTTATGGCAAATTATGACATTATGAAATTATATTTCTCAAGTATGTTTTGAAATGCACTTTAACTAGTAGGCTTATTATGCTGATGATATTGAGCAGACACTTGTACAAAGTGACTATAAGGAGGAAAAAAGTATTTGACATGCTACTTTGCTGTACATTTGTTTGTTCTGCAAATGTTTTGTAATTGTTTGTTGAATACTGAATATTTAAAAAGTAGTGTGAGTATATCATTTTAGTAAGTTCTCTTTAGATAATTTCAATGAAATGCAATTTTGCACTCTACATTTGGCCTTAGACTATTTACATCATATTATACATAAGACATCTATCCTGTTGGATTTGTGCTGTAAATGTACTTTTCACTGCTTAATTAAACATTATTGTTCACTGGAGATGAAATACAGTAACATATTTTTGCATTTTTCTATTTAGTACATTTTCTCTTGTCAATCAGATGAACGTACAATACCCTCCAGAATTATTGGCACCCTAAGTGAATATGAGCAGGCTATGAAAAAAAATGTCTTTGCTTTTTATCCTCTGGGTCTTTCACGCAAAATATATACAAAAAATATTCACTTTTCATTGAAGTAAAATTATTGAAAGAATTTATTTAGTTTTTTTACATTAAATAAATATTTTTTCTCCAAAACATGTATGCCACAATGATTGGCGCCCCTCGAAAATATTATAATTAAAATCTAACTGAAATATATTTCCAATCATGTATTACATTTTTAAGTTCACCTGTTTTTATTAGGAACTCTTAAGTGGTCAACCATTACTTCCTGTTTCACTTGGATTTAAATGTGAGAGTCACACAGGCCAAATTCCCTTAGTCACTCATCACTATGGGAAAGTACCAAGAACACAGTGACAAAGGTTGTTAAGCTGCACAAATCAGGACATAAAAAAGTCTCAGAACAGTTGAAAATACCCATTTCCACTATCATGGCTATATGACTACAACATGACTATAATTACGAAGTTTAAAGCGACAGGAGATGTTAAGAATCAGCCTGGAAAAGGACGTATGTGCACATTGACCTCACGCACCGTGAGGAGGATGATTTGACTGGCAAAAGAATGTCCAAAGGTCATATAGTGCCCTCCACAATTATTGGCACCATAAGTGAATATGGGCAAAACAGGCTATGAAAAAAATTGTCTTTGAAGTTTATCCACTTGGTCTTTCACTCAAAATATTCACAAAATTCTTACCTTTTCATTGAAGTAAAATTACTGAAAGAAATTTTTTTTGACGTTAAATCAAATATTTTCTCCAAAACGTGGGTGCCACAATTATTGGCACCCCTAGAAAATCTTAAAATTAAAATCTAACTGAAGTATATTAGCAGTCATGTTTTACAATTTAAGTTCATCTGTTTGATTAGGAACTCTTAAGTGGTCAACCATGACTTCCTGTTTCACTCTGGTATAAATATGAGAGTTTACCCTCCATTTATTAGTCATTCATCAAGATGGGAAAGACGAAAGAACACAGTGTGACAAAAAGTTGTTGATCTGCAGAGATTCGGAAAAGGAAAAATAAAATATCTAAACAGTTGAAAATACACATTTCCACAATCAGGGCAATAGTTAAGAAGTTCAAAGAGACAGCAGATGTAAGGAATCAGCCTGGAAAAGGACCTGTCTGTAAATTGACCCCACACACCGTGAGGAGGATGGTTCGACTGGCAAAAGAATCTCCTAGGATCACAGCTGGAGAATTGCTGGGGTAAATTGAGTCCTGGGGTCAGAAAGTCTCCAGAACTACCATCAGACGCCACCTACATCACCACAAATTGTTTTGGAGGGTTACCAGAAAAAAGCCTCTGCTATCAATCAACAACAACCTAAAGCGCCAAGTTATAAATGAGGAAGCACCAGTCTAGCCAGGAAAGTGATCCACCATCCCCCTCTGGTGGTCCCAGGAGTAGTTTTATCTTCATTTTGAGTAAATGACGAACTGCTGTGAAATGATCCCTTTCCTGTTCTACCTTAGACCGCCACCATGGAACTCCAATGTTGATGGAGGGGGTCCGATGCATAGGACCAGAGAAGGAGTCCAGCCCCAGACACACTGACCGAAAGAAGGTTTGATGCCTTAAGCCCAGCAACCAGCAATACTAGAAGAGTCACATCTACACAGACTGAATCTGTACTACTCAAATATACTCATCAGCTATTTGAACAACAATATCATATCTCTAGTTGAGGACTTACACTAACAGAACTGGGGCTTAACAGATGTTCACTGGTCAGTGGTTTCATCCACAATGACCAGTAGTTTCACTTTGTGTGTTCTCTGGTTTCCATCTTAATTTTGGAGTAAGGAAGTGTATGCAGGGTTTAAAGAGGAAGTTTTTTGTTCTCCTCTCCAACCTTTACTTCCCTGTAGATTAGCTTTACCTGCCTATCCACCATTCAGTCGGTCCAATTTTTTTTCATTCTCTTTTAAAGATCGGATGGGGGGACCCCATACATACCATCGTCTTGGACCCCCAATTTGCTAAATCCGCCACTGATCGTGGTCAACTCACCTTACGAGTAGACCCGTATAAATCGCTATGTACTCTGAAAAATGTTAAGTAAGTTTTACAAACCCATCAGGACCATCTCCTTTGCTGGGGGTCGGGAAAAATCGGCATCTATGTCACGGTAAGTCATTATGAGGATGCGAAAAGATTTTTTCACATTTAATCGTGAAACTCCCTGGTAAACTAATTGTCTTCCAGGATTGAGAGTGATTTACAAACAGCAAGGTGTAGTAGCCTATCAAGCTAGATTTTTTTTTTGTTACCGTACAGACGTGTTTTTAATGCCAACGTTAAAGGTTTAGGAAACTTTGTTATATGATGAAACAAAAGTCATTGTGACAAAGTTGGGTGGAGCCGTCAGTTGTATTTTTTAACTGCCTATACAATTGAGTTCTCATTGTGGGCTATTACATTACATATAGCCTACATTTAGTCATTTAGCAGACGCTTTTATCCAAAGCTACGTTCAAGGGAGAGACCAATCAAGCTACGAGCAATAGAGACCTAGTGTATCAATAGTGCCAGCAATGTAACTGATGTAAGGGCAAGTAGAGTAGGGCTACTAGTAGAAGTGCAAGTTAGGAAGGGAGGTGCTCTCTGAAGAGTTGGATCAAGTTGAGTTAAGGTTAAAGATAGAGAGGGACGCCCCTGCTCTGGTAGTGCTAGGCAGCTCGTTCCACCAATATGGAACTACGAATGAGAAATAGTCTATATTCCCGTACTTGCGCCAACGGTAGTGCTAAATGATGCTCTTTAGACGAGCGCAGCATCCTGGGAGTAACATTTGCCCTTAAAAGAGCATTTAAGTGGGTGGGAGCAGAACCAGCAATCACAACCATGTAAGGGCTGAAACAGACCAAATGCGTTTCCATAAACGTGACCAGCAAAACCATTGTGTATGGCGTGCCTTTCGTGTGCGCCTCTTATCATTTCATCTTTGCCTGCGGGGCGAGTCCGGCCAAATATTTAGAAATGATTGTCGCTGCCAAATCTGAGTACACTGTAGATATGAGTCACGCATGCGTCACTTTGCGACACTATTGTAGTACAATGAGCCAGGTAATGCTGGTGGTGTAAAGCATGAAGTGGAATGACAAGCGCATTTGTTTACGTTTGAAATCCACCAAGGTTTATGATGTTAAGATTAATGTTTATTGAATTATTAGTTAAGCAGTGCATTCATTACTAGTTACAGTAATACAACATAGCCCCATATGTTGACGTTGAGCCTTATGCTGATAACCGTTTATAATACAAATAAATATAACATTAAATGTACCCCATATGTTGACGTTGAGCGTTAGCTGTTCACCGTTTACAACACAATTAAATATAGGCTACAAGTAAATATACCCACATTAGGGCGTGAAGACTAGCCCCATATGTCGACGTTTAGCCTTATGCTGTAAACCGTTGACAAAATTATAAAACACTACGTTAAATAAACCTACATTATGCGTTAAGAGAAGCCAGATACGTTGATATTAAACCATGTATGAGCATGCGCGTCTTGGATAGTTTGCTCCTGAGCCTTCTGCCGTAAACCTTTTGTGTTTGAGCATGTGCGACTCATATCTACAGCGGACTCAGATTTGGCAGCGACAATGATAATCGCTCGGATGGGGCTGGGACACATCTAGGCATTGAACATTCTGTATTTAAAATATCTTAATAAGTAGTGAATTCAACGTGCCTGCTTCACATTAAGCAGAAGTTCGTTTATTGACACATCTAAGGACGGCCACAGCGCTTTAAAACAACGTGTTTATAGGTTACATTTTTCAAAGGTGTAAGATAAAAGGCGAGATCATCGCCAGGTGTAAGCCTACTTTCTAACTCCGTGGTTATCTCCCGTACCCTTCTGGGTACCACTTTACAATAAGACTCCATTATAAATAGTTTATAATTGGTTTATAAATATGTTATTAATTAAGTTGTAAACCCTTTGTAAGTCATTAATAAGCCCTTATAAATGAGTTATAAACACAGTTTTTATATATCGATGCGGGCTCACTATTTGGGAAGATTCCCATCTTGGCAACCCACTGTCTATCCCTTAACATAGTGTGCAGTCCATGTAATTCAAATTCAAATAAATAAAAAAAATGGATGTTGTGTCTGGATGCTACTGGATGTCCTAAAATGTCCCTCTGGATTAATAAAGTATCCATCCATCCAAGATCAAGTTACTGCTTACTACTCATTACACAACAAATCACCCTTTATTAATCAGTTACTAACATTTATAACTGGCAAAACGGAGCCTTATTGTAAAGTGTGAAACACATCATCATCTAGTAGCCAGTTACAAACATTTATAACTGGCAAAATGGAGCCTTATTGGAAAGTTTTTTTTGGCGTTGTGAGCCCTCCCCCTCCTGGGGTTTAATCTCTAGTAACAGATACCAGATACAAGAATGGTAGGGAGTGTGCAATTAGGCTAGTAGAGTGGGTTGCCAAGATGGGGATCTTCCCAAATAGTGAGCCCGCATCGACGTATAAAAACTGTGTTTATAACTCATTTATAAAGGCTTATTAATGACTTACAAAGGGTTTACAACCAAATTAATAACCTATTTATAAACCATTTATAAACCATTTATAATGGAGTCTTATTGTAAAGTGGTACCCTCTTCGGTCTGCGGTTGATGAGTAAATGGATGGCAACTTGATTTGGCCAGAAGTGAATTCAACCTGTCTGCTCCACATGATGCAGACGTTGGTTTATTTATCTTTTAAGGACGGCCACAGCGCTTTAAAACGACGTTTTACATTATTCAAAGGTGAAAGATTAAAGGCAAGAGAATCGCCAGGTGTACCTTCTCATTATGTTTGTGTGTGTGTTGTCAGTGTCTGTAATACAATGGTGTTGGCTGTAAGTTAACTCCACTTCACGTTAATCTTAGCATTTTTGACAATAAAATAAATCACATTTAGGATAACAGCCTTCTTCCTGTTAGCGGGAGTTTGTTAATGCCTGGTTGTAACAACGCGATTACAGGCGGAAAATTGGTGTTGGTAATGGAAGGAGTTCAAAATAAACTGTCATCTGGAGAGTTTAAAACAATACATAACAAGGGGAAATCTACTGTATGTACATATTTCTAGTCAATGCTGGTGTAGTATATAACGTTAGTTGTATTTAGGCATAGCAGATGCCTAGCATGTGTCGGCAATTTAATTCCGTTCTTGCAATGTGAATAATTTAATTTCAATATGGTTATCTCGCTCTTGTGCGTTTAAAGGTGCTTGTTTTGTGTGAGCAAGTTCATTGTTCTGTTGATGCTGGAGTTTAATAAAGGCAGGCTATTCATATAAAACGTATGTAAATGTGTCAGTTGTATGAACAGTAGAGACATTGGTGGGGCTCAGGTAGTACACAAAATACTATTATAGCCGTCAAGCTCCTGGGCTCAGGCACTACTCCGGAAATGATGTCGTTGGGAAATAATGTCGTTAGTGGACTATTCACAGCCAAGGGGGTATCCGTCGCTATCCGAAAAGTTAGAAAAATCAGGAGGTGCACGTTCGTGTCCGTCCAGCTCTCCGAGGAGCTTGGATGGGCGTTCCACCTGGGGGAAGGTGTTGCTAAGGCGTGCCCAAGTGTCCCTCTCCGTCCAAAATGCACGACTATGAATTTAGCTTTATCCTAAATCGCGTCTTTCTAGCGTTTTTTAGGAGTAAAATGTAATCTGAATCTTGACCATTATGATATTTTTTTTTTGTAGGTGGGCCTAAAGTGAGTTTTGCTAGACGACCTTTTCAGTATCATTCCTACGCTGACGCACCTTCGATTATTTCGGAATGTTAAATATCCCTTGTGGATGATTGTTCAAACAGATAAAGAAAGTGCTGACTTGTCTGGTTTAATTGTGCTCTGTAATAAAACCTTTAGTCTAGTGGGGGTATAACACACTCCTGAAGTGCCATAACACGTGCCTCTTTGTTATTGGCTGATATTTCATCTGTATGTTTTTAAATGTCTTTTTCAGGGATAGAAAGAACAATGTCGTGAGTTTGCCACAGTTTCTTGAAGAAACTCACAGAGATCCGTGTAAGACTGACAAGGAGGATGGCAAAACAATTCCACCCCTGGGCACCTCAAAAATCCTTGCTCCTCGTGGTTCATCAGAGTCAAGGTGAATTTGAATTACTACAGTTTCTTCCTCCTTCCATCCATCTTGTATGAGTGATTGATACAGTACTGTATGTTCTATATGGGTTGGATTCACAGGGACCAAATGGACTGGTCTTAATAAATAAATGTAAGCCTATTCATTGTTTAGATTGACAAAGGCTGCTAAAACACTAATTTCATTACACCTACAACTATCACTTTATTATTAGTTTAATCATTAATATATTTCACTGTATATTATTAAGTTAATTATACGTTTTGTAAGTTTATTACATCATTTTTTCATTATTTAGTTTCACTATAAATATTATGCCCAGTAGGGTTGTATGGAGCTATTAATTGTTATGCTTTTCCTGCTGTAGGACCTGGGATCTAAGCAAAGAACAATCAAAGACCAAGGTATAGTTGTCTGTATGATTCTGTATTCTGTATTTAACATTGTGTAGATATTCTTTGTTAGAGGAGAATGAGTCTCTAAATTGTGCAGACATATACTGTATGTGTTATTACCTTTTGGTAACTAAAGTCACTGTAATCCGTAACTGCAAAACATGATCACTCTTTCAGCATTTTTTAAGCTCATAGTATCATGACCTGTGCAACTGGTCATTCAAGGGTTAGGGCGCAACACCTGTTGCGAGAAGTAGATAATGGCACCACCTCACGCAACAACAACTAAACCCATCTGCTAGCTATAAGAAGACCCTTTATTCACCGACACCTAAATTTACATCCCCTAGAATATCCATGCATCAATTGTCCGATACATGTATTTCTTTATAACTGTATGATAAGAAACAGGTTGAAATGTGTATTGCTATTGTCAAGTGAAACAGCTACAAATCTTTCACATTGAGATAAATGGTATGCTTCTAGTTTATTCCCCCCAGTAATCTATTGGCTAGTCAACGTGTAACACTAGTCAGGTCGGGCATTAAAAACACAATTCGTAACTTGAGTGTTGCAAGCTTGTGATCTCAGTGTTATACACAAAGGTAGGAAATTGTTTGTCCGCCCAAAACCGTCTTAAGAATGATATCTTTGTGCAACTTTTTCACGCATGCACAAATATATTTCTACAGCTGCAAAACTTTATTGCACATTATTTAACAAGCTCAAAATCTGTCTGTCTTTAATTTGATCCAAAACAACTTAACAATTCAGAATTCTTCTAACACTTCCAATTCCCATTTCCTTCCACCTCTTGACCTCTCCCTAATGCATAGGGTACATTACCACCAGTCCCATTATCTGACACAGTTGGCAAGCCACCAGACTTGCCACAGAGGATAGAAGACTGGACCAGAGAGGATGTTCGTCAGTGGTTACTTACAAATCTGAAGGTGCAACAAGAGTATGCGGACAAACTCTATGATGAAGATGTCTCAGGAGCCAGTCTCGCCTGCTTTGAAAAACAAGACTTATTTGATTTAGGCATCCCACATGGACCTGCAGTCTTAATTGTTAAAAATGTAGAGAAGGTAAAAAAACTCCCTGACAGTTTAGACATATGTTCTCATACCAAGGAAACGGCAAAAATGACTGTGGGTAAGAAAGATCCTTCAGTAAAACATAGGGATGTGGTTTCCTTTCAATCCGCTAACAGTCCAAACAAAAATCCTGTGGTTGAAATAGAGGCTCAGAGTGCTTCAGAGCAGGATATGGCAGTTTCAGATAGCTGGACAGAAAATTTGCAGAGCAGTGAATCTCCAGCAGATGTCAACCTACACCAGAGCAGTGATGCCAAGGCAGATGTAAAACCCAAAATAAAACAAAAGGATGGCCCCTCCACCACAAAACATCAACGGATTTCTCAACCACGTCCCTTTGACCAAAACAGTCCATCCTTCATGTACACACAAAATGAACTGCTTCCTGAAGAGACAGGTCAAACTAATCTGATTGACCCCATCCATGAGTTCAAAGTGATGGTAAACACAGAGAATGCCACTGAGAAGGAGATTCTTCATAAATTCAGCTTTGAGGTGTTCAGGTTTGCAGCTGCATGCATGAATGTCCGGACAAATGGAACAATACATTTTGGAGTAGGAGATACACCAGACCATGAACACGGTCAGGTGGTTGGCTTAAAGATGATTTCACGTGAGAATTACATAAAGGAGTTTGACTTGAGCCTGAAGAAGCATTTTGAGGAGAACCAAAGTGTTGCAAGAGCATGCATCAGGCCTCCTAAATTCATTCCAGTCCAGTGTTTAGATGGGACATCTTCAAATCTGTGGGTTATTGAGGTTGACATCGTACCGTATTATTCAGAGACTCAAGAGAAATTGTTCTACATTTCTGTCCTAAAAGAGGTTGAGGGGAAAAAATGCAAATCAAGGTGCCTATTTGTTAGGCAGGGGGCAAACAGCATTAATGTACTGGCTGAGAAGAATCCAAGAATCTTCCAGGAGAAGCTCATGGCTGTTTCAGTGGAAGTGCAGACCTGGGCATCAACACGGAAGTCTATGGAGCAAAGACGTTTTCAAAAACCATCTCAGAGTCATCAAGGACAAAGGCTACAACAGCTCATCACTCTTGGTAGAGACACACTTGAATATTCCCTACAATTTTTGGTTGTTACAAACAAATGCCCTGAAAGTGAACTTAAACACTTGAGCTTTTTGAAAGAGCTGAAGTTGTTTGCTGTACTTGATTTTGACCCTGAATCAGAGGTCATGGGGACATGCAATTTTTTTCGAAAGGATCGCCATGCTAACCTCCACTATCCCCGAATGTACAATAACTTTGAGAATGTTTCCACAACTGCTGGAAAGTTAGATCTATACAAAAACACAAGCTGGGTCTTCTGCAATGGACGAGCAAATGAGGACAATGAGAACGATTTACCCTTTGACCCAAGCAACTGGCTGAAGAAACGAGCAGGGGAAGTGAGTGACATGATTAATTTTATATGCAATCCTGACATTCTTCCAAAAGACAGACTTGTGGTAGTATTTTTACTTCATTCTGGGATTACTGATGTCTTCAACCCTCTCCTTGAGACCTTTTGTGCAATTTACCGAAAACTTGGAGGGGAAGACAACATGCTCTGCATTTGCAAAGATTCCACGGTGTTTAGCCAGTGGAAAGAAGTTGTGGGGAACCGATGCCAGATTGACATCAGCAGTAGATGTATCTATGAGTTGAGCCTGTATGAAGTGAACTGCACCATAAACAAGGTAAAAGAGCCACAGACTCGGTCATCACAGAGATATCTACCTTCTACTGGCTCCAGCTCTGTCCTCCTGACAAAGAGAGATGAGGAACTGATGACCTTCCTTGACATCCTGAGTGAGAGTGAGTGTCGAAACACTGAGATTGAGGCTTTGGAGTCTTTCAGGGATTTCAAGACTAAAATGGAGGAGGACTTCTATAGAGGAGGACAAGTGACCTGGTGGAACTTTTACCTCTCTGAGAAGCCAGGCTGCTTGCCCTTCATCAAGCGTGATAAGTACGAAGAGCTCTACAATCTGATGACACCTATAGGTGGGTACCCTTCCCCATGCATCTTCATCAACTTGTTCCATCATCCAGGCTGTGGGGGGACTACTTTGGCTATGCATGTGCTATGGAACTTGAGAAAGAAATTCAGATGTGCAGTCGTTAAAAACAACACTGCGCAGAACAGTGAGATTGCAGCTCAAGTCATACAGTTGCTGACCTATGGGAAAGACGAGCAGTCAAGCTACACTCCTGTGCTACTTTTGGTGGACAACTGGGAAGACGTGGAGGACTTGCAAAGATGCATTCGTCAAGCAGCTCATGAGAAAAAGAAGCAGGACAGCGTGCTGGTAATCATACTTATTTGCCAAAGATCCCAGTTTCCTGCTGCAAGTTCCGGAAATAGTAGAATCGACAGTGTGTTCATTACTTATAAGCTCTCACCTAGGGAACAAGGCTTTTTCCAAGAAAAGTTGAAAGAATTGAAAGGCCAGCATGAAAAACCAGAGACATTTTATGCTTTTGTGATCATGACTGAAAACTTCAGCGACAGCTACATAGAGAATTTAGTATGCAACACTCTCAAAGACCTTGATGTTTCCACAAATGTAGCTCAACTCATTTCATTCCTGGCACTTCTGAACACATACATCAATGGCTCCTGCATGTCACTGTCACTGTGTGAAGAGTTTGTTGGGATCAGAAATGCTCTTTGGGGAAAGGAAACATTGTGGGACAAAATGAATCCTTACTCCACATTGTTCATTGGCTTCAAAGTTGAGGAGTGTGGGACATACCAAGCAGTTCGATTCTTGCACCAGAAGATCGCAAAACACTGTCTTCAGGTTCTCACTGCCGAGCACCATCTGAAACTGAGTGAAATCACAACCAACCTTTTGCATTGTGACCTTCTTTACAAATCTGGCATGGGTAAAGACATACTGGTCCAAAACATCTTAAGTATGTTAATCACCCGGCAAAAGAAACAACTTGGAGATGATAAAGATACACTTTTTTCTCTTTTGGTTGAAGAAATGCCAATGGCTGAGGGAGAGGAAGTGTTAACACATGCAATACAGAGATTTGACAGAAATGCAACCATGCCTCAAGCTCTGGCAAGACATTTCTACCTGAAAAAAAAAGATTTTCCATCAGCACTGCAGTGGGCCTTGGATGCCCAACAGAAGAACAACAATTCATACATTGCAGACACTCTTGGTCAAGTGTACAAAAGTCATCTGAAGCATGAAATTGAATGCAACGAAGACATCACCCCAGACAACCTGAACATGTATTTGGAGTTAGCATCGAAGGCCACAAAATCTTTTAAAGATTCACAAGAACTAGCAAAGAGAGATGAGCCCATGGATTGCTTTGAACAAAGATCAGTGACAAGAAGACAACAAGCAACGTACAATACATCTGGATATGTGGGTGAAATGGATGTGATCATGATCGTCTTTCAAATTCTTGAGGACATTCCTGTTTTCAGCAAAAACGATCTTCACCAGTGGCATAAAATGGTTCAGTTCCTGAGGGGAAACTTAACTATGGATGTCTCCCATGAAACCAACTGCAAAGCCAATGATGAATTTATAGCTGTGCTGTCCAGTCATGAGAAATTCCTGGTTTCACTGAAGCCAAGGATGAAGGACATTTTTGCATTCTTTGAGAATTACTTCACATACCTGAAACCCAGATCAATTGAAAGAGAAACAGTTGAAGAGCGAAACAAACGAAAAGTGTCAGACCTCTTTAAGAAATATGTCAAGATTTTCTGCAAATCTGGAGAGGAGAGAGAAACTGAGAGAACCAAACGACCAATTATCAGTTTACAGCAAACTGTTGAAGAAAACAGGCGTGATCTTGAGGAAAAACGTGCCGATACGTTTGCTGGGCTGCTCCAATGGTTGAATGAAAAAAATGGACCACAGATGGAGGATATTTTAAACAAATGGCAGTTCATTTTTGAGAACTCATCAAGAAGCTCCTCCATCAACAGGGTCAATTTCATCCTGGCAAACATTGTAGTTCACTGTGTCTTTCCCAAATCCACAAAGATCATAAGCTACAAAGACTTAATCACTCTTCTCAATGAAGTGCTACAAAAGGAGGGTACTCATTCAGACTGCACAGAAGTTTACTACCTTGCCATGGTGCTTCTGTGGCCAGGAAAGGACAGCATCCTGGAAAATACAATCTTCAAAAACATCTGCACCTATGTCACATCCACAAAGAGGTCCTTCAATCGCCGATTCTCTTACATGTCGCCAGCTAGGAGTTGCATTGCTCACTTCTACTTGGGAAAGTCCAAGGACCTAAAGAGAATTGTCCACAAAGCAAAGATCGACCAGGCGGTTGGCTGGGAAAAACGCAAAAACTCCCACCAGCTATGGCAAAGTGGAGCCATATGGAGAGAGCCTGGGGTAGACCAGTTGCTGTTGCGAGTCAAAGGGAAAACTGAAAATGGTGAAATTCATGTGCATTATCCTGGCAACCTCAGAATCCCAGTGCGCCCTGTTTACCTAGGAGGTCTGCGCAAGGGATACAGTATGGAAGAAGTGTCCTTTTATCTTGGGTTTACCATGGAGGGACCAGTTGCTTATGATCTTAAGTATACGAATGACCCATGAGATTCTTTTTTGCTGGAACTTGAGGCAAAAATAAACTGACAGAGTGAAATTATAGTTTTTCATCAGATTTTTCTTTCTTCGTAATTTGCAATGGTTTTCGGTGGAAAGTAATTTGATTTTAAGGGAATAATCAATGTTCATAGATGTTTTATACATCCACTTTTTTTGGAGAGGGAACAATCTTATCATGGCAAATGACATTATGTAATTATATGGACCACAGATGGAGGATATTTTAAACAAATGGCAGTACATTTTTGAGAACTCATCAAGAAGGTCCTCCATCAACAGGGTCAATTTCATCATGGCAAACATTGTAGTTCACTGTGTCTTTCCCAAATCCACAAATTTCATAAGGTACAATGACTTAATCCCTCTTCTCAATGAAGTGCTACAAAATGAGGGTACTCATTCAGATTGCACAGAAGTTTACTACCTTGCCATGGTGCTTCTGTGGCCAGGAAAGGAGAGCATCCTGGCAGTCCAATATTCAAAAACATCTGTACCTTTGTCACATCCACAAAGAGGTCCTTCAATCGCCGATTCTCTTACATGTCGCCAGCTAGGAGTTGCATTGCTCACTTCTACTTGGGAAAGTCCAAGGACCTAAAGAGAATTGTCCACAAAGCAAAGATCGACCAGGCGGTTGGCTGGGAAAAACGCAAAAGCTCCCACCAGCTATGGAAAAGTGGAGCCATATGGAGAGAGCCTGGGGAAGACCAGTTGCTGTTGTGAGTCAAAGGGAAAACTGAAAATGGTGAAATTCATGTGCATTATCCTGGCAACCTCAGAATCCCAGTGCGCCCTGTTTACCTAGGAGGTCTGCGCAAGGGATACAGTATGGAAGAAGTGTCCTTTTATCTTGGGTTTACCATGGAGGGACCAGTTGCATATGATCTTAAGTATATGAATGAACTTGAGGCAAAAATAAACTGACACAGTGAAAACTGACAGTTTTCATCAGATTTTTCTTTCTTCGTAATTTGCAATGTTTTTTGGTGGAAAGTAATTAGTTTTTAAGGGAATAATCAATGTGCAAAGATGTTTTATACATCCACTTTTTTTTGGAGAGGGAACAATCTTATCATGGCAAATGACATTATGTAATTATATTTCTCAAGTATGTTTTTGAAATACACTTTAACTAGTAGGCTTATAATGCTGATGATATTTAGCAGACACTTGTACGAAGTGAATTGTAAAATTGTGCAAAAAGAAATTGACATGTTTCTTTGCTGTACATTTGTTTGTTCTGCAAATGTAATTTTTTGTTGAATGCTGAATATTTTGTGAAACATTAGCTTTGCTTACACTTGCTTTAACTATTTCATTTTAATCATTTTAATAGTTCTGTTTAGATCATTTCAATTAAATGCAATTATGCACTCTACATGTGGCCTTAGACTATTTACATCATATAACACATAAGACATCTATCCTGTTGGATTGGCGCTGTACATTTTTCTCTACTTTATTAAACATTCTTGTTCAATAAAGATAGAATACAAATACAGTAACATATGTTTGCATTTGTCTTTTTAGTACATTTTCTTTTGTCAATCAGATGAACGTAACAAAACCACACAGAAGAAATAAGGACATATCATTTTAGAAATGTTTCATTTAATTTAGTCATTCAAAAACTGTTTTAAATAACACAGATAATCAACAATAATTAAAGCAGGTATTCCCCAATAATGATAATAACAATTATCAGTTACAGTAAGTGCCTTTCATCAGAATGACAGAGTGGAAGGTCATTGTATAAAAAAAAGCCTGATAACATTATAACATAGCAAACTTGTGCAGATTTTTTTTTTAAATTTACATCCTATCAGCCCAATACATTTTATTTGTTGTTCTCTCCATCATTATTTATACTTCCAAAAATAATTTCAGAGCACCAGTGCGATCTGTCTGTGTAGCGCTTCCTCATCCTTGAGCTGACAATATTTTAGATTAACTCACTGGCGTTATCAAAGATGTGTTGATTAAAGTAACCAAATGTATCAAAATAAAAAAATCACTTTTGGAAAATTGCACTCTCAGATATCATACAAATGGGTATGCCACAGCCAAATTAGCAATTAAGAGGAGTAGTGATGGCAATCGCGGGATTTCTTCATCACAAATGGCTTATTACAAACCATATAGAGCTACTACTTCTCGAGGGAACGTGATTCTTCTGCACGGGCTATCGCACAAGGTAGAAGGCAAACCTTAAGGAATGCAACCTACTAAACATCATTGAAAAATCGCTTCCTGCAAAGGTGCTTCGGCATCATAATGGTTGTTTCTGGTGATTTAAGTTGTGGAGGGGAAGTAAACAAAGACCTCCATGCTGACATCCGAGAGCAGAGATGGCGATTTCAAGAGAAAAGGGCAACAGGCTTAGGGGCTGGTGTCATGCACTGGCGATGTCTAACCATCATGGTATTCATAGTCATCTATTGGCTAATACCCAAGCATGCACAGCCTGCTCCTCTCCAGCTCCTCTAGAGAAATTACCAGAAGCAGATGATCAAACACACAGATATTCTTTGGACAGAGTTACATACTTTGTAGAAAAGCAGGCCGTTACTGTTACCAAGTGGGTGAACCATGTGTACTTCATCCGGTTCTATTAGCAAGTCAAATTATTAGAGATTAGACTGAGGTCACAGATTGAAAAGGCCAGCTTCACTCAGTACGTTTAACTGATCAATGTAATTAACAAATCAGAACTATTTAACAAATCAGAACTATTTAACAGAACCAAGAAGCAATACAGCCTCTGGAGGCTTGGTTTTCCCACTTTAGCATTGAAGGACTGAACTCATCCTGACCACTCACTACAGACCAGCAGTAGCAGCCAGGACACGGCCCTGGGTCTTCCTTTCATGAGTGAGGGCAATAAATAAACTAAGCACCGTTCATCCCAACAGGCTCAGCATTTCATTGATATTTCAGAGTGCAGCAGTTCTCAAAGAGTACAAAAGAACACCTCTGTAAGAGATTATACACAAAATCACTTTACACAGACTTATTGCACATTTGTTTCCTTGTCTAGATATACATAAATACAACAAAAAGGAGTTCAAAAACCACTTCCAAAAAAGAGTGTACACACACAACCTTGGAGGTTTCAGTCATCTTTGTAAATTGGAGAAGAAAGGCTAAAATTGCTTTTCATGCTATAGTACAGTTTTATCAGTTTCACTTATACAGATGCGCGCACACACACACACACACACACACACACACACACACACACACACACACACACACACACACACACACACACACACACACACACACACACACACGCTTGTACAGCAGTCAATTTTGGATCAGAAGTCAGGAGGTGTGAGGATCAGTGAAAACACCTGATCACATTCAATATGAATCTAAAGCTCCAAATATAAAAGGAATCTCAAATTTTACACAATTTAAAGAATCTACGTCTCCTGCACAACCCCCAGATTTCTGGATTCCATCCTCGATCACCCTTACTCCACCATTTGTCCACAGTGTCCTGCACCTCTCTCACACACACACACACACACACACACCAACATTTCTCCAGACCCACTGAATGTCAAGGGTACATTCGCTCACATGCTAAACATAGCTGTTGATCCACAACAGGTAGCTGGAACTAGGGAGCGGTCTCCTTCAGTCACGGCTGCCAACAGTGCCCGCTGTGTAAAAAGAACTCGGCGTGAAAACATTTTACAGGTAAGAGTGCTGCTGGAGCTTCCACAGTGCCCTCAAGCAGGCGCCCCAGCTTACGTCTGAGCCTCTGGGAGGGGCAAGCCTGGCTCACAGGGTGGGGTGGGTGGGCTCAGACCCTTGGCCCCACGACACAGGAGGCCCTTCGTTGCTGTGGCTGCAGCAGAGGCGGTTGCCGTGGCTGCAACCCCCACCTCACCGCCACCGAAGTTACGGTAGGGTCGTCGGATGCGGCCGACCTGGCGGGACGGGGCAGCACCCCGTAGGCACACGGACGGGAAGGTGAGCCCTGCCAGGCAGCAGCCTGGGCAGGAAATGACCTCGTCCTGTGGCTCACTGGAGAAGCCGCATGGTTCGGTGGTGGTGCGGTAGCCGTTGGTGGCTCCCCAGCCAAGCAGGCGGCCCGTGGGCAACGAGATGTTGTTATTGTCCAAACGGGGGAGGGGCGGCAGTGAGAGGGGGGCGTTTGATACGGGCAAACCCAAACCGTTGGGCTGCAGCGATGAGGCGGATGAGAAAGAAGAGGAGGACGAGGATGATGCAGATGAAGAGGGGGCTTTAACGAGAGGCCTGGAGCCGGGAGGAGGGGCCACGACAGCAGTTCCTGCTGCTGCATCGGGGGAGCTGGTGCAATCCATAGGCTCAGTCAGGCACAGCTCTTTCAGCTCCACACCCTCTTCCTCCTCCTCCTCTTCTTCGTCAAGCCGCTCCAAGGACACCATCTCCAGCTCCAGGGCGATACCAGAGTCCCCCATTTCACGAGCGGAGGACGGCGAATCTGCCTTCCCTTTCCCCTCTTTGGTCACCCCATCCTCCACGTCTCTCTCCAGGCAGCCGTCTTCTTCCGTGTCCTCTATGTCGTAGCTGCAGGGCTCCAGGGGGCGTGGCTGGGATATGGACAAGGGGCGGCCCATCTCCGGCGTGCAGGGGAGGGACTGGCAGCGTCGGGGCGGCCCACGGAGCGGGCGGTTGCCCCTGTGCCGGGTCGTCGGCGAGGCGCAGGGCTCCAGATGCGGCGGCGGCAATGTAAAGGTGAGCGAGATGACAGACTTGCTCGGTGTGTCGTACAGCTTGATGTTGCCGCCGTTCAGGTCCTGCCGCAGTGAGAAGGGGTTGATGCGGGCGGGGGTGCCTGTCTGAGAGGGCGTGGTGGCCGCCGACGACGGTGGAAGCATGTCGGACTGGCTCCGGGACAGACGCTTGTCGCCCGGGCAACAGGGCGTGCTCCTCCGTCGGTATGGGCTGTTGTCAAGGGTGATGGGTTCTGTGGGGAAACCACAAGATGGATGTTGTATGATCTCTACCACATACAGTACATGTCATGGTGAATACACCACTTCAGGCAGTTTGATGAAGGGGTTTCCTCTGAGGTTTGTACTCACCCAAAACCACTGGCAGCTCGCTCCTCTGGTCCTCCCTCTCCTCCCTCTCCATCCGCTCCAGATTGATGACCAGGTCAGAAAACGAAGGCCGACTCTCTGCATGCATCTGTCAGATGACGGCAGAGACCACAAAACATTCGTCACAAAGGAACACTTGATTTAAAAAGGTCTTTTTTTGTAATGGTAACAAGGCATTATTAAGTGGATGTGCAGCTTACATTGCAGCAGCTGACAGCCAGGTTGAAGAGGGTCTGTGGACAGTCCCCTACCATGTGCTCAAAGGCCTCCACATCCAGTCCAAAGTCCTTAAGAGACAACAAATGAAACATTTGCCACTGTTTCTCTATGCAATGACAAAATCTCAGAACATTCCATTTTTGTTACAATGTTCTACAGCATCAGTGCTCCTCCAGCCTCAGACTATGTGATATGTGACACTATTACGGTCTCAAACCTCTTGTATAGTTTCAGTAGTACCAAACACAGGAAGGAAATGGTAATGCTGTATGTGAGAACACCATGAAAGTACAAAAGCAAGACTTGGCAAGTAAGTGTTCAAAAATTACTGAAAGCCAGTTCTGTTTGGATGAACAAAGCAATCTACAAATGTGCAGCAGTATAGAGTACATACAAGGCAGGTCTCAGTACTATACTATACATAACAAGTTTCTGTAGTGGAGCCATCTAGTGTCCATCCAGTGTACACACAGAGCACTGAGATGACTTACAGCCACAAGTTCAATAGTTCAATGGCCTCACCTCTGTTCTGGGAAGGATGTCGGGATCGGCTTCGATCCGACCTATGATCTCACACAGAATGATGCCGTACGCGAACACATCCACCTAAGGGTCAGGCATTCACAGGTTAGTAAGCAAATGCTTTGGAAACAACTAGTATCAATAACCATAGATTGAGCCTCAATAACCAGTTTCTATGGTAATAACACGAATACTAACTGCAGGTCTGGACATGCCACATGGTAGAAACTCTAATAGAGAGAAGAAGAGGTGTCTTACCTTCTCATCATATAGCTCTCCTCTCAGCACTTCTGGAGCCATCCAGTAGGGGGAGCCAACTACTGCCAGACGCTGCTTCTCCTCCCCCTCACTGTAGGAAGAATAAGTACTGCTGTTCACAGCTGGCAAAATGTATTGTGGATGAACACAAGATGGCTTATTTGCTATGAGCTCCCTGGTGAATTTAGTAAAGTGGTTTTAAAGTGTTTTTTTTTTTTTTTTTTTTGCTTATACAGAAACATGCAGTCTATGCTTAATGCTACATCCAGTGTTAGGTCAGTGTTCAACAATACAAATTTGCATAATCATATTTTACACACAAATCTTATGGCATGCAGCATGCAGTCAAATAAAAATAAAACTTTTTGGGGGGAATTGGCAAAAAAAGAAAAGCCATCTATTATTGTGGCATCCCAAACAGTGGTTAAGGCGCATCATTTTACATTTTGACCGTCGATCAACCACAGCAGAAAGGTCCCACTCAATAATTTAAACCACACCGCCTTTTCACTTGTGGGTGTGCCCTGGCTGGCTATGGCACGGACTCACCTGTAAGTAGGTATTTTCTCTGCCAGTCCGAAGTCACCAACCACACCAGTGAGGAGCCCATTCTCACAGCGTACCAGGCAGTTCTGTCAAATGACAAGATTAAAAGGGCATAAATGTCTCTGCAGGTACATGTATGCCTCACCGAGCTGAACAAAAATAAGAGACTCACTCTAAATACAGTATAAAAAAATAAATAAACTTTCAACATATAGAACCATAGAAATCCTACACTTATTCCATTATAAACATGCTTTCATCTTGAATTCACCAACCACACGCAAGTGTCACGCAAGTTTCAACTCCCCCACTATATCTGAATTGGATTAGCAGAAATAGGCCGTCTGGTATGATGAATTATAAAAGACAATTAAATATGTAACGTGTAAGTTTGGGAAAATGAGCCTTTGTCTTTTTGTGAAAGCATCCTACAATTCATGTGAAGGAGGTAGACCAGGCAAAAAAAAAAAAAATCAACCTTGTATCTCTTTCTTCATCTTAAATCAAAATGTAATACAGTGGCTGGGATCTGGAATATGTGAAGCAACAATAAATGGGAACACAGAAGCAAAAAGGACATTTCAGCTGTAATGGTACACCTCTACAGTGGGAAGAAACTCTTCTAATATACGAGGCCTGCAGCATCACATGCAAATACATCCATTTGTAAGTTAAAGCCTTTTTTGTATCGTGGCAGGAGAGCTATGCTCTCCAATAACATCTATGATCATTTAAATTTAAGTTGAACAACTGAACCATCAAAGTATTTTTTCAGCCCTATGGAGAACTAAATGCCAATCATTCCAGTTACACCCTGCAGGTTTCTTGTTCCAATGTTAACTCAGACACATACTGCATATATGACAAATCGCCCACATGTGTGGCAGAGTGAAAGTACATGGGGGTCCTATGTCTGCCTTCATACCTTGGAGGTCAGGTCACGATGGAAGACGCCTTTGCTGTGGAGGTACTGCAGACCCCGGGCGATGTCCAGAGACAGACCCATCCTCACTGCCCATGACAGGTACATGTCACTGTCCAGCAGCTGCTCCAGATTCCCCCCATTGATGTACTGTAACCATAACAACCACAAGTGTCAGCTCATGACAGCTGTACCTCATGTTCACACTTGAGGTCACCCAAGCTTCAATCAACCAATTGATGTACTGTAACTATAACAACCACAAGTGTCAGCTCATGACAGCTGTACATCATGATGATGATCACACTTGAGGTCACCCAAGCTTCAATTACGGTTTCTATGGAGACCTCACATCAGTACAGGATGAGGAGAGAAAGATGAAAAGTGAAATTTACCTCTGTCAAGGCATGAAGCTGTCCTTCATGAACACAGACGCCTAAAAACCTGGGAAGGTGGGAGAGAGAGAAGGGCTAATCACCTTATTTGCAGACATCTCAGCAGGGCATAGATTAAGATAGGACTACGAAACATTACGTTTCGTGATCAGAATACAATTCAATCTAGGTCAGCACAGAGCTTAATGCACAGCGAGTGCTAAACAAGCCCAGAGCACTGCCCATTGATTCTCCAGAATCTATTAGACGGAGTGAGGGCATATGGGTGAGTGTGAGTGACTAAAGCAGGGGGACAGGGAAGTGAGGAAGAACTACAGGGTAAGAGGACATGAGAGTGAGAAATCTTCAGAGACTCTGAATCTGTGTGTGTGTGTGTGTGTGTGTGTATGTGTGTGTGTGTTTGAAAGAGAGAGAGAGAGCAAGAGTTACTGGCCACACTCACCTGAGGATGTTGGGGTGGCTGAGGCGATTCATGAGCTGCACTTCCCGCAGCATGTTGGCCTTGTTACTGGCCTGTGTGTTCATCTTCAGAGCCATCACCTGCCCAGTGATCCTGTGCTGAACCTGAGATATACAGACACACACGGCTAAGTACAACTATAACAAACAGCTATGCAGAAATAAGACTTCAGATTTATCTGATTTTTACAAATCCCATGTATTTGTGGAATGTATTACATCCATAACCTGATACATTTTATAATCCTGGCATAATCTCTAGGATGAAAAGATAGAAATATTTGGGTCATTACAGAAGCGAGTGAGGGAGTGAGTGAGTGAATGACATGCAGAGCGCACTCAGATCCCATTACATGTATCCAGGACTGGCTGTGGGTTGAGTGAGAGAATGCGTGTGTTAAAGAACGATGGAGAAGGACAGAGTCTGAGAGGTGGGTATTTGTCGTACTTGGTTTAGTGACAAACCGGGATAAGTTAACTCAGAGTAAGCAGTAAACCTCATAATAAAAGAACCTCAATTGGTTCATTCTCCTAGCAAAACAATTAAGAGGTTTACCACTTACTCTGAGATAACTTATCCAGGTTTGTCACTAAACCACGTACGACGAATACCCCCTAGGTCTCTGTTGCAGCATGATATTGATCATCATGCTGTATATAAGCAATTGCAATTGTTTTTGATGAATGCTGAAATAACGAAGAGCTGTTCAGGGGCAGCTTTATCTCTGATGAGGCTGATGAGATCATGACTCCATGTATTTGGGCTTTAAAATGTATCCAGTCATTTGGGGATGTTGAGAGGCCATAGTTCACTGTGCCACTTCATTTTGAGAATACATGTACTTGTGGGAAATCATGATGAAATCAGTTGCTAATGACCACACCAATCTTGTCATGTGTTCATGTGTTTGGACGTCAAGGTGTACAACAGGGGTATCAATTACTATTTGGGTAATCACTAATATCCATCTTGCAAATTCAAACTCAATTAACCTTAACTATAACAGAAAAATAGTCAGGGTTTCAGTTTCAGCTTCAGGTTTTGAGCTTGAGTTCTAAAAACAAACAAACAACAATTCAAGTATTTGGTCTAATTTGGAAACGATTAGCATGTTTAATGCATTTGAAACAATCAAAACCCGTCCAGTGGTTCATGATGGTGGAGCTCCAAACTAGCAGCACACATTCAAACAGTAAATAGCCTATCAAAGACAAATGGTATACTGTTCAATTAGTGGGCACGTTATAAGGAAGGAAGCCAGCCTTTTAAAGATTGCCTTCACTGCAATTTAGCACCACACAGTGCCCCAGAATTCCTTTTTTCCTTCTATTCTCCATTTCCATCTCTCTAGACTGTTATCTACATGGCTGTCATACTGTGTCACGTCAGTGTGCCATTTCTTCCTAGTCTTGCTTTTGCCAGCTTCAAAGCACCCTGTGTTTGGATGCTTAATATTTGCACCCAGCTGTACCTCTCCTCCTCCTCTACGTCTTTTTCCACACAAAAATAATTTCAAACTGGGAGAGAAGATCTTGACCCAACTAATAATAGGCTTGTAATTTAATAAGAGCAGTGTAACTTTAATGTAGTTTTACTTCAAAACCTGAATAGGTTATGTCTGAGAAAAACATCACCAAAGGTGAGCTTACTTCACCAGGAAATTGAACAAATCATGTACCTCGTCCCACTGCCATACTCCGTCTTTCAAAACTATCCACCTCTAGTAGTGGTAAGTGCTAAGCATTGATGAATTGGATTTATGTGTGTGTGTGTGTGTGTGTGTGTGTGTGTCTGCACGCACAGCCAGTCCGATGTGTGTTGGGTATTTATAGCTGCACAGCACTAATAGGCTTTCTGGATTTCCCATCATTCCACCTGACCTGCAGGAACACAGGACAACAGACAGACAAAATGGCCCACGCCCACTTTCTACACGCAATCCCTTCCTCGTGGTAGTTTGCTTTCACCCTTGCTTGTTCCTGTATCGACCCTTCATGAAACTACAGAGCAGAAAGGTCAACAAGTCAAAACATCAAGTTTAGGTCATCCCCACAGAAGTATCCCATAGCTTTGACAGATATTAACAAAGACACATGGGGAGGGCCTGTAACTAACAACTTAGAAACAAGCTTGGCCAGAGTCAGACTGTCTGTGTTCAGCCCACTGGATATCTGAACCATCAGAACTCTCTACTCAGCCTCACAGGCCCATGCTTCTACATGCATTACATCGGTCTTACTACTCTACAAATTAAAATGAGATCAATGCACATATTTTTGTATATAACAATTACCTTTAAGCTACACAATTACCTTGTTGCATCCAAGAAAGGCATTTCATTAAACATTTGGGCTGTATAATACAATGTCTTTGGACATGTTTCTGATCCTTATACTTTGCTCGGGCAAGTTCGCTTCTGACTGACTCTGCTACAGACTGTGCAACCTTCTGTAACGATGGCTACAGACTGCAATATTATCTGTGGGTACAGTCAGCCTATACCAAGGGTGTGGTGGGTCTAAGAGCACAAAATGGCAAGGTACTCCAAATAAGGCCTCAGGGCTGCAATCAACAGCAAATATGCACAGAGGGGTGTGAAAGCAGACTGTGGCGGTCTCGCTTGACAAAACCATGGGAGAGTAAACAGGCTGACAACATTTCAAGTGGCTCTTCGGTGGCAGAATTTTTGGAGTGAATTTGAGATCTGCCCCTGAAATAGTAAAAGTCAAATTACAGCAAAAACATTCCAGCAATCCTTAAGAAGAGTCAGTGATCCATGTGCATCTGATTTTAAACTCATATTTCAGCTCACATACTGTACCTGAGTAAACACACACACTTTGAGGCTGTATAATGTAAAACACAGCCAATTTATGAATGGGTTTCTTACCAAATAGTAGATTCAGAATGTGGGTGAAATTAGCCAGAAACAAATATGACTGTAACAGAATGGTCTAAAATAAAAAGCTGAACAGAATAGACAGTCCTATAAATACCCTGGTTATCCAGCATGAATTGATGCCTTACAACTCCATATGAAAATGTTTATTAAATAGTAACCAGCACCCCCAGTCCAAATATCTGTGCAATGTGTAATTGCCAACCCATAAACAGCAAAGAAAGAAAGAGACAGACAGACAGACACAGACACACACAGACACACACAGACACACACACAGACACACACACAGACACACACACAGACACACACACACACACACACACACACACACACACACACACACAGTATAGGCTAAACTATTAACAGGAATTTTCCGGTGCTGAGTGCCTTAAAAAGAAGGACAACACATTCTTATACTGTTCAATTATTGAATGAAGGTGACTCAGTGAACACCATATCTAAAACAAACACAGCAGACAAACAGGCAGGGCACCTCTCCATGTTTGCCCAACAGTGATAAATGACAGCCTTCAACAAAAGGCATGGGAACTGAGAACAGTGGAATGTCTGAAGCTGACTGACACACACACACACACACACACACACACACACACACACACACACACACACACACACACACACACACACACACACACACACACACACACACACACACACAGACACACACAGACACAGACAGACAGACAGACAGAAAGACAGACAGACAGCAAACCACTACCACCCTCACCCTGTACATCAACATCATATAAACACCAACATACTCACACTCTGCGTTGGCCTGCAGTATAGGCCTGATTAGTCTAATGACAATAAGTAATTCTGATAAATTGGCAATGGTTCTCATACCCTGATGGTGTGGTTTTGCCTTGACCTCTACACATGTGTGATCCTTCGCTTTCAGACGTGCACAGCAGACACAATTATAATTGCATTAAAATCAAAGGATGTAGTATGGTTACCTTGAACACCTCCGAAAAGAAACCAGAACCAATCTTCTCACAAAAAAAGTCATCGATTCTGGCCAAACTGGAGACAGCACTTCGGAGAGCACGGTATGAGGAGGGTCGAATTCGGTTTGGTCCATGAATTCCATGCACAGGAGGCTCTGAGGACTCAGAGCCCGTCTCGTCGTGTTCCATCACAGCGGTTCTGAGATGACAGTCGTTTAAGGGGCTGTCCATATAACCATACACCGCATGATCGAAGGATGTAAACAGTCCCTTTAGAGGAATAATCCGTTAATGAAGCACTGTTATCTTGATGCGGTCAGTTCTCGCTCTGCCTGGTGAGCACCCTTCCACGTCCATTCAACTGAGAAAAGTATAAAACGCGCAACGCTACCCTAATATTGCGCAGTTATGTTTTTTCTCGGAAAAGTTGTTTCACCGCCTGGTTGTCCCGTTATCCTCCTGATAAATTATAACAAGTGGAGGTGCCGTCCATGGGAGGAGTGGTGTGTAGTCGTAGCCGCCGTCATCCCCCACTCTTCCGGCTGATCTTACTGTGATTAGCTAGGTGTCCTTGCCATCCCGGAATAAAGTGGCAAACCCCTTGTGAGAGGGCAAATGGGCAAGTGCTGTTTAAAAGAAGACAATGTTTTTACAATGCTTGGTCTATGCATGCCAGGTTTACCATTATACAGGTAACATTAGAGACCAGTAAGTTCACCGCATATTTATGCTAGCTAAGGTAGCTAACACTGTAGGGACTAGCGTTATTTTACAGCTTGTCAATTCAGTAATTCACTCTAAAGAGATTTAATTGTAACAACCTCAGAGAACAACTAAGAGCGTATTTAGTGTGCATCATAACGGCCAAAAGAGCTTTTTTGCACTCTAAGGTTACCTAAAGATGTCCGACGAATATGGGAGCAAAAAAATATTAACACTACAGGAGTGTAAAATCTCCGGTAGGAAGGTTTGCTAGCAAGCTAAGATAGTTAACCTAACTGCAACCACTAGAACCCCGGTGTATCGGGACAAGCCATTTGCAACACAGATGGAGTATTATTTATTATTTCCCTTCTGAAACGCTAGCGAATTCCAACGGCCGGAGTCATGTAGCCCCTACAGAAATCATCATATGACAAGCATGAAGTCGCCCATATAGCTTACGTTACAGCTAACCAATTCTCGTATAAATAATTCTAAACCGATGGTTATGGCAAGCTGGATGATAGTGAACTACAAAAAACGTCTTACCGGTTATTGGATGTATCGCAGAGGACAGTGACGGCAACCTGAGCGTCCAAACGCTCTTCTTGACGCGCAAAACGTCTGAAGTTGTAATTAGAAGGCTTTCTGTCATTAATCAATCAACCCTGGCCGCGTTGATGTCCTCAGCTTTCAGCGGTACCGCCCGGCCGGTTCCTATTTCTTCTCTATACCAGTTGAGACAGCCTGGCAGGCGCTCTCAAGTCCATTATTTCATTGGAGGAGAATCAGGGCGGGTCTTGAAAGAGAACAGCGAGGCGGAACTCCTCCCGTGCGGCTGCGCGTGCGCCAATGCACCGACACACTTGTCTCCTCTGGCCCCTGTGCTACTGACACGCTTCTTGGGTACCCACTGGGAACGAGGAGGGACACGCGTTGAACTCCGATGGGTAGTTTACAACAGATGAGAAAAAAGGATGCAAATGAGAAAATAAAGAAAGATGGGATTACCTCATATCACTTATGTTTAGTGTATTTTGTATAGTATTTGAAAAAATAGGCTATTTCTACCCAAAGCCGCAGGCTGCACTTAATATTTCACATATATGTGCCACATTAAATACAAAAGAGCGAGGTATCTCTTTGTTTCTCCAAAACAAAGAATGCTGGCAAATTTTCAATGACAATGAATTGTAAGAGAACCATAATGTAATGTTTACCTATTCCTAATAGGACGATTTTTCATTAAGCATTTCATTACAGTTGCAGCAACTCAATCGTACAGTTTGTACAACTGTTACTACAGTTTATTCCATTTCTGCAACTATCCTCCTTCAGCAATGTGTACTACTAAAAGGCCAACATTACAATGAAGGAATAGTATATAATATCATACATCTGATAAGACGTCATGTGATATAGGTCAAACATGCAATATGATGTAAAAGATCTGTAACAAGACATTGATAGCTTCACAGTGGTTTCTGATAAACAATATCATCATGATAGCACCCACATTATACCATGACATTTCTGGTTTTTGAAGCTAGAATATATCAATACCTTTTAGAAATGGATAATCTTAGCCTTTTCAGTCAAAGACTTCTGTTTTTATTTCCACAATATTTGTGTAGTGAATTAGTCTATTAAGAGAATAATACCTGACTCTATGACTGGGTATGATGAAAATGAATGTAGGCTATGTCAAATAGTAGTCTAGATTACTAAAGTAAAATATAATAATCTTGCGGACCATTAAATGTGGGGGATAGCCTGCATGATTAATGTCTAATTTATTGTAGACTTATTATTTCGTCATTCAGGGTGAGGTAATTCTGTGTCACAAGTCCTGTAAGAATTATACAAAGTATTTGTTTAAATGTCATGATAAGCTACAATAAATGACATCATCAGTCAGTTTCATTTTGAGGTGCAATTCTCCTAGGATCACCGTTTTACCATGACATCATTCTCACTTGGGGAAAATAACTAACAAATATCAGCTTTCGCCACTAGGAGTAGGACTTCTCATTCATAGCTGACCTGTGCCGGGTTTCACAAAACCTTGTAAAAAGCAGGGGCATGGAGCAAGCTTGTTTGTGTCTCCACTGGAGCCCTCCTATAGATCCATCCAACTGCTCCCAGTATTTGGAAGATGGCAGTCCACCACTAAAATGTATGTGAGTTTCAGTGAAATAGGTGCTTTTGGAATTATAAACATTCACTGATATACAAAGCTGCCTTTGGACTGGTGTGCTGCCAATGTCCCAACACAGCACTCTCACAGCATTCATACATGTCCCAGTCCCAGTAGTAGAAACTAGTGGAGACCCCAGTGTCAGAGCTGTCAGCCTTTTGTTTTAGTCTGCCCGACCTGAAAGCAAAACATTTCACATGCGTGATACTAATATGACCTGATCTTTACATTCGTCCTTTGACCTGCCATCTTGTGCAAGATGCTGAGTGCTATTCAACGGACTATATACCTGATGCTGGGTCGCTTACCCTGTATTGATCCTAGTCTGAATTGGTAACATTTTATGTTATCTTCTTAATATCCACGCCCAGTAAAACTACAGATGATGGTGGCATACCACCAGTCGGTTGCCGACCAAGATCGACCGGTGGACCGATATAGATAGCTTTGTTATCTGAGTTATTTTAATCCACATTGCAACGCAACGACACATTTTTCCTATGACCTACTTTTATTTCTGGGAAGTTTTACTTTGGGATGGAAAGAACTCGACTTCTCATCCTATTTTATGTGATATGATACAGATATGCCTTATTATTTGTAATTAAAAGTTGACGTTTCTGATTAAACTGCCCAATACGCACTTAACTGTAGTCTGGTTGTCACGGTGACAATTGTACCGCGTTGCATGCTGGGCAAAGTGAAGCAGCAATTCCTGTTATGCCGGGATAATATTTTTTGGGTCTGTGGTAGTTCAAGCCTGTCCTGTGCAGAATGTCGTTAACTCTGTTCGAGCGTTTATTAGTATGGGTAATGCGAACAATTGTAAGGATACTCGATTGTTTTTTATCGCTTACTGCGACCCAACGAAAGTCAGACAAGTCTGCGCGACTCCCACCAATCACCAACCCACTTTTGACGGCCACAGCGATGCAACTCGCTCGCAGGATTCGCCGCAAGGAGGTAGGAAATGCTATCCTGACCTGCATTGATAGCCTTTTAGTTACTTCCTGTTTACTTGGAAGTGCGAAACACTTATTTGTGTTATAACATTACACCGTTTAATGTTAGGGAAGAGAAACAGCCAAATTAACATATGTTGCATTATGGGCACCGTAGTTTGTAATGTCAGGGCATATCCATTTTTATTGTGCAACAATAGCCCTTTAATCTATTTCCTTTCTTCAGCTTCCTGTGTATTGGCAGACTTTGTAGCCTTTGTCTTACCACACTCTCAGCAGTGAAACAGGAGAAGCTTATACAATACTGGCCCTTCGCCACATCTGGCTTAAACTTGTTCAAAGGTCAAAACCAACATTTACTCAGGCTGCCCCATTTATTCTATCAAAGCTCCCTGTGATGTTTTAATAAGAGATCTTCTCTGAACGTTCCAGTATCTAAACCAAAGATACAGGTTATTGAGTGATTACCTATATGTTTGAGTATGCTGTCACTGTTTGGCCCTAGGTCACAAGCGTGGAGGTGGTGCAAGCCTACATTGACCGCATTCAGGAAGTCAACCCTATCATAAACGCTTTGGTCAAGGATCGGTCAGTTTGTGTGCGTGTGTGTGTGTGTGTGTGTGTGTCTGTTTGTTTGTGTTGGGGAATGTACAAGTGTGGACTTGTTTGGAATACTTGTCAAAACATTACCACATATTACTGAATAGA